>NC_141142.1:26252883-26852883 GCF_053477565.2 Lygodium microphyllum | reverse complement strand
AGTGACACAGACTTTGCCACAAGCTATACAAGAAGGGGACTGGGTACTTGTTTATGGCATCAGCTTGGAAAATTAGCATAGTGCCAGTTGGAAGATAACAAAGCGGTGGTTTGTTCCATATGTGGTAAGGATTTTTTTTGACAATGCTACCTATGCATCAAATGAGATGGATGGGACATCTCTAAGGATTCCACTGGTTGGAAAATGTATCAAGTGTTGAAAGATAAAGCATAAGATTTCTCCTTATACTAGAGAGGATAAGGGTAGCTAGGTGTAAATGGACTGGAGGACAAGGGAAATCCTAACCCTAACTCCTCCAGTGGCTGTATAAATAGCCTAAAGTACATAGTCAGTGTAGAGGAGAGTGTACTAGTTGTACTTTGAGCAACTGACTAAACAAGATCTTGTTCTTGTACTTGAGCTCTCTCTCTCCCTCTTGTGCACACTCTCTCATGTCTTCAACTCTGATTTGCAACATGGTATCAGAGCCATCTCTAATCCTTCAGTTTCCCTTAGTCTCTTTACACATCTAAGTGCACAAGAAGAACTCTTGCCATCTTAGTTACCTTCCTTTCCACCATGGCCAGCGAGACCCCCTGACCTTGGAGAAGTTCTTGTGTGCAATAGAAGTAGTTTCAGCTCCTCATTTCTTTTGGAGATATTCTTCTTATCTCAGGGAAATTCAGCCTAGCATGTCAAAGGCTAGGATTAGGTGACGTGGTGGGCAGCATTGTCAAAAATGCAGAATCTGGTGCAGATTTCACTGCCTCCAACTCAGCTCCTGGCACGGCCTGTGTTAGGTGCAATCATGGTGTCTATCTTAAGTCTATTGTATCCCCTATAGTGGAACATCCTCATCTAAGAGGGTTTTTCTAAATTCATCTCCTACAGCAGTCTGCTGTGATCAAAACCCTAGCTATGGGTCTCCTGGCACCCATAGCCAAGAAGCTTCAAGCTTCTTCAATCTTCAAAAATTTTCAATGTTTGGTCATTAACAGTGATTTTAATCACTAAGTCAACTCTTCTAGAGTCAGTTACTAATCTGGGAACTTCACTTCAGAGGTTCTTTTACTTGGAAGTTCATCATCAAGCTCATCAAGACTGACATCCAATATCTCTAGCAACATAAACTACAGATGAGTGCTTGTAAGCACTAAGGCACATTGATCAATCATTATTGTTGCTGGTACTTACACAATATGAAATTTTTAATCAAAAAATTAAAACAATTGAGTGCTTTACTTCATGTTATAAGGCTATGTGTACAATTATAAACACATAGACCATCCTATCCTAAACTTGTATTGCATATCATGTGTGGTTTTTTCAAGTACACTGGTCAATGAAATGAGAGGGATGAGTGTCATTTTACTCTCCTCTGAGTCATATAAAAATAAGCATTCAAATCATAGACTGTCCTTGTCCAACACAAGGTTCATCTACTAAGCCATACCAGAAGGAGGAGCCCGAAGTCCAGTCTAGGTTCACATAATTAAAGCCTAAAAAGACCATTAAACCTTGGAAGAAGATTGCACATAAGAAAGGACCACCAGAGTCATATTTTTAAATATTACATATGTATGATTTTTAGCCTTTCTTCTCATTACAACTTTGATATCAATTGTTTGATTTGCTTCTGCATTCAGTGGCAAGGTTGTAAGGGACTAGACACTACCCTTGTCCTAATAAGTGGTAAGCTCTTCCCAATGGCCACAAGATATGCTGATATCCGTCCTCAAATTTCAAAATTTAATGGAAAAGATTTCTATCCTTTGAAAGTCTTAGTCAAATACAAAATGATGGAAAGAAGATATTGGCCCTTCATAAAAGGGACCAAAGTAATTGACCCATCCAATCCCCTTAATGTAGAAGATGATGAACAGGCTCAGGCCATCATCATGCTTCATTTAGATGAATCTTTTATTCATCACATTGACCAACTCTCAACTACAAAAGAAAAGTGGTATGAGATCAAAAGGCTCTACGGTGCTATAGGAAAGAACTCCAAGATATTTCTCAAGATTGAGTTTTTAGCTTGGAATACAAATAGAGAGAAGATCTAAGCAAGTTCATTTCACATATGAAGGGGCTTATGGCACAGCTTGCCTCCGTTCAAGCACCCATTCATGATGAAGATGCCATTGCCATCCTGCTAAAGTCTGTGAAGAAGGCTTTTCCAACCCTTGTGACTACCCTAACTAATATCCCGAACCCAACTTTAGCAAGTACCATCCAGTCATGCCTAGATAAAGAGAAGAGAAACAATATTGAAGGGTCTTCAACATTTACTTCCCGTGAGCATGTGTTAGTCCATATAGCTTCTACTAAGTGCTCCTTCTGTCACAAAAAGGGGCATATTATGAGCAACTACTGGAAGAAATATCTTGACAAAATGAAGTGCAATAAATGCAAAAAGACCGAGTATATCACCAGTAAGTGTCTCGGTGTTCCAGAAGTGCCTAAGGAATTGGAGGTCAACTTTACCTTCCAATCCACAGGTGACCGACTCACTCTCTACTTATAACCTTTTCTTGTAGCCTGATTTATAAAGGCGTCTCATTGAGAATTAAGGGGAGGCATCCTATTATGTTTTATCCAATGCCACCTGGCATTGAGGGGGGGTGTTGAAAGATAAAGCATAGGAACTCTTCCTACACTGAAGAGGATAAGGATAGCTAGGTGTAAATGGACTAGAGGACAGAGGAAACCCTAACCCTAACTCCTCCAATTGCTATATAAATAGCCTAAAGTACACACTCAATGTAGAGGAGAGTGTACTAGTTGTACTTTGAGCAACTGACTAAACAAGATCTTGTTCTTGTACTTAAGCTCTCTCTCTCCCTCTTGTGCACACTCTCTCATGCCTTCAACTCTGATTTGCAACATCAAGGTCTTTAAACGTAGGGAGTCTTCGGTATATGAGTTGAAGAAGTTGGATACTGAGCATGAACATGCGAATATGGAAGAAAAAGAGGTAGAAGATGAAGACATTGACATGGGAGAGGATACTTCTTCTAACATTGCATATCCATAAGACTTTGGCACATGCTAGAGGATATGCAAGTTAAGAGGGGGTGGATGTCGTATTGTTACACAGACACAGTGCAAAAAACTCTAGAGTGCATCATCATTCGGCTTTCTTATTGATCTAGAGATTCAATGCATATTAGTCATTAGTGTCAGTGTTCGTAGTGTGGCTGGTTCAAAAATACTAGATTTTCAAATAAGTATAGCCTATTTTTTATATTTTGGATATTCTTTCTTGTAAATATTCAAAAGTTGTAGAAAACATCTAGAATAAGATGACATGAAAAAACAACATCTGGCTTTCAGTCATTTTTGGGGGATTTTATGTAAAAATAAGGATTGGTGAAATCACGTGCTACGTGATCGTAGTTTACAGGCAGCCAATAGCACTCCAAACACTAGGAGAAGAAGAAGGAGCGATCTAGGAGAGTTTTGGCCAAGTGTCTTAGTATTTTACCCCGCTTTTGGAGCTAATGAAAGCATTAGATTGGCGGTCTAAGCAGTAGAGAGTAAGCTATTTTTAAATGCATGTTTCTTGTCTACAAGAGATTTATCTTCTCAAGATGTAGAAATAAATTGACAAGCTTCACCTCTATGAGTATCCTTCTACATCTTCTATTTCTTTAAGCCCCTTATCTTCTATCTATCCTCTCCCTGAATCTCCCTTCACCCTATTGTCTCTTACCCCCATGGTAGAGTTTTGGCTCCAAATTCTCCAACACCAAGGATCATAGAAAGAAGGAAGTAGAGAATAGGAGATAGAAGAGAAGAAAAAGAATAGGCATGAGATCCACATGAATCCCAAGAATGTTGGAAATCAAGTTCTTTTTAAGACATGCCCATACATCATGAATTAATCATAAAATCTTCTACCGAGTCTAGCAAAGCCTTTCCACAAGATAAAGACAAAGTTGAATTATTTAGATTCTACATGTATTACATGTAAACTCTAATCTATATCCAAGACAAAGAGTCCAAGCAATCCAAATGCCAATAAGTAGTTTAGATGATTTCTTGGTAGGAGAAGCCCAAGTACTTCTCCCTTGAGCTCTATGTATTGATAGAACTTGAGAAGGTGTTAACCGTCAGACAAACAAGGTGAAAAATTTGAAAAATCTAAAGTAGAAGACAAAGGCCAAGGCAAAGTGAAACGGAAGACAAAGGCATACTAAGAAAAATATGGAAGCACAAGAAGTGCAGAAAAATCCTAAATAAAGTAAAAGGACCCACAAGAAAAAGCGCAAGTCAATACTTTTATAAAAGAGCGCTAGCGCATCATGGTTTAATTTAAAGCACCGAGCTCTCATCCATGCAATTTTTAAAGGTAGATGGGCGATAGGAAGGAAGCTAAGAAGATATAAGGACAATGGGAAAAAGGGCCTAGGCCACGGCCGGCCATGTAAAAAAGGGGATAAGGGGATGACCGCCCAAAAGGGATTTAGGTTTTTGTATATGAAGTTGAAAAGTGAATGAGGAGCTCATTCTTATGTGTGGCAAAAAAAAAGTGGCTCTTCTCCTCTTCTTCTTCTTCTTCTTCTTGCTTGCTTGAGCTTGTGCTTGAGAGAGGGAGTGTGAGAGTGTGAGGGAGTGAGTGTGTGAGGGTGAGGGACTGGGGAGGAGAAGCTCTCCATCTTCTCCTCTCTTCTTCTCTTCTCTTCTCTTCTCTTCTCTTCTCTTCCCTTCTCTTGCTCGTGGCAATGGAGCTTGGAGCGTGGAGCTTGAGAGCTTGCTTAAAGCTTGCACTTAGATCGTGGAGCTACCAGAGTGCGCGGGAGATGAGGTAACTAGATCGGTATGGAGGCAAGCTCACTACACCCGTAGATATGGATGGTGTGTCGGCTATGTGAGAGGTAGCCATTAGTGCTCGTCTTGGAACGCTTGAAGCAATAAGCGGTCCGTGGGTCTTGGCGGTTGAGTGAAAGTTACCATAGAAGGGAAACAAAAGCCTTGTATGGGACTCCAAACACACTTCATCCCTATGTATTGTTGGTTATTACAGCAATCATAATTGATTATTTGATGTGTAAACTCAAAGAAAAATTGTTCTTGGATTATCCAGATAATGTCTATTACTACTTAGAAGAAAACTTCAAGCAATATATCTCTTGGAGCTCCCTGTTATACCCAAAAATGGGCACCAAATACTAGCCTCTACTCTATTACTCAAATGGAAAATCTAATAGTTTCATTGACTTCGAAGGGTGATAAATCCGTAGGACACTTGGTCAAAATTATTTGGATCACTCCTCCTCTCTTCCCATCTAGAGTACTTGTTTGCTGCCTAAAAACTGAGATCACATAGTGCGCGAATTTTGAAGCCCTTCTTTTTCCATGAGATATTTAAAAACTGGCTAAAAAGTAACTTGCTTTTGTATGCCACCCTATTCTAGAATTTTACTACACCTTTTGAGGATATTTACAAGAAATAAGGGCTAATATATCAAAAATAGGCTAAAATTATCCAAATATCCCATAATAAAATTGACTCTCTAGATTAATAAGAAAGCTAGACGATGATACACTCTAAGGTTTTTCACACTGTGTCCACGTAGCGGCATGACAATGGCTGACCATGCCACAAAATTCCCTTACAAGATAGCCAAGGGTCAAAGTTCATAGCATGTATGTAATGGAAGATTGAAACAATAATGAGGAGGAAATACATGCTGAAAATAAGGAGTATTGCAAAGATTTCGACCAGGAGCAGCTGTATGATCCAAAGGATGGGTTTTCCTTTGATAGCAGTTGCCCCAACAGTTGTGTCTATCTCATGCATTTGATTTGATTACCCCTACTATACCCCACCCAACTACCACTTCCTTTGCTCCATCTCCATGGATGCATGGATTGGCTCTAGGAGCCCCATCTTTCTACACATTCAAGGTAGTATTAATGGAAAGTATGTATTTATCCTAAGTTGTGGATAATAGTAGTACACACATTTTTGTTAATAAATCTGCCATTGTTTGGTTGAAATGCATTGCTACAGAATTACAACAACCTTATTGATTTGACTGAAATTAGCCATTGATTAGGTAGCAAATGATAAAAAAGAAATCAACACACATATATGCTCCCAAGTTACCCTATGCTTGGCTAAAAATTATGTGACACCAATTGATCTAATTGCATGGGCCCCATTGATATTGTCTTGGACTGTGACTACCTGAAACATTTGAGTAAATTTGCTATGGACTTCTCTTAGCTCTACATGGATTTTATGATGCATGGACAACTTGACATCCAGTTGGAGGGAGTTCATTATAATGTTAATTTCTGGCTAATTATAATAGCGCAACTCAAAAGGGAGTTTAAGAAATGCTCATAGATCTATCTTACACTTGAATATCAAAAATTCAGATCAACCCTCCAAAGTATCTAAGAATTCAGCCTTGAAGGCTTTACTTGAGGAGTATAATGATTTATTTCAAATTCATGTAGCCCTTCTCTATAAGAGGGTAGTCGACAATCCAATTGATATAGAGCCCCATTCCAAGCTAGTAAATAAGCAACCTTATAGAATCTCCAAGTGTGAATGTGAAGAAGTTGCCGAGCAAGTCAAATAGTTACTTGAGATGGGGTTTATTGAACCAAGTTCCTCGCCTTATGCATCTTCAATCCTGCTAGTCAAGAAGAAAGATTGAAGGCAACCCTTCCATGAACATAAATGAACACAAAACTAGAGACAATGCATATAAAATCTATGTGTATGGCTCTGCCATTGATCTTAAAACTAGAAAGAAACCATAATTCTTGCTCTTTATAATAAATAGATTTGTCATCTTCATCCATAGCTTCAACCATTATGCACAAGAGAAAGAGGAAAGGGAATTGAGGAATTTTTGCACAAAGGACAGAGAAGAGAGGAGAGAGAAAGATTGCACCATAAAGAGATAATACGGGAATCTTGGAAAAAGAGGGAGAAGGAGGTACATAATCCGCCATTCTCGTGACTCTACACATCCACCACTACAAATGTGAGGGCAGAGTTTATCGCCAAGAATTTGATCACATTAGTTAGCGTCAATAGGAATTTATTTTCCGTTGTGTGTATCTCTTTATTTGTATTTGCATGATGCACGAGCACCTGTAATTACGCTAGGCACAATTTCTTGAATGCATTCATAATTTTTTTTGTCAGTATCACTCGATTGATTGCATAGCATGGATTCTAATTTGGGAACAGCATGAGTGATTGGGCATGAAGTTCTTTTTCAAAACATATTCTTGAAAGGGCACATTGCATGGAAAAACAGGTAACTGTTTTGAAGGCTCAAGGATCCAAGGAAAAGACTAGCTTGGTTTTGGACTTTTCTCATGCGACAGAGCTTTGGAAAGGCTAAACTCATTGACCAATAACTTTGGTGCTCAAGGCTTTCTTACAAACTTGGAATAACCTTCACAGCGTATGGAGACACAAATACATGTGGTTTAATGGAGGAGCTAAGGGCCGTATGTGGACACTACAATTTCCGATGCATGCTCGAGTTTTATCACAAGCATTGTCTATAATGATGAATTCTCATCAAGGTTGTCAGTTCTTCCATTAAGCGTCTTTGTGTTACTACCATCAAAGCATTAGGATCACAGACTACTTGATCAAGTTCTGTAATTATTATACGATTAGCGAGACTGTTATTTGGCTCAGAATGAATAGATGACCATGGTAAAATAACAAGAATACAAGTGGTTGCATTCAATGGTCAAACAAGTATAAGTGCTCAATTATTGGACCCCGCGGGGAATGTGAAGGCTATGCATTGCAAATTGTTGACCATTCTCTAGGTGGATCAATCACTACTCTAACTACAAATTTGACTTAATGCACAATATTCACAACTACATGTGTATGGAAATAGAGTGTTGCCATAAAAAGGAGCTTTTGACTAAGGGGAGATTGATGATATAAAAGATTGCGGTGTAATTATCAGTTTCTCTAATCATAAGGATATCGTGGAATTCGTCATAACCCATCAATTGGGCATGGAAGTCATGGTAGGCCAACATGTGACTACTCAAGTACTGGCTATAGTAAAGAGCAATGGGATAGTGGACCTAACGCTTCGACCAGAACTTGTGTATTCTAAGAAAGCCTCAAGTACAGTACCAAAGAAGGCTAGTCACAAGAGAAGTATTGCGGGTGTGGAGGTTCAACAAATAACATCTAGTGTCATTGAAGTGATCCAGGATGAATATCTGGTTTTATTACTGTCAGAGCACGATAATGCAATTGCATTTGCTGTGGCTCATGACTATAATTTACATGTGGTTCCTCATTTAAAAAAATGCATGCTTGCTCAGAGGGTTGGTGTAACTGTGGAAGAATTGCCAGATTCATCGAGAAGGTTGCTTATGCCTCGCACAAGTTTCAGTGATCTAACATACAAGCGTATGCCCAAACACCTGAAGTCCTTGTCTAAATATGAGACTGACTCTATAATAAAAGGAGAGCAAAAACATGCTCTTTTTGCAAGAAATTTTAATACAACCAATGGAAATATGGGTGAAATTTTGCAAGGGATTACTAGCCGAGTGCATATAATAGAGGGAAAGGACGACCATGCTTATGTATCAGCGGGAGACGACAATAGTCACGTGGATGGCCTCTGGCATATTCTAAGAAGGTGGTGAAAAGGCATGAGGATAAGCAACAGACGACGTTATCACTGATAAAAATCAGAGTCGAAAATTAAGAATGTTGTTTTTTTGTTGTGGCGCCTCAAATAGAAAAAGCAGAATGATATTATTGATGTCGCCATTGATGTTACGAACAATGCTTTTTTGAAGCTTTTCTAAAGCTTTACGAGGTGGTGGATCAAACTCGGAGGGGGGGCACAAGAGGTTCCAATTCATCAAGCAATCATTGAGCGTTAAAGGTGCCACGACTGGTGTGGATGCTAGATCAAGTCGCGGAGGACGGTCAGCCTGCTGCGTGTTATCATGCACTACGATAGTCGTTAGCTGCAGTAGAAGCTCCAGCTTGCTTGAAGCTACTTCGTTTCAAATGGAAGGACGACGTTGCTATGATGGAGAGGCAGAAGAAGGATGAGATGACAATGAAGATGGAGAAGCAGACTCTCTTCTTAACTGACTGTAGCCTCCAAGCGGTGTTCGACGTGTGGCAGGATATTCTGATTGGCAAAGGGCAACAACAAGGACAGTATTTTGCTCAGCGAGAAGGCAAATATTGTTAGCGGAAACACCTCCAATTCTTGGGATAAACTGGAAGTTGGAAATTCATTGACTCACACCTTCATTTTGGAGCCATTAGAGCCCATCGCGAGCTACAGATGATGCGTTCCTGGTTTTCCATAAGAAGGTCTCCATCGCTAAGGCCAAGCCTGCTTTGGAGCGCTTGATAGTCTTCATTAACCTCCACAATTTCAGATTCACAATTGCTTATGATGTTGCTTTGAATGATGACACTTGGCCTCGCATCATCATATCATATCCTTAGCATAAGAGCCAACTGGTCCATAATTGGATGACTTTGTCGGGTAACTGAATGATGACTATTTTTAAGAAGTACATAGTGATACAAGTTAAGAAAGGCATAAAACTCTTCCTTTGCGACGTCGATTAGAAGCTTTACTATGAAATTTTCAAGGCTTCCTGAATTCTTGCTTTGGATGTTTACAAGGACTCCACGCTGTCAAAGGGTTTTCGAAAGCAAAGTCGCGACCACAGAGGACCTTGACTAATTTCAGGATAGAAGATCAATCATACGAATAAGCAATATGAGAGGATTTGTGAGTAGTAAAAGCGGCAGAAAACAGAGGGCATGTCTATACTCTGGATGGTAGAAAACACTACATTTTGCAGAGAAGTTAGATGCCCATTCAAGTGAATCTGCTATGGAAAATCTACTCGAATACTGGAGTATTCATACACCTTATCTTCCCATGAAACATGAAACTTGATTGCTTACATGTACATTGCAATCAATAACATCCTTCCAGTAAATACAAACAATGTATACTGCTTTTGGTCATTCTGAGAATGTCCACATGAGACTTGGCATAAAATTTGCACATCCACCCATTCCATGGCAAAGCAGCAAACTCATGAAGTCCAATCTATTGCACTCACACTGCATTCTTCTCTACTTGGACAGTCAATCTCCACTTTGAAATCCATATACGGGTCTATCAGTGATTGCATCATCTTGCTGGCTGACTATACTTAAATTTTGTATTCTTTGAAGGAAAGAATGCCAAAGAAGTAATTCAAAGCAGTTGTTGCTGAATCCCAGAACTAGACTGAGTGTCCTTCAAATCTTCCACAAGGTTACATCAACATTAAGCACCACCATGTAGGTTCACATCTCTAGGCTTCACCTTTTTGTCCAACTGTACTTGGATTTTGAATTGGCCTAAGAAGTAATTCAAAGCAGACAGATTAGTTGGTGCTATATTCCAGAACAAGATTGGTGTCCTTCAAATCTTCCTCAGGTAGAGCTCATGATCTGATAAAGACTGTGTGACCAAGGAACAAAACATGACCAGCACAAACTAGTCTCCAGCCAAACTAGAGGCCCTTTATAATGTGAAATAGTAGGACCGCCATTTCAACATCCCCCCCCATGCACTCCTCAAACTTTCATACACAGACATTGATTGAGAGGATGCATCTGATGCTTGATAACTCTTCAAACTTCCATACACATTTTTATCGACAGGATGCATCTGATGCTTGATAACTCTTCAAACTGCCATACACATTTTTATTGACATGATGCATTTGATGCTTGAAAAGCATATATTGGGAGGGGATTTAGCAGCATAAAGCAGAGTTGTTTTTTCATGATGGCATGTCTAGTGGAACCCATTGTCAAGAAATGCCTCTTTACGTGGTTTGAGATTGTTTTCCTCCGACGATTTTGGCGACCACATCAAGTAAAGATGCAATAGGATTGTCTTTGTTAATCTCTGCAATATAGGATTGTCTTCTGCCACAAGTATGTGCCTTGCTGCCAAAACATCAACGTTCTCTGTTGGCTGAAAGTTTTCAGCCCTCTGTGTCTGTGTAGGCTGATCATAATCAGCCGGAAACTCTGTTTTGCTGATTTTCTTCAGCACTCAACACTTTTTGCTGAGTCACCTCAGCATCTGACTCTATCTGTGACACAAAATCTGAAATTTCATGAAACATGTCCAGGGATTGCACTGATACATTACTGTGACAATTGTGCATATTAGTTTTCAGCATATTTTCCATTTATGTCATCGTATCTGCACAAACCATACTATCAATATACATCCCATCTATATACTCATCATCCTCTAAAATACCTGCATTTTTCAAATCTTTCTCCTTCCTACATATGTATTGCCTGGCAGCTCTAGGCAACTTAGAAATCTTCTGATAACTCATCGAACTGTTTGCTGAAATTCCAACAAAATTGGAGGAGAAAACACTGCTGCCAGCAGGCGAGAACTCCAATCTCCTCTGCTCTGTACCACCGTCATCTCGCGGAACAGCAGTACCTAATGAAAACCGGTACCTAATGAAAACCCAAATCCCTCACAGTGGGTAAATGCGCATCTCGAAGAGTATCCCTGTTTCTAGCATGATTTACACACACAGTCATAAACTAGACTGCTCTCATACCATCTTTACTGCGAATCCGTGCATAAGCAAATCCATTATCCATTACTTTCGTCTCCATGCGCATCTCTGTAATGAATGGTTGTCCCAGGATTATGGGGTAAGAGTATGAATCCTGCACAAAGAAATGGAAATCCTCCTCTACATCTCCAATACAAATCCTGACACTGGAACAGGCAGCATACAAATCACCTGCAGTGTTGTTGGTGACTCTCATACGCCACCCATGCTCTACATCCATAGGCTATCTATTACTTTCATAAACTCCACGAACTATGAGATTAATCTCTGAACCATGATCCATCAAAGAAACATAAGGCACCTGTTTCTCTCCAATTTTTACCATTGTTTCTGTAGTTGCCCTAGCCCAATGACTCTGCGAAATATGACTACGAGGTACCAAGATAGGCTCATTAGTTTCAGCATAATGCATAGGCTGAACCTTCTTCTCTGTCTGCGGAAAAACAAAAGCATTCTCAACCATAACCTCATCCTCATCCTCATCCAACTTCCCAATCAAAACTCCCTGTGTATCAGTAGTAGGCAAGGTATGTCTTTTCCTCTTCAGGACTTCTTGGAACAGATCTTGAAACTCTCTTTTCGAGATGCCCAAAACCTCAGAAATAGTAAAAGTCACCTCACTGCCAAGTATATTGTCATTAAAGATTTTCTTCATGTCTGTAGATGTCTCAATACCGGACATCAATCTAAACCCTGGCTGCTTTCTCTATCTAGGTTCCTGCATCTTTTCTTTCTTTTGAGCATCCTCCATTTGTCATTCTGGCCCTGGTCTCAAAGACGGCCCTGCAGTAGGTGAAGTAACAAACTCACCCCCTCTAGTCTTTTTAGCTACATTTGGATTCTCTTCATCTCTCTTATGCTTCTCCTCAACAAGTACATCTGCTCCCTGAGACTTAGCCAAGTAGGCATAAATAGTGTACTTGTCAACAGGTGAATCCGAACCTGTCTCAGATCTGATGCTAGAACCTGCACTAGTCAAAACAGTCTGCTAAATTTTCCCCTTGTTTGCCGTCTCCAAAGCATATGTCCATAATGTTGATTGACTCTCTGAACCTTTTTCAATCTGGACTCCATATGCAGAAGTATCTCCTCTAGCTGCCACATAAGAAGTATGCGTAGCCATATCATCTACTAATTTCTTCATTCCATCTTTCCCAAAATTGGTAGCAAGCGAAGCTCCTATTTTAGTCAACCAAATCTTGCCATCTTGTCCCCAAAATACCAAATTCTTCCTCCTTGCATCTTGAAAAGATTCACAATCCCTGCAATGCTGATGGTCCGTACTATCACACCAAATACATATTTGATCTCTCCTAGGTGCACTAGGAGCACTTCTAGGTGCACTAGGAGCACTAGAAGAAATAATAGGCGCAGTCGAAGCAAACTGCTCTTTCAATTTTCCCACCAATTCTGCTTTAATTGACTCTAGTGTCAAATCTATTATGCCTTTGATTATGTCATCAAGAAAGGAAGGAACCGACGGAGCGAATGGTTCTGGAGCAGAAGGAGCCGGCATCGGTCTTGGAACAGGAGGAAAAGGAGGATTACAAACAGTAGGCATTGGCATAGGCCAAGTAACTGGCTGAGTAAGAGAAGAAATAACAGGGGTAGAAGCAGACATAGGAGCGGAAGACAGCGTCGGTGTCATAGATCCATTTTGTAAGCGGGTCTTCCATATCCACCTCTTGGTCAAAGTCGAGACCACATCCTGGGCATCTTGCCAATCTGTTTTAAGACCCATAGGCTTCGTGCGATCCTCAAGAAGCTCTCCTAATTCTTTCTGAAGAGTAGGATCTGCAACTTGCAAGAAAAGCTCAACTTTTTCAATATCCAATGCTCTTTGTTCAATGGCATCAAGCTGACTATACCTCTCTTCAAATTCTCGTATCAATTCTGAAGCAGCTAGACTTTTGTTTGGCATGTAGACCCACTCTCGGAATGACTGCAGTGTAGCCATCCCAAAGTCTTCAAGAAAATACTCCTCTTTCAGGGCCTTCTTAAAATCTTTCCAATGCAAAATTTGAAGGAAAAAATCAGTCACTTTTACCCTCAAGGCAGGTGTGACAAGGTGAAGAAAATATTTACTCATAAGTCCTGTTGGTACTCCAAAAAATACCATCTTGATCTCATATGTCTTCAAATAAGCCGATACATTATGGCCATCAAATAGCTTCTTTTCATTCTCGACTGCTTCAATCGCCTTAGTCGCGCTGATTGCATTCTCTTGCTCCGAATATAGTTGCCTTTGCTGAGAAAACTGTTGTTGATATAACTGTTGATTTTGAAGCTACATATACATAGACATATTCTGTAAAATCTACTTTAAATCTGTCAAGAATCGCATGGTGGAGGGGGTTGCTTAAGATGCTGCGCCAAACACACACAGAATGCACAAGGAGAAGCTCACTCAAGAGACAAGAAGAGAGATGGAGGCCAAAACGTTTTCTTGCTGATTTCTTCTTCTTCTTCCACACTCTTTACAATGTACACAAAGTACAGATAAGATACAACATAAAAGGAAAGTGGCCTACTAAGTCAAACAATGCATAACCGACTACACTAGTCGAATGGCGCTATAACTATGCCAGCTGTAAATAGGTGTAACAACCTGAATATAATAAGTAATGAGTCAGTGGCCATGTGAGAGTCATAATGACCACCGACGTGCTAAGTGTAGACGTGTGGACCCATCTAACCAGGCGGTCCATCATCCATGTCCACATGTGTTGAGCTTGCCATCTCAACACTCCCCCTCAAGCTCAACTGCATCTCTGCAACTCCAAGTAAGCTTCGAAACTTTTGAAGCTTCTCTGTACCCAATGCCTTCGTGAAGATATCAGCTATCTGATCCTGTGTGCTGACATACACCAAGTCAATCTCACCTGCTAGTACCTTCTCTCTCACAAAGTGGTAGTGTACCTCAATATGTTTTGTCCTAGCATGGAACACAGGGTTCCTAGCCAACTGTATACTGCTCATGTTGTCACAATAAATGACAACTGGACCTTCCACCTATACATCCAAATCAGCCAGTAACTTTTGCAACCATACTACCTCACATGCTGCAACAGCAGCACCTCTATACTCAGCCTCTGTACTCGACAAAGCAACTGTAGATTGCTTTTTGCTGCTCCATGCAACTGCTGCACTACCAAGAGAGAACATGTATCCGCTGGTAGATCTTCTATCAGACATACTACCAGCCCAATCTGCATCTGTGTATCCAAACACATGTACATCTGTACCTGCCTCATAGAAAAGCCCATAATGTAATGTGGACTTCACATATCTCAATATGCGTCTCACTGCATCCAAATGTGGCTTTCTAGGTACTTGCATAAACTGACTCACAAGACCAACAGCATAGCTCAAGTTTGGCCTTGTAATGGTCATGTAAATCAAACTCCCCACTATCCTCCTGAACATAGTAGGGTCTTCTATCTCATCCCCAACATCAGCACTCAGCTTTACATTCTGCTCCAACGGGACTGAAAGTGGTTTGCATGCAGTCATACCATACTTGGACAACATATCCAAGCCATACTGTCTTTGGGACAGCCATATACCATCATCACATCTGATCACCTCAATGCCAAGGAAGTACCTTAGCTCACCTAAATCCTTCATCTCAAACTTCATCTTCAAACAGCCCTTGACTTCAGCAATTCCACTATCACTATCACCTGTAATAATCAAGTCATCCACATAGATGACTATGATGACCAAACCTGCATCTCCCTTTCTCACATAAAGTGAGTGATCAGCATTAGAAACATAAAAGCCAATATTGACAAGATACTCTCTAATCTTGTCAGACCATGCTCTAGGTGCTTGCTTGAGCCCATAGAGTGCCTTCTTCAACTTGCACACATACGTGGGATGCTCTAAATCTTCATAACCTGCTGGTTGATCCATATACACTTCTTCCTGCAAATCACCATGCAAGAAGGCATTCTTTACATCCATTTGCTGCAACCTCCAACCTTTGGCTACTGCCAAAGCAATCACACATCTGATAGTTGCCATCCTAGAAACTGGACTGAAGGTTTCATCATAATCTATGCCATATGTTTGGGCATAGCCTTTTGCAACCAGCCTAGCTTTGTACCTGCTAATAGAACCATCTGCATTGTGCTTAATCTTATAAACCCACTTACATCCAATAGCTTTCTTTCCCTTTGGCAATGATACTAGATCCCAAGTCTTATTGGCCTCTAATGCAGCCATCTCCTCATCCATTGCTACATCCCAATGAGCATGACCAACAGCCTCCTCAAAACATGTAGGCTCAACATCCTCAACTAGTTTCACCATATAAGCATAATGGTGAACTGCATAACCTTCAAAACCAAATCTTTTAACAGGGTATCTCACCCTGCTAGACCTGCGTACCACTGGATCACTCAATGGAGTCTTTGCATTAACGCGTGCTCTCTGCACACCTGGAGTCCTCACTGAAGGAATGCCAAGCTCATCATCCAAGCTCTCTGAGCCACTGGAGTCTCCATCAAGAACTGCATCAATGCCTTCTAACACTTTACTCTTTCCTTTGTCTTTACCTGTAGTGCTACTAGATGCACCTGAAGATGTAGAGCTACTCCTTAGTCTCCCAGACCAAGGACTACCAGATGATGTCTCTGGTCCGCTAAGAGTTCGTGATTCTTGCTTTTCAGCCTGCACATGAGTGTCATGATCATCATCATCATCCAATGCATCACCACTAGATGCATACCAACTGCTCATTTCATCAAAGATGACATCCCTGCTCACTCTGAACTTACATGTGACAGGGTTGTAACAGCGATACCCTTTCTGCTCTAAAGAGTATCCAATAAAGACACACTTTTCAGCCTTTGGATCCAGTTTCTTCCGCAACTCATCTGGGACATGAACATACGTAATGCAGCCAAATACTTTCAAGTGTGAAACATCAGGCTTCTTACCTGTAAAACATTCTTCGGGGGTCATACCATGAACTGCAGCTGTGGGAGTTCTGTTCATAATATAAACAGCAGTATGAATAGCCTCAGACAAAAAATGCTTAGGCATATTCTTTTCAGCCATCAAGGCGCGTGCAACTTCTGCAATATGCCTGTTTTTCCTTTCTGCAACCCCATTTTGCTGTGGGGTATACCTGCATGTGAACTGTCTCTTTATCCCATGAGACCTCAGAAAATCACTGAACTCATTTGAGAGATACTCTCCCCCTCCATCTGACCTCAGGCACTTTACTTTCAAGCCTGTTTCTCTTTCAACTGCAGCCTTGAAAGTTCTAAAGTGCTCAAAAGCTTCACTCTTTTCCTTCATAAAATATACCCACAACTTTCTAGAGCAATCATCAATGAATGTGACAAAGTATGAACTGCCTCCAAGAGATACATTTTGTGTAGGCCCCCAAATGTCTGTATGCACAACATCAAGGATATTTCTGCTTACATCTCTGTCATGTGAAAAGGGTTGTCTTGCCTGCTTACCAAACTGACATGCTTCACATACCTTCTAAAATTCTGCAACTTTAAATGTAGGCAAACCTGTAACCAACCCTTTGGACTGCATTAATTTCAGCCTTTATACATTTGCATGTCCAATGCGTTTGTGCCAAATTTCAATGTCTGCAAAAACACCTTTTCCTTTGGCATACATAGCCGCATTCATAGTAGGAATTCCAGCATCTAGAGTGAACATACGTCCAACTCTACTTCCCTTTGCTACCAACCTGCACTTGTCATTGAAGTCTTCTACAAAGCAGCCCTTTGCATTAAATCTGACTTGCAGCCCTTGCTCTACCATTTGACCGACTGACACCAAATTCTTTGTAATAGATGGCACATGTAATACATCTGAAAGACTCTTTGTCTTACCATCATGCAAGGACAAGGGAACTTTTCCAATGTGTGAAATTGGGTGGCATGAGTCATCACCCGTCTGCACATAACCTACATTCTGCAAATCCTACATCTCTCCAAACCATTCTGCATGGCTGGTCATATGATTGGATGCACCTGAATCAACATACCAAACATCTTCATGTGTTCCCTTTCCTGTAACAGCATTCAACATATGCTGCATAACGAACAAACGTTCATTTTTGTCTTCATTCTGTCGTGAAGACGATGCATAGTTTCCTTGCTGCAACTTACCACTGCGGATATCATCTCTCTTAGCATAACATTGGGCTGCAATATGACCTGTTTTGCCACAGTAGTGGCACACAATACCAGAGTTGTTAGAACCTCTGTTCTGCCATCCATCTCTTCCTCTAAAGCTCCCCCTGCCTCTAAAGTTACCACGACCTCCTGAAACCTGCATATCGCCAAATTGCTGATTCAATCTGTTTTGCTGGTTATCACTACCACGTCCTGTACCACGGCCTCTTGAAGAGAACCTGCCACGTCCCCTTCCAGAACTGGAGTAGAAAGCTTGGACCTGTTCACCACTTCTTTCAGATGTCTCACTCTACATGTTGATCTCTTCAGTGATCATAAGAGAGACCAATTCATCGAAATCTGGAAATGGCTTTCTGACATATACGGAAGTTACAAAAGACTTCCAAGCCTTTTCATTGTTAAGTCCACCCAAGGTAGACGACACCAAATCATCATCATCGGGCATTGCATCAATCGCTGCCAATGCACCTGCAATGCTTCTTACCTTCAGTGCATACTCATTGATAGACATCTTCCCTTTCTTTAATGTATTCAACTCTTGCTTGAGTTGAATCTTTCGTGCCTTTGTATTTACAGAAAACATACTTTCAAGTATGGTCCAAGCTGCATATGCATTCTCTGCATTTCTAATGTGTCCCAGCATGTTATTGTCAATTACTGCAGACAACCAATACATGACCTTCTTGTCTTTTGCATTCCATTCCTTTCGTGCCTTTGTCTCTTCTGCAGTTGGAGGATCACTCACCTCCGGCTCCTTTTCTTCACCTGAAACGAACTCGTAGAGGCCTTTTCCAATAAGAAAGTTCGTGACACGGAACTTCCATGAAGGGTAGTTGTTCTTGTCGAGCTTCTCAATGATGGGGCTTCCACTATTCTCTGCCATTATCACAATAATAATACCAAACAGCAAGCAAATCTTCTGCAACCCTCGACCTGTAGTACACAGCAATTCACCAGACAGCCTTTTTCACTGTCTGCTCAACAATACATGCAATCCGCAACCAGTTTGCAGATAAACCTTGTGTTTACTCACTGGTAAACACCTTTGAACTTACAGATCTGAAATCTGTAACCTACGCACCCACGTTCGGTCAATACAGTCGAAGTCACAGCGTACCCTGAAACTGCTGTCCGCAACCTTGCGGCTCTAAAACGGGCCCTGAAACGGCCTCAGATGCCCAAAATTACTGCGGGAGAGCCCTAAAGGGCGAATCTGTAGAATACACAACGCTCTTCACGCACACCAAATCTCACAGCAATCTGAGATTTTTGCTCTTCCCTGCTTCCGGTGCCTCCACAGGCACTATCCAAGAGAAGGAGTGGAAGAATGGGAGAGATTCTTACCCGTAGCTTGCTTGCTCGAACCTTGCTTCTTCTCCTTTGCTTCAACCTTCCAAATCAGCCTCTCTCAATGGCGCGGCTCTAATACCATGTCAAGAATCGCGTGGTGGAGGGGGTTGCTCAAGATGCTGCGCCAAACACACACAAAATGCACAAGGAGAAGCTCACTCAAGAGACAAGAAGAGAGATGGAGGCCAAAACGTTTTCTTGCTGATTTCTTCTTATTCTTCCAGACTCTTTACAATGTACACAAAGTATAGATAAGATACAACATAAAAGGAAAGTGGCCTACTAAGTCAAACAATGCATAACCGACTACACTAGTCGAATGGCGCTATAACTATGCCAGCTGTAAATAGGTGTAACAACCTGAATATAATAAGTAATGAGTCAGTGGCCATGTGAGAGTCATAATGACCACCGACGTGCTAAGTGTAGACGTGTGGACCCATCTAACCAGGCGGTCCATCATCCATGTCCACATGTGTTGAGCTTGCCATCTCAACAAAATCATCTGTAGAAGTACTTGAAACAGAAGTCGATGATGAAGTTGAAGTAGAGGACAAAGTAGGAAATGTAGAAGAGGCTGAAACTGATGCTGAAGTATCTCCCATCTTGAAATTTAAATGCGACGCTTTCACGTCGGGTTCACCAAAGATGTGGAAGGGTTTTCAAAAGCAAAGTTGCGACCACAGAGGACCTTGACTAATTTCAGGATAGAAGATCAATCATACGAATAAGCAAGATGAGAGGATTTGTGAGTAGCAAAAGTGGTAGAAAACAGAGGGCATGTTCATAGTTTGGATGGTAGAAAACACTGCATTTTGTAGAGCAGTTAGATGCCCATTCAAGTGAATTTTCTGTGGAAAATCTACTCGAATACTGGAGTATTCATACACCTTGTCTTCCCATGAAACATGAAACTTGATTGCTTACATGTACACTGCAATCAATAACATCCTTCCAGTAATACAAACAATGTATACTGCTTTTGGTCATTCTGAGAATGTCCACATGAGACTTGGCATAAAATTTACACATCCACCCATTCCATGGCAAAGCAACAAACTCATGAAGTCCAATCTATTGCACTCACACTGCATTCTTCTCTACTTGGACAGTCAATCTCCACTTTGAAATCCATATACGGGTCTATCAGTGATTGCATCATCTTGCTGGCTGACTGTACATAAATTTTGTATTCTCTGAAGGAAAGAATGCCAAAGAAGTAATTCAAAGCAGTTGTTGCTGAATCCGAGAACTAGACTGAGTGTCCTTCGAATCTTCCACAAGGTTACATCAACATTAAGCACCACCATGTAGGTTCACATCTCTAGGCTTCACCTTTTTGTCCAACTGTACTAGGATTTTGAATTCTCTCTGAATGAGGAAAGAAGGCCTAAGAAGTAATTCAAAGTAGACAGATTAGTTGGTGCTATATTCCAGAATAAGATTGGTATCCTTCAAATCTTCCTCAGGTAGAGCTCATGATCTGATAAAGACTGTGTGACCAAGGAACAAAACATGACCATCACAAACTAGTCTCCAGCCAAACTGGGGGCCCTTTATAATGTGAAATAGTAGGACCGCCATTTCAATCCCCCCCCGTGCAATCCTCAAACTTTCATACACAGACATTGATTGAGAGGATGCATGTGATGCTTGATAACTCTTTAAACTTCCATACACATTTTTATCGATAGGATGCATCTGATGCTTGATAACTCTTCAAACTTCCATACACATTTTTATCGACAGGATGCATCTGATGCTTGAAAAGCATATATTGGGAGGGGACTTAGCAGCATAAAGCAGAGTTTCTTTTTCATGATGGCATGCCTAGTGGAACCCATTGTCAAGAAATGCCTCTTTACATGGTTTGAGATTGTTTTCCTCCGATGATTTTCTGACCACATCAAGTAAAGATGCAATAGCCAATGGTTTGGTTAAATAAAAATTCATTCCTACTTCAATGCACTTCTTTTCATCCTGGGCCATTGCATGAGCTGTCAGTGCAATAACAGGAGTTCGAACACCACATCTATTTTCTTCCATTCGAATCCGCTGGGTTGCTTCATAGCCATTTAAAATGGGCATCTCACAATCCATGAGGACCAAGTCAAAAGCCCGACTCTGTTTTGACTCTGTTCATTCTTCTGATTGGTTTTTTGAAAGCCTCCCATCTTCCTCAGAGGAAGAAACTTTTCCACGGTATAGGTGCTCTAGAACCAGTCATGCAGCCTCGGTACCATTATCAACACACTCAACTGTTGCCCATAAACGAATCAACTGTGTCTTTGTTAATCTCTACAATATAGGATTGTCTTCTACCACAAGTATGTGCCTTGTTGCCAAAACACCAATATTTTCGAATAAGGTCATCCCCTTTTTTTTTTCTAAATAAGCCTGTTTTTTTTCTTACTACTAGCTTATCTGCTCGAACAATCAAGAGTTTCCAGCAGGCTTTAGCTTGTACATATTTTGTCCAATCTCCAATTCTCCACTGATTTAATCTGTCGATGTTTGAAGCTATGGTCTCATTGATAGACAGTAAGGTCTTTATCTCCAAGAAAATCCTCCCCGACTTTAGCCACGACTAGGGAAAAGCAAAATAGAGCCCGGAATTGCCAAAAGAAAGCCAGGATTATGAGGCATATCACCATAATAATACGGTAAGGGTTGATCTTAGAAGGAGCAATTAGAACAATCTTAGAAAGTGGTTGTTTTCCCATCATCCCTCATAGGCATGTCACCATTCTAATCGTTCTCATCTACCCAAATCCAAAAAGCAGGTCGAAAGCAACATCATCCGCTAAAAAGAGCCTCTCTGGTCCCACAAGCTTTTATGGCATACACATACATGACAGCATCTCCAGAAATTCCTTCCAGCCGCATTAATTTGAAGCAATGCAGTGCTTCACTAGCAAGTCCATATTCAGCATACCCTGCAATCAACACACTCCACACAACCACATCTCGAACTGGCAGCTTGTTAAGCACGTCATGTGCTTCTGCTAGTAAGCCACATTTGCAGAATACATCTATTGCAGCACCTCCAATACAGGGGCTGCTCTCTAAACTATGTATAATGAAGCAATTGAATAATTGCTGGCCTCTTTCTATTGCTCTTACCATACCACAAACTTTGAACCTGCAAATACATGTGACAGAATTGGGAGAAATACCTCTGAGCTGCATCTGTTCAAAACAAGCTAATGCTTCATTGCCATATCCATTATCAATGTAGCAAGTTATCATGGCATTCCATGGCACTATATCTTTACCTTGTAGTTGTTCAAGTGCTTCTTGTGCTTTTGAAACTGAGCCAAACTTCCCAAACATATCCACCACTATGCTCCCCACAAATATATTCACTTCCAAACCTCTCTTCACAACCTCCATATATAATTGTTTGCTTGCATTCATGGATCCCATGCTAATACAGGCTTTCAAGCTACAAACAAATGTAACAGCATTTGGAGACATGCCTTCAAGCTGCATCTGTACAAAACACATCACTGCTTGCTCATCATATCCATGTTGAACATAACCTGTAATCAACGCACTCCATGATATGACATCTTGAGCTGAGATATTGTCAAATACTTATTGGGCTTTTCCAAGCATGCCAGATTTTGCATACATGTCAACCAGAGCATTACAGATAAGTTCCTCTTGCTCCAAACCCCTCTCAACTATACTACCAGCAGAACAAAAATGCAAACATAATGACTAAGTATGTACAAAGTAACAAATGTCACGCACACAAATTTTTGGTGGATTCCACACCTCGGATGCGCAGCAGTACGACAACGCGGAAATTTTTGGCTCAATACACAAGATCAAAGGAGAAAATTTCCACTTTACCTCACTAGCATATTAGTTCTAAGGGTGTTTTGTATGCCAAGCAACCTACTAGTCTTTATTCTCCAAGGATTTATGAGATAGAGTTACTTTCTTGTATCGACAGAGACTTCAGAGAGAGTAATCACTTCTCTTTTCATGCATATCCATGATATATAAAGCTCTCTTTTGACCAAACTTGGAAATTATCTTGTGAATTGATTCATTGAACTTCAATCCCTTGTGTGTAGCAATCAAGAAACCTATGTATGAGAACATATTGATAAGATTGAAATCTTTGTATTTCCACTTCTCCTTATCATGCTAACACATGAAATCGTTTGAATGAGAATCCTAACAATTCTTTTACTCCATGTATTTATCTTGACTTGAGTACTCTTCTTAATCTTTTTGCTCTCATCTTGCTAAGTGTCCGTGTAGCGAGTGACTTTCACGAACCCTCGCAAGAATCCCTTGTGACATTTGGTGAACCCAACGTGAAAGTGTCGCCTATGATTGTCGAGATGGGAGACTCTTTGAACAATCCACCTTCATCATCGACTACTTCTTCCTTTTCGATCGATGAAATGAATACTTTATTGCAAACTCTTTCTTCCATTATGATGCAGAATTAGCAAATGCAGTTATCGATGCAACAATAGCATCAATTACAGCAACAACAATTGGATCAACAACATATGCTACATCAAGAACAAGACCATATGCATGGTGCAACCAAGGCGATCGAGGCTTTAGTTAGTGAGCACAAATTTTTTGATGACCAGAATGTTTCGGCCTATCTTAAATCCTTTGAAAGCTAGATGCACTTCTTTTTTGGAGTTCTATCCAATTGGAGCAATTATTTCTTATGGCTTGTCACGCCTACTTTGCAGGTTAGAGTGACAAATTTGTTTGTGCAAGATTCAAAATGGAATGCTTTCAAGAAAGCTCTCAAATATCAATATTTTCTAGAGGATTACGATATTGCTACACGGAAGACATTTAGAGAGTAGGTCTATCAGTCCAACAAAGAAATTCTTGCTTCTGAATTGTTGTGGGAGTTTAAAGAGTGATACAACCAGTTGGATGCATTAGAGCAAAGAGCTCTAAACTTGGAGAAAGTGGAGTTATTCTTGCTGCAATGTCCTCCGTTCCCCTGTGCCTTTCCCCATGCGAACCCCCTCCCTTAAGTAATTTTTAACCTTTTTTTCAAATTTTTTTAACTCTAACTCTCTCCCCCTGCCGACTGCATGGCGGGGGGAGAGAGAGAGAGTGTGAGTGAGTGAGTAAGAGGGAGTTGGGGGGGCATGCAGCCCCCCTAGGTGGGAGGGATGGTGGTCGCTAGATGGCTATCTTCCACCTCCTCCCTCCCCCTCTATAAAGCCCCTCGTGGGGCTTAGGCATAGCGGCCCCCTGCTACTACTACCCCCCCCTTCTCATGCACAATGCTTTCCCCCCCTCCCGACGTGGCAGCAGGCAGCCCCCCCCACCTCCTTCCTCGACGTTAGTCCGCAACATCAGGAGAGAGGGAGAGAAGAGAGGGAATGAGAAGCAGAGAAGAAGAAGAAGAGGGAGGGAGAGAAGGAGACGAAGAGAAAAAGAAGAAGAGGGAGAGAGAGAAAGAAGAAGAGGAGAAGAAAAGAAAAGAAGAAGAAGAGGGAGAGAGAGAGAAGGAGAGGAAGAGAAGAAGAGAAGAAGAAGAAGAGCGAGAGAGAGAAAGGAGAAGAGGAGAAGAGAAGAAAAGAAGAAGAAGAAGAAAGAGAGAGAGAAGGGAGAAGGAGGTTGAGAAAAAGTGGAGTTGAAGAAGAAGAAGATCTTGGTAGAGTTCTCCACGATGCCAGCAAAGCGGAGTATTGCGATGAGTCTCGATCATAAGTGGAGCCAAAGACACGAGAGATGGAGACGGAGAGGCAAGCATCAACTATGCCCCTACTCCTGCGAATCAAGTCCAGGTTCCTCAAACTCTTGTTTTCTCTACATGTTTATATCATCACACTTAAAATCTCTAGACTCATTAATGTTGCGCATAGCTTGCCATAGGAGTTGAAACAATAGGACAATGTTAGCCTCGATCAAATCAGGATCAAGGGAAAGACCACTTAGATCATTTAAAGGGTCTAGAAGTAATTTGTTAAATTTACCTTGCGAAGCCCTAACCCAAGGGGGAGAGTGAACTTTATGGTAGTTGATTTATGCTAAGCATGTTGCTTGGAACTGTTGAAATGGTTTTAATGAAGGTTGATCTTGTTAAAGATGGAAAAAGTGATTGCTAGGCAGAGTGGCTACTTGCTGGATTAGGAAAGGATGTTTTCCTAAATAAAGGATGTTAGGCTGGTTGTTTCAGCTTGATTGTTTCCGAAAGGATACTTAAGGATTGGTTGTGGTTTCGGATGAATATCCAAGTGATTATATTTTCATGGCGAGAACTGTAAGGATAAATTTCCATGGGAACAAAAGGGATGTTTTTCCTAGTAAATATTATTAGGCTCGTTGCTTCAGCTGTGGATGATTTCCTAAAGGGATAATTAAGGAAGGATGGTGCTAGCTACCCCCCACGAACCGCCAAACCTAACCAAGGGGGTTATGAATCCGCACCGGGAATGTGGATTGAACCCGCCGTGAGAGGTGTCTTCGTGGAAATTACTTGGTGTAGGAGGATGCTTGAATGCCAGGGGTTCTCTAGCCATAAATCCCAATGTCTCTGGACCCTACACAAGTGTTCTACGTGACTCGAGGTGGGATTTTGAGGCCTTGATACTAGTTATAAGGCAGAATCTTGGTAGGATAAACCTTCGGGTTTTTATTTCCGGGATACGAAAGGATTGTTCTGCGGAGGTAGAAAGGGAAACTTAATTCTCCTGTATGGGCAGGTGACAATTGAAGATAAGTTAAAAAAGTGTTTGATCTTGTTTTATCTTGTCTTCGTGTCTGTGTCCTAAATTACATAAAGGAACCTGTCATTAACGGGTTAATTAAGGAAGTTGCTTTTATGTGTCAAACATAATGTGGTAGGTAATTAGATAACTAAAATAACCCTTTAGGGAAGCGTGGTAGATGTGATCGTTGGGTCCATCCTACGGCAGGGTGGTTTCGGTTAGCCGAGAGCTTTCCTCAATGGAATTTTTTTGATGTGAACATTAGATAGACAAGGACCTTAGAGCTTGTGATTTCAAAACCTGATTCATGCCGTTTTAGGGGACCGGAATGGGACTATGCCTTACGGGCAGAGAGGTTGAGTGATACATCCCTCGCGTTTCCCATTCTCTTTGAACCAAGTGCGGTGTGAGTCTGCCTTGGTCCAATTGTATCTACGCAAAGTGGAGTGACTGTCAACTGACGGGCTAAAAGGCTATTAGGAAGACCCAACTGCTAGGAACCCGGACTTCAGGTCGATCCTAGTGGGAATAGCCGGATAAATTCCATTGTGAGGCAGACTCGAGAGACCCTAGTTGGAAAACCCCGTGTCATTCCTTGGGAGTGCCAAGTGGCGTCTTCTAGATATATATCTCGATGGACTACTGAGACGTGTCCCGCAATTTGAGAAGTGGACATGTTATAGTTGGTATTAGAGAAAAAAAGTTAAAGGACCGAGTGCTGCATATTTAGAGTTGTGTAGCGGATGAATGGTGGGTCATAACCCACAGGTCATAAGCCCCACTAGTGCTTGTCTTCCCCAGTTTCTTCTCGAGATGAGGACATCTCGATTCCTCTAAGGGCGAGAGGATGTAATGTCCCCCATGCCCCCGTGCCTTTCCCCATGCAAACCTCCGCTCCCTTAAGAACATTTTAAAAAAAAATTCAATTTTTTTTTACTCTCACTCTCTCTACCCCTGCCCACTGCATGGCAGGGAGAGAGAGAGTGTGTGTGAGTAAGAGGGAGTTAGGGGGGCATGTAGCCCCCCCAGGTGGGATGGGTGGTGGCCACTAGATGGCCGTCTTCCAACACCTCCCTCCCCCTCTATAAAGCCCCTCATGGGGCTGAGGCACAGCGCCCCCCCTGCTACTACAGCATGGTCCCCTCCGTCGGGACAAGAGCCCCCCTTCGTGTGGACAACACCTTTTCTCCCCCCTCTCTCCATGGTAGCGGGTAGCCCCCCCTCTTTCCTAGACGTCAGTCCGTAGCATCACCAGGTCCCCCCTGGTGGTCGTCAGCCGACCAGAGAGGCCCTCCTGTGATCAACGCTAAGGGAGAGGGAGAGAGAAAGAGGGAGAGAAGAGAGAAAAGGAGAAGAAGAATAAGAAGAAGAAGGAGAAGAAGAGAGAAGAGGGAGAAGAGGGAGAGAGAGAAGGAGAAGAAGAAGAAGAAGAAGAAGAAGAAGAAGAAGAAGGAGAAGAGAGAAGAGGGAGAAGAGGGAGAGAGAGAAGGAGAAGAAGAGAAGAAGAAGAAGAGGGAGGGAGAGAAGGACAAGAAGAGAAGAAAAGAAGAAGAGGGAGAGAGAGAGAAGGAGAGGAAGAGAGGAAGAAGAAGAGGGAGAGAGAGAAAGGAGAAGAGGAGAAGAGAAGAAAAGAAGAAGAGGGAGAGAGAGAGAAGGAGAAGAGAAGAAGAAGAAGAAGAAGAAGAGGAAGGGAGAGAAAGAAGGAGAAGAAGAGGGAGAGAGAGAAGAAAGGAGGAGAAGAAGAGGGAGAGAGAGAAGGAGAGGAAGAAAAGGGAGAGTGGGAAGGTGGATGAGAGAGAGAGGAGGGGTAATCATAGGGAGAAAGGTAGAGGAAGAGAGAGAGAGAGAGAGAGAAGGGAGAAGGAGGTTGAGAAAAAGTGGAGCTGAAGAACAAGAAGATCTTGGTAGAGTTCTCCACGATGCCACCAAAGCCAAGTATTGCGACGAGTCTCGATCATAAGTGGAGCCAGAGACATGAGAAATGGAGATGGAGAGGCAAGCATCAACTATGCCCCTACTCCTGTGAATCAAGTCAAGGTTCCTCAAACTCTTGTTCTCTCTAGATGTTTATATCATCACACTTAAAATCTGTAGACTCATTAATGTTGTGCATAGCTTGCCATAGGAGTTGAAACAATAGGACAATGTTAGCCTTGATCAAATCAGGATCAAGGGGTAGACCACTTAGATCATTTAAAATTTCTAGAAGGAATTTGTTAAATTGACCTTGCGAAGTCCTAACCCAAGGGGGAGAGTGAACTTTATGGTAGTTGATTTATGCTAAGCATGTTGCTTGGAATTGTTGAAATGGTTTGAACGAAAGTTGATTTTGTTAAAGATGGAAAAAGTGATTGCTAGGTAGAGTGGTTACTTGCTAGATTAGGAAAGGATGTTTTCCTAGTTAAAGGATGTTAGGCTGGTTGTTTCAGCTTGATTTTTTCCGAAAGGATACTTAAGGATTGGTTGTGGTTTTGGATGAATATCCAAGTGATTATATTTTCATGGTGGGAATTGTAATGATAAATTGCCATGGGAACAAAAGAGATGTTTTTCCTAGTAAATGTTATTAGGCTGGTTGCTTCAGCTGTGGATGATTTCCTAAAGGGATAATTAAGGAAGGATGGCGCTAGCTACCCCCCGTGAACCACCAAACCCTAACCAAGGGGGTTATGAATCTGCGCTGGGAATGTGGATCGAACCCGCTGCAAGAGGTCTCTCCATGGAAATTACTTGGCGTAGGAGGACGCTTGGGTGCCAGGGGCGCTCTGGCCGTGAATCCCAATGCCTGCGGACCCTACACAAGTATTCTATGTGACTCAAGATGGGATCTCGAGGCCTTGATACTAGTTACAAGGCAGAATCTTGGTAGGATAAACCTTCGGGTTTTTATTTTCGAGATACGAAAGGATTTTTCTGCGGAGGCAAAAAGGGACACTTAATTCTTCTGTATGGGCGGGAGACAATTGAAGATAAGTTAAGAAAGTGTTTGATCTTGTTTTATCTTGTCTTTGTGTCTGTGCCCTAGATTATGTAAAGGAACCTGTAATTAACGAGTTAATGAAGGAAGCTACTTTTATGTGTCAAACATAATGTGGTAGGTAATTAGATAACTAAAACAACCCCCGAGGGAAGCGTGGTGGATGTGACCGTCGGGTCCATCCTATGGCAGGGTAGTCTCAGTTAGTCAAGAGCTTTCCTCAATGGAATTTATTTGATGCAAACGTTAGATAGACAATGACCTTAGAGCTTGTGAGTTAGAAACCTGATTCATGTTGTTTTAGGGAACCAGAATGGGACTATGCCTTACGGGCAGAGAGGTTGAGCGATGCATCCCTCTCGTTTCCCATTCTCTTTGAACCAAGTGCGGTGTGAGTCTGCCTTGGTCCAGTTGTATCTACGCAAAGTGGAGTGGCTGTCGACCAATGCTAGAAGGCTGCTAGGAAGACCCGACTGCTAGGAACCCGGACTTCAGGTCGATCCTACTGGGAACGGTCGGATAAGTTCCGTTGTGAGGCAGACTCGAGAGACCCTAGTTGGCAAACCCCGTGTCATTCCTTGGGAGTGCCGGGTGGTGTCTTTTAGATATATCTCTCGATGGACTGCTAAGACATGTCCCACAATTTGAGGAGCAGGCACATTACAGATGCAGGCAGTTGATCTTGCACTTCAAGATGAGTTGGGAGAGCTTCTTGAAGATCATACACAACCTATGGGATTGAAGATTAATTGGCAAGATTTTGTCGATGCAGTTTCTACACTGACAAAGAGGTAGAGATGGAAAGCTTGCTTGCAGAACAGCATGCAACCACCACCAGTGATGTCTTCTCCTACCTCGAATTCTCCTACTTCTCTTGTTGCTCCGTCCAATTCTTCTCCTATTTCTCATCCTATGTCTATGCCTACTTCTATGCCTATTCCTACTGGGATTGTCAAACCATCTGCAAAACCGATTGTCAAAGAAATGGTAGAGGAAATTTCAAAGAACTTGAAAGATCTTCAAATTAAGATGACCAAAAGGAAGGAGAAGCCACTTAGCCCAGCTCCAATTTCTACCCCCACCTCTTCTACTTCCACAAATTCTTTCAGAAATGATCATGTTCACTGTTGCATGTGGTATGATAGTCTAGACCATGAGCGGAAGGACTGCCAAGATTTTGGAGGCAAAATGGCTGAAGTTGGTAGTCTAGAAGGACAAGATGATATGTTTCGGAGATACAAAACAACCAATTTATCCAAATTTTGGTAAAGGAGGAATGAAGAAATTATTGGAGGAATCTCTTTTGTGCTCTTCTTATGTGATGGGGGAGGTGGCAAGAGAAGCTACTGGCTATGGTCTTGAGTTGGTGCAATTGCTGAAGGACAAAGGACAAATCTCCCTTATGGTCCTATCTCAGGAAGTCCACCTTATAGAACATGTAAGATACCACGTGAGTTTAAAAGAAAGGGTATTATATTTAGTAAAACTTACAGGATTATAGTTACAAAAGGGGATTTTTTATTACAATTTGAAAAAAAATCTGTAAGTTTAGTAAAGAAAAAAGAGTCATTTTAAGGCCATATAGCATGTAAAGAAAGGGCATTTCTTAATATCCCTTGAACACACGTTATATAGATGATTTCTTATAGGTGGACTCCCCGAGGGTCCTATGCACTGCAGGTAGAGAAGAAGGGAAAAGCTTCATCATCGGAACTTTCAACCATAGGAGATGCAAAAAAAAAGGGACAAGATGGAATGATTGAGTTGATGTCTTTTTCATCTATGCTTACATCACGAAATCTCAAGGATTTGAAGAGCTTGTTGAAGAGAAGTGGAAAAGAGATAATGATCAACTTGAAGGATCGAAGAGGGCGACTAAGAGGAGTGATCTAGTTCTTTAGCCTTCTTCTTCAAGACTTGAGCAGAGTATGGCTAACATACAGAAGCTGAAAGTACAAGAAGATCAGAAGGCCCCAAAGGCAAAGGACATAAAGCCAAAAAAGCAACCTAGATTCAAGCTGCTATTCGACATTAAGATGACCACAGACATGAAATAGGTACTTGAGGATCGAATTCTTAATTGTAAAATTGAAATTACTGTTGGAGAAGTCTTGGGGATTGCTAAAAGAGAATTTCATGATGTTATCATTGATATTATTAAAAGAAAATGACATATTATTGAAGAGTAGACACATGATATGATCCATCAAGAGGCTTTAGCTGTTGCCAAGGCTATTCTCTATGGGTTGGAAATTGAGGAGATTGATTCTGATGAGAAGACTACTCAGGAGTCTACGGATGGAGATTTATATATGCAATCCAAGAAGTTTCTTCATCCTTTATTTCAATCAGCACAATATGATGAGATGTATCTAGATTGGTGTCTCATAGGCATTTTTCTCGTAGTCATTGGGCTCATGCAACAACATAGATTGTAGTCAAGCTTGGCGATATGGAGACTCGTTGTGTTGCTCTTTTGGATTATGGCTTCAAGATTAATGTCATAGTGTGAGGTTTATATGATACTGGTAGATGGCCAGTTGATATGGATCATGGTTGACGCATGCATGCAGCCAACAACACTATAGGAGATTTGTATGTTGCTTGTTCGAACTTGAAGATTTCTATTGGAGATGCGGGTGAATCTTATCATTTCTTTGTATAGAACTCTTGTTCCTATCCTATTATTTTGGGGTGACCATTTATTGCTGAGTCTCGGATGGAGACTAAGATTTTGAACGATGGGTCTATCTGTGCATAAATCCAAAGCAAGGATGGAAAGAGGGCTATCTAGCTTATGACAGTTTGTATCAACCATCAGCAGAATAAAGATTCTTTGAGGGATTCCCCTCTTCCAGTAGGAGAGCTAGATTCTTGCTAGGTACTACTATCTTGCGAGACGATAGTGGTACGAGTTCGGGAGAAAAGCTCTCGCCTCTAACAGCAGCAATTTTTTCTCATGTGTTTATGGTGTATCCACTAAAAGTACTTTGTGTTTTCAGCATATTTCTAATATGTCTAGAGCTGCCAAGCAGTATGTAAAAATAAAAGAAAAAGAATTGATACTTGCAGGTGTTTTGTGCGAAGATCGGATAGATGGTCTCTATGATGGTCTTTCGTGCTCGGATACTATGGAAGATCTTTCAGTATTGTTGAAAACTAAAAATCAAGAGTTATCATATGTCTTACAGGTCCATTCTATGGTAATGTATTGCAAAATTTCTAATTTCATGCTTCAAGAGAATTTGATTGCTGAGAATTCTCAGCAAAAAGTATTCTTTGCTGACATATTTCAGTAAAACGAGTTGGATGTTGTTGTGTATACACAAAAAAATTGTGTTTACCAGGGTATTTTCAACAAGGGTTGAAATTTGCAACCTATAACAATGAAGCTAGAGTTCAAACAAAATATAAGACAATTGACAAGAAGGTTAGACCAATTGCATGATCGCTACCTTTGGACAATGATGAGATGATTAGGAGAGCTGTTATGCAACCTCCTTTACGATATCATATAGGTGTTGAACATAAGTTTTGAGCTGAGACACTGAAAGAAATGAAGATTGGACTGAAGATTTTCTGCTTCCAAAAGAGGTGAGATGTTTTGAAGAGATGTTGTGCAAACATGGAAAAACTTTTGTTTTTTTCCCACATGAGATTGTATGTGTTGATCTCGGGGAAGTTATTATACGTATATCCTCTACATCACGTGCATTCAAGGCCTATTTATAAATATCCTTATCTATGAATTTTTTGTAAATAAAGAATAACCATTTTCTATTCAATCTATAAATAACTCCTTTATATTACACCCTTCTGTATGTAAAAAATGGTATTTCAAAAATATATTATTTTGAACCCATGTGATACACACATATATTCATGAGTAACTTACCAGAGGTGTTGATCCTAGGGTTGTGATGCCTATGGTTATTTTTACCATTCCGCATGTCCCTTGGAATCTACGGTCTATTCCTATGCCTAGAGCTCACTTGCCCAAATTGGTAGAGTATTTGAATGAGCGGATCAGGATGGGAATTCTAGAACCATCTTCAACTCCATATTCTAATAGATGGTTCAGAGTTCCTAAGAAGAATGAGACACTTAGATTCATATAAGACTTACAGCCAGTAAACAGGGTCACTATTCAAAATGTTGGTACAGAACCTGGATGAGTTTGCTCAAGTTTTTGTTGGACGTGCTATCTATTCACTCGGTGATCTTTATTTTGGATATGACTAGTTCCAGCTTGCCCTTGAGAGCAAAGATTTGACTACGATGAAGACACCTTTAGGCCTTGTCCGAAATGTGTATACTTCTGCAAGGAGCTACTAATTTAGTTGCACATATGATGAATGGGATGAATAAGGTCTTACGAGATTTTATTCCAGATCTTACTATGCCTTTCATTGATGATCTACCTATCAAGGGTTGCTTGGAGAAAGAAGAGGATGAGTCTTTCGATGATCATGGATGCAGGTTCTTTGTGGCCGCACATATCAGAGATCTTGAGAGGATTCTTTGCAGGCTAGAAGAAGTGAATTTGACCTTGTCAGGGCTGAAATCTATTTTTGGAGCCAAAGAAGTTTTGATTGTTGGACATATGTGTGGGTATTATGGTAGGAAGCCTTCTCCTGTGAAGGTTGATGCCATAGAGAAGATTGCAAAGACTTTCTCTTCTACTTTGGAGGTTCGCAAGTTTCTTGGAGCTTGTGTGTTTTATCTTATTTGGATTCCTCATTTTTCTCATATTATAGATGATCTTTACTAGCTCTTGAGAAAAGGGCAATGTTTTTATTGGGAGATGAGACATACTAAAGCCATGTAGAAATTGAAGAAATTATTGAGAGCTGCTCTGACTCTTCGAAAGGCAGATTATGAGTCTGGGAGACCTACTGTTCTTACTATTGATACTAGTCCTACCAGCATTGGATGGGCTGTTGGCCAAAATGATGTAGATGGGAATAGGTATGCTATTTGGTTTGGGAATAGGTATGCTATTTGGTTTGGGGCAAAATTCCTAAAGGAGCGGCAATGTAGGTATTCACAAATTAAGAGGTAGAGTTGTCACGACTCTCAAGAATGACAGAGAGTACTTCATTGGTGCTATTACGGTGGTTGAGGCTGATTGTTTTCCTCTTCTAGGTATGATTACAAGTTGTTCTACTCTAGATGTTTCCATGCTTAAGTGGATTGGGTACATAAAATCTATGAATCCTGAGTTCAAGCACATAGCAGGTAAAGACAACCCAGTAGTAGCTGACATGCTTTCATGAGCAAGGTATGATGATATGGATTTTTCTTACATTGATGATTATGATGGGGCTGATATTTCAGCCATGCATGCTAGTTATATTTATCATGTGTCTACTTTGGAAAGCTTTGATGAGTCTTTGTATATAGGAGAGTATTTATAGATTGGTTGTTATTTGAGTACCATGTCTAGACAGGATGGATGGTTCAATGCAGACTTCAAGAAGATCACGAGAAAAGCTTATTGGATGGTTTCATGTCTAGACAGGATGGATGGTTCGATGCAGACTTTGGGAGCATCCACGAAAGTGAGAAGGACAGCCATTGAGAGTTGTCTGTGAGAAGGACAGCCATTGAGAGTTGTCTGTGATAGGATGGATGGTTCAATACAGACTTTGGAAGCATCCACGAAAGTGAGAAGGACAGCCATTGAGAGTTGTCTGTGATAGAGCTTCATAGGTGCGGATCATAAAAGAGTTTTATGAAAGTCTTTGGGCTGGACATGTAGTTGCTTGGGTGACCTATGAGAAGATTAAAGAGTGCTATTGGTGGAGAGGAATGTATAGAGATATCTCACAGTTTGTTGAGACATGCCCTGATTGTCAGTTGTCCTCTTCAGTGAGGCATAGAGATGAGCTTCATCCTACCTACTCGCTACGTGTTCACTACAAGTGGGTTCTTGATTTGATTACTATGCATGTTGGTTGATGGCAGATGTGCTACATTGTTTTGGCACAAGAAGATCTCACAAATCAAGTGGAAGGAAGAGCATTACAAATGAAGTCTACTTCAATGGTTTGTAAGTTTCTATTGGAGGATGTTATTTGCAAGTATGGATGTAGTGGAAAAATTACTACAGATATAGGTGAGTTGGATGCTAATGAGGCTAGGGAGTTTTTCTCTTGCCTTGGCATTAAACTTGCTTTGACTTTGGCAAATAATCCAAAAGGCAATGCGAAGAGCAAAAGAGGTCATCCATCGATTGTGAAAAACTTGGCCAAAGCATGTGGTGGATGGGTCAGGGAGTGGCCTAGGTTGTTGACTTATGCCTTATAAGCTAACCGCACTACTCATAGTGTGACTACAAGTTATATGCCAGCTGAGTTGATGTATGGGTAGAAGCCAACAGTCATGACACAGAGACTTGCACACTTACTTGGAGTGCTTTACCGTGGCAACAAGAAGAGACGACTAGAGAAGATCTTTTAGCTCTTCGTATTCGTCAATTGGAGAGAAGATTTGAAGATATTGAGATAGCAGTTCAAAAGTTCAGAGAGGCTAGAATTCACAACAAAGACCGCTTTGATAGTAGACACAGATTGAGACCTAAAGACATTAAGGAAGGAGATTGGGTGTTGGTCTATGACAATAGTCTAGACAACCAATATAGTGCTATCTGCAAGGTTTCGAGACAATAGTTTGGGCCTTATTTGGTACAGCATATCCATGACAATGCTACATATTCCTTAGCAGAGCTTGAGGTATGATCTTGTGGAATCTGATTGTAGGAAAGAGAATCAAATTATTCTAGAGAAGAGATGATGTAGCCTATGCAGTTGAGGAGTTGGATGATGCAATTTATGATGGACTTGAGCCAAGACATGATGGAAATGAAGATGTGGACATTTCATATACTTTTAGAGAAGATGAAGAGATTGCATTGACCATCGAGCCTAGAGGTGATGAGGATGGGTAGCTATGGCCCAATTTGGAGGATGTGCAGGTTTGGAGGGGATGGATGTTGTGATGTTACGCATCTACCACTGCAAATTTGAGGGTGGAGTTTTTCACTAAGAATTTGATCACATTAGTCAACGTAAACAGGAATTTATTTTCTATTGTGTGTGTTTCTTTATTTCATTTGCATGACACAGGACCAGCTGTAATTAAGCTAGGCACAATTTCTTCAATGCATTCATAATTTTTTTTGTAAGCATCACTCGATTGATTGCATAGCATGGATTCTAGTTTGCAAACTGCATGAGTGATTGGGCATGCACTTATACCGACGTTTAAAACGACAAAAATGCAAACAATAAAATTTTCCCCCGTCATCGCAAAAAGCGTCGTTATTGGCGACGCCATAGAAAAGTCAATATTGGCATCGCTATCAGCGTCGCTATTAGCGTCGTTATGCATGTCACAAACCGTTGCTATCAGTGTCGTGATGATAGCGATGCCAATACCGACGCTAATAGCGACTGTTTGCGACATGCATAACGACGCTAATAGTGACATGAGCAGTAAAATTTACGACGCTAATAGTGACGATAATAGTGATTAAAAAAATTTTGTGATATATAGCATTGTGTGCTTTATGAGAGCCATACAAAATAGTTTATGCACTATTGTGTTCAATGCGCTTGTAAACAAAAACAATGATACTGAAATCATAAAACTGATACATGAAATAAATACATGATCGCATAAAAAGTGATTGGTATAATCATGACAGGATATCACTAATACATTAAAAATGTCTACATAGATCAGGCAACTCAAAAATAAAGGTGTGTGAGCTCTAGGGATCCAAGGGCGAGCTACATATCCTCGTCCCCCGAAAGCTTGTCCCGCCGCAAAGGAGCATCGAACCGACTCTGTAGAAAAAGAAACAACATATCAGCCCACCATACAATAATGCATTCAAACATCTCATGGTAACTACGGACAAGAAAGATGAGTGACTTACAAGGCCACCGCGTCTATACAATCAGTCGACCAATGCCTTGAGACCGTACCTCTCTGCATATCGAGTCTCAAGGCCAGTCGGATAGCGATTTGTAATGGAGTGCTGCAAAGAAAACAAAATGCTAACTGTTAGAAACATGATTGTCAGTACAAAGAATATTCCAAAAAAATAAACAAGCAAAACAAAAGAAAAACTTACAAATTCCTCCAAATATGTCCTGTGGCCGCCACTCCCAAGATGATGGGCCACTCCAGCCTCTAGTCGTGCCCTCGTCGCCTCGTGCTGCTGACTCCAATGTCCTGGAGAATCTGTAGCCTCCTCCCTCACTCGGCACCAGTCGTCTACATCTAACCACTCAGGCTTTGCAGCCCCACTCTTGATTGCCTTGCGTGCATCGGATCGTCTATGTGACATGTATGCACACATGCAATCCATCATCCAACCCGTAGAGAATCTATCTACTGCGGCTGGCACCGAAAACTCCTCATGCAAGGATGCTACTATGTAGTCCTTGCTCCCTTTCGGTATGTTCTTGCAATGATCCAAGATGTTGTGCCAAAAAACTTGTTGGCACAACTCTCTCATGCGAGCCATTACCCTCCTCCCCTCATCATTCATGATGACAGCTCCTGACCTGCTTCGACTAGATATCCATAACCTGCAGGAGTTTGCCTAAGATGGGTCCTCTCCCATCTGCATCCACGCTCCTAGGCATATCTAGGAGACCCCTGTGCATCCGGTGTACCGATGGGGGTAATATCGACCAGAGCGGCACCCACAGGGGTGCCACCTACTGAGGCTGCGCAAAAGCCGGAGTAACTGGAGTAGACGTCCCCATAGGTGTGACAAATCCTGGAGGTGACAGAGCTCCAGCTGAACAACGAGATGGAGACACTGCGTCCGTGTCTCCATAGCATCCACCTGAGCCACGACAGCGAGGAGTCGCACCTATATCTCGTGTCAACTGCGGGCTCACTGCCTCTGTATCTCTACAACATCCCCCTAATCTCGATGCACTCCCTCCCTCTAGCCCAAGTCATGAGCATCAAGATCGTCTGCTCGAAGCCGAAGCATCCGATCGTGCTGAAGCAGATCTAGCAGAGCGCCCTGACGAAGACCGAGATAGCTCCTGGTCTGCCATCGCTCTAAATCTGGCGATCTGGTCTGGAGGCATACGTGCGAAGATGTCCTGTAACTCCTCATCGCTCATCCCTCGACTCATCCTGTAAATGTCACCTGCACAGACAAAAAATGATGTTAGAATAATCAATTTAAATCATACAAAACACAGTAATATAAATCATCTAAAGAAAATCTCACTTAAAATGCATATGTTATGTACCCTTATAAGCGATTGGTCAACGAATTGAGTAAGTGGATGCTCCAAGTATGAAGTATCCTATGGTCCCATGTTAATCTCCTGACACAACTCCGCATACACTGGAAGGTTGATAGACATGTCACTACAAAAGAATGAGTCCGCCTTGTTCTCAAAGAAACCTTTGACTCCTGTATTTCCATCATTGTTAGCCGATGATGGATCCAAGCTTTCGACGGCCTCCACCCCTTGCAATATCGACCCCTGTATTTGCATATTATCTTAATCTATGCTTGGAACATTGCTTTGATCATATACTCTCACACTTTGAGGAGTTGAAGGTATAATATACCACCATCGAGGTTGTCGGGGGTTTGGATAGAAGATTACCTATTCACAAACACGTACAAGAGAGTTCAAACCATTGTGACATAAACCATGTCATAATACAATTAGCAAAAGCAAATGAGTCCATGCACCTGTTCACAATGGGTTGGAAACACAAATGTATCGCGCAAATCCGTCCATTTTTTTTCAGAATCTATTTCGAGAAATCCAGATGGACCTTGTCGAACTATTGCTCCAACTCCTCCAAGTACCACTTTGAACCATTGTACATCGAATAGTATTAGGGAGAAGCTACGGTAATCCACCGTAATAATACTTTGCAAGTTCCAAAAATAATACATCTCATCCACAATCGTATTTGGATCCGTTTCTCATCGCTAGCTCTCTTGCTCGAACCTTGCCATGATACCATAGTCCATTGTGGAGCACATTTTGTCATAATGCTCCATGCGAAAATGCCATCCACGCAACCACACTGTAGTATATATTTTGTACTGTACATTGAAACACTATATATTTTGTCAATACGCTCCATGCAAAAATGCCGTCCGCGCAACCACACTACACTATATATTTTGTATTGTACATTGAAACACTCAAATTAGATGTCGTATATAAAATTTAGATACAACAAATTCTAAACCCCTCATCACCTTTGGACTACATCCCCTCGAGAATTCCCACTCCTCCATTGAGACCTCTGTCCCTTAGCGAGACGCTGCGGTCAAAGCTCCATGCAACCATCGCGTTGACATAAACCGGGGCATCTCCTCCATGCCTTCGGGATATTGAATCGGTCGATGATGTGTACTACGTCGGAATTCAGCTTGCGCTTCCTCTCGATCTTTCCTAGCGATCTGGTACTTGGCGAGCCACGTCTCCATAGAGACATGGTGCAACATACAAAAGCGAATCACCTTCTCTTCCATTGAGGCATCCATTCTTTTTTCTACCCCATTTCCAACCACCACATCTCCAGTCAGTCTATCATCGTCCTTCAGCAACCATAGCATTTCATTGTCTGGTTCCACCGTTGGTAGTCATTGTGAAATATGCACTAGTGCCTCAGACACCAACCAACCTTCGGCCATGCTACCTTCTAGCCGAGCTTGTTGTCGCACAAAGCCTTTCAGGGTTTTCAGGAAGTGCTCCAAGAAGAACATCCATCGCATATGGACAGGTCCAGCAATCTCCATTTCATCCACAAGATGCACAAGAAGGTGGATTTGTATCGTGAGCATGCTGGTGGGTAGGTATTTCTCAAAGAGACAGACCGTCTCCACTGCTCCCCGCCTCACGGATTCAATAGAGGACGTCTTAATCTCCTTCTGTGAGATCCATTGCACTAAAGTCAACAACTTGTAAATGGCCCCGCGTATTTCTGGAGTAAGACATCCTGTGATCGCGATCGGTAGTACAAACTGCCACAAATGAGAAAGCATTATTAATAATGGCTACATTCTAAATAGCAAAATGCCCATGCTAATTACAATCCATTCGTAGTACAGACGTGGCATATCTTATGCCAGTCATGGGATTTTAGCTCTTATAATTGGGCATCTTTAGAAAATGCGGACCTAAGAGAACGCATCATACCTGTCAGAGTGCGGATAGACTTGATTACTTGCTTCACAATGTGCTCTTCTTTAGTGGACAAAACCCAAGGAGCGTGAGGAAGCTGCGCACGACCATGAGCACTCGGCTGTGGCCAAAGCGCCTCCATCTTACCTACCTCCTTCAAATCCATTGGTGTCCCTATAGTGTCTCTCTTTCCTGTGATGTGGTCCCATAATAAGCTGCTCACATTCTTGAAAATATGCATGGGATCCAACAAGTGGTTGACCTGTAAGTGGGTCCAATATGGCAACTCGTAGAAAACTGAGAACTGTCGCATTCCATTTGGATGTGATTCCGGGTGGACCATTTTTAGCTTGGACCAGCTTGCGATAAGAAAGCAGTATGTCCTTGATATACCATCTTCTTCATGGTTCGTGACCTTCAGGAGTCTAACTGTGGCCCGCAAAATGAACATGCATGATAACCTGAGGTAACCAGACCTGTTCCAACACCACGACCTAGTGAATACTTGATTGAACGAGATAAAATATAGATATTACCAGCGAGAATAGAGGCCTGCTCACCTGAGCACTCTCCCAATCCCGAAAAGTCATGCATCGTCCACATGAGAATGGCTCGAATATTGGCTGATCGCCGACCATTGTGCCTGCTCATATCTTGCACAGTGGCCCTCTCCTCCCACAAAATCTTAAGCAAATCGGCTAATGGACGAAGATACACGTCCATATTTTTTACTTTGTAGCGGCCTGGGACGAGCAAGCTAAGGATGAGATGTCCTTTTTTCGTAGAAAGCCATGGAGGGATATTGTAGTTGACAAGGACTATAGGCCACACACTGTAAGAAGTTGAGCGCAGACTGAATGGGTTCATGCCATCCATTGCGAGACCGAGCCGAAGATTCCTTGGCTCTCGAGCAAAGCCTGGGAAGGTAGAGTCAATGCTGCAATAAATTTTAGTGTTAACGTTTTCATTAGTGTGAATGTTAGTTTTAATTTTTTTATTGATGCTAATGTTAACTCCATCCGTGGACCTATTCTGCGCATGGCATGTTGTCAAGTTCGCAATGCCGGATGTATGAAACATGTGGTTTATGCGGGGGATAAGCGGAAAGTGTCTGAGAACTTTTTAAGGGATGGTTTACCCTTGCAATTCCTGTCGATACCTGTGAGCACAACACTTTGGACATGTCTCCATAGTCTCGTATTCTCCTCGAAACAGACAGCAATCGTTGATACATGCATGGATGTTATTGTAGTCCATGCCAAGCTTCCGTAAAATATGTCGTGCATCATCACAAGACTTAGGCATGGTATTTGCAGGTGGTAATATATGATATTTCAATAACCTGAAAAAAATCATAAAACACCTTGAAAAAGCACAAATGTTTGTAATAATAGTGTCGAAAAAAAAATTCAATGAAGCGTATGTACAAGATACCTGAACAACTCACGCACACTCGTATCGCTCCACCCATATTTTGCTTGCACACTTAAGAGTGCAAGCAATGTCTTCAGCCGAGATACTCGGCACCCATCATATAATGGTATGGATGCTTCCTCTCTAAGCGGATCAGAAGTCTCGACGTCCATGGGAATCAATGCATGGATCATTGCCTCCATCTCAGGCTCCAAGATTGTAGGCAAGTCTGGAAGGTTGCCTTTCTTCTCTGACATTGACGGTATAGATTGGCCTTGCGAGTGGTGGATTGGCTCTTGCACTCCATCCATTGCACGCCCACGTACTCTTCTAATTGGCCGCAAAGAGTGCACTCCCCCTTGGGACGAGACATCACCTCCCTGGATAGAAAATTTGCCAGCAAGACCCAATCTTATTGTATATGGTATTCAATTAGCTTGCGAGTACAATACATGATTGATATTAACTTCAAATTACCATTTGCTGAAAATCGGCAATGGCCTAATCAATGATCTCAGATTGAAACTCGCCAAATCGTCGTAGGTGTTCTATAGATAATCGGTGTTTTCATCTAATTGTCAACTTGCATTGAGAGCAAGGACATGGGACACGCTGACTAAGATACGCCTCGCGATCTTGAACAACAGGACCTTCTTCGTTTTCCATCTTGTCTACGTTACAACAAAAAATTTAATGACTTGTAATAGAATTTGGGAAAACCCTTCACTCATTGTTTATTGGAGGTTACTTATGCTTCTCGAGAAGCCTATTTGATGTGAGATCACTTGGGATGCTATGTCAATGTCTTGGCATGCTATTGGACTAATTTGAGCACTCATTTACTCAATTTTATAGAGGTTTTCACTTCTGTAATAAGTAGGGTTGAATGCTATTTTGTCATAGAAACTTCATGCTTATTGCTTGTTGATGCTTATTGATTACTTTGCATGCTACACTAATGTCAATGGTTGATGCCATATACTTGGGCATGCTTGTAGAATGCACTTGGATTGAGATTGAAGCGTAGTCTCTTTAATTTTGACTATCACTTCTCACATCAAGCATTAATTTAAGACACTTCATGCCTCTTATCATTGGATGATACATGAGCCATTTGTTAGATATATTATAGTGAGACAATAGGACTAATTGTGACATGTACATGCTCTCTTGATACTCATTGAATGCAGTACCCCTATCGTAGGATGGTTTGATGTTTTGTCTTGGATCTAGTACTTATATCTGTCATAGTGTTGTCAGCGGTATTTATATGCTTCTAGGTTATGTATTGAGCCTTAGTGCCCTCTCTCATTTCATTTTCTCTCTCCTCTCTCTCTCTCATTTTTTCTCTCTCCTCTCCCTCTCTCATTTCGTTTTCTCTCTTCCTCTCCCTCTCTCATTTCATTTTCTTCCTTAAATGTTTTATTTGGAAAATATCTCCCTCTCTTCCTGCTAGCTTTCACTCAAGAGGTCCTTCCATTTAAATGCTCCTAACACTCTCCAATGAGTTGCATTTAGATGAGTTACATTGTGAGTTCAATTTGAATGCAACCCATAGGGTGTTTTATCTAGAGAACTAATTTCATATCGTAAGTAAAAAAATTTCACTAATTTCTTTCCTAATACAATTGATAAACATTAGACATAACTAATCCTTCATAGCAATCATTAGATATAACAGCAGACATAACTAATTTCTTTCCTAATGCAATTGATAAACGTTGGACATAACTAATCCTCCATAGCAATCATCAATCAAATGCAATTCAAATCTCTACTACAAATGATTAGAGAGTTTTTAAATAAAAAATTGAGTTGTTGATTTCTATCTACTCTAATAAACTCAACCAATCAAATCATCATCTCAAATCAATTCATTCTCACAATCCAAGCATGGCTCCCTCAATTGGTTACGCCACTCCATTTTGCAATCCATCAATTCCTCAAGTACTCCAACAAAGAGATGAAGCATAGAAAAGAAAGAGGGATATCCCAACCTCATCTCAACTCCACCTCTCACCCTCCAAATTGTAGAAGAAGAAGGGGAAGAAGAGAAGAATGCAAGATAGGAGAGAAGCTTCACTCTTCTAGTTCCTCACTTAATTCCTCTCTCACTCTCCCTCACCTTCACCCTCACCCTCACCCTCGCCCTCAATGTGAAGCATAAGAAGATAGGATACAAGGAGAGAGAAGAGAGCTCTCAAGTTTGCACACACAAGAATGATCTATGCATGCACCCTATGTTAATTTGAACACTTCAAAAAAGTGAATAGACAGTTTTTCCCACAACCTCTTCCATTTCCTCCCTCTCCCTCCCTCCCCCTCCCTCTCCCTCTGCCTCTCTTTCTCTCTCATTTCCTCTCCCTCTCTCAATATATATACACAAATTATAAAAGCAAAAGGGAGAGGGAGAGGGAGAATGCACTCTCCCTCCCTCTCGCTCTCCCTCTCTTTCTCTTTCTCTCCCTCTCTCATTTCCTCCCCCTCCCTCTCCCTCTCTTTCTCTTTCTCTTTCTCTTTCCTCTCTCTTTCTCTTTCTCTCCCTCTCCCTCTCCCTCTCCCTCTCCCTCTCTCATTTCCTCTCCTAAACAAGCAAAAGAGAAAGAGAATTAAACCCTAAACAAGCAAAAGAAGGAGAGAATAGACTCACCGATGAAAAATGGCAAGTGTTCGGCGGCTCCTCTTCACGATGAAGGCTCCTTCTCTCCTTCGCGGAGGACGGCGGCGGCAAGCCTTCTTGCTCTCCCTCTCTCACGATGGTCTCTCTCGCTATCAAAACAGTAGACGAAAAAACGTGAAATAAACCCGCGCTCGATTTCGGCCTGTTTTTTTTTCCTGTGGGGTGTCGCTATTTGCGTCGCTATATGCACATAGCGATGCAAATAGCGACATCGCGACTTGCGTCGCTACTCGCTGTCCCTATAGGCTTAAATCCTTGTAGTGATGAAGTTCTTTTTCAAAACATATTCTTGAAAGGGCACATTGCATGGAAAAACAAGTAATTGTTTTGAAGGCTAAGGATCCAAGGAAAAGACCAGCTTGGTTTTGGACTTTCCTCATGCGACAGAGCTTTGGAAAGGCTGAACTCATTGACCAATAACTTTGGTGCTCAAGGGCATGCTTACAAACTTGGAATTACCTTCATAGGGTATGGAAACATAAATTCATGTGGTTTAATGGAGTAGCTAAGGGCCATGTGTGGACACTACAATTTCCAATGCGTGCTCGAGTTTTATCTCAAGCATTGTCTATAATGATGAACTCTCATCAAGGTTGTCAGTTCTTCCATTAAGCATCTTTGTGTTACTGCCATCAAAGCATTAGGATTAGAGACTACTAGATCAAGTTATGTAATTGTTATACAATTAGCGAGATAGTTATTTGGCTCAAAACGAATGGATGACCATGCTAAAATAACAAGAATAGAAGTGTCTGTATTCAATGGTCAAACAAGTATAAGTGCTCAATTATTGGACCCAGTGGGGAATGTGAAGGCTATGGATTGCAAATTGTTGACCATTCTTTCGGTGGATCAATCATCACTGCTCTAACTACAAATTCGACTTAATGCACAATATCCGCAACTGCATGTGTATGGAAATAGAATGTTGCCATAAAAAGGAGCTTTTCACTAAGAGGAGATTGATTATATAAAAGATTATGGTGTAATTATCAGTTTCTCTAATCATAAGGATGTGGTGAAATTCCTCACAACCCATCAATTGGGCATGGAAGTCATGGTAGGCCAACATGTGACTGCTCGAGTATATTTGGATGTAGTAAAGAACGACGGGATAGTGGACCTAACGCTTCGACTAGAACTTGTGTATTCTAAGAAAGCCTCAAGTATAGTACCAAAGAAGGCTAGTCACAAGAGAAGTATTGGGGGTCTGAAGGTTCAACAAATAACATCTAATGTCATTGAATTTATCCAGGATGAATATCTGGTTTTATCACTGCCAAAGCATGATAATGCAATTGCATTTGCTGCCGCTCATGACTACAATTTACATGTGGATCCTCAGGGTTGATGTAACTGTGGAAGCATTGCCAGATTCATCGTGCTTCTCACAAGTTTCAGTGATCTTACATACAAGTGCATGCCCAAACGCCTGAAGTCCTTGTCTAAATATAAGGCTGACTCTATAATAAAAGGAGAGCAAAAACATGCTCTTTCTGCAGGAAGTTTCAGTTCCAGGGTGAAATTTGGCAAGGGATTACTAGCTGAGTGCATATAGCAGAGGCAAAGGACGACCGTGCTTATGTAGCGGCGGGAGATGACTGTACTCACATGGATCGCCTGCGGCATTATTTTGAGAAGGTGGTGAAAAGGCATGAGGATTAGCATCAGCAGACGACGTAATCAGTTATAACAACCAGAGTCGAAAATTAAGAATGTTGTTTTTTTGTTGTGGCACCTCAAATAGAAAAAGTAGAATGATATATTGATGTCGCCATTGATGTTACGAACAATGCTTTTTTGAAGCTTTTCTAAAGCTTTACGAGGTGGCGGACCATTATAAAAGGCACATTGGCGAGCTCTGAGGGGGGCACAGCACGTTCCAATTCGTCAAGCAATCATTGAGTGTGAAAGGTGCCACGACTAGTGCGGACAAGATCAAGTCGCAGAGGACGATCGATCTGTGTGTTATCATGCACTACGACAGTCGTAAGCTACAGTAGAAGCTCTTGCTTGGTCGAAGCTAGTTCGTTTCGAATGGAAGGACGACGTTGGTATGACAGAGAGGCAAAAGCAGGACAAAATGACAACGAAGACGGAGAAGCAGACTCTCTTCTTAACTGACAGTAGCCTCCAAGCGGTGTTCGAGTTGTGGCGGCATCTTGGCGGCATATTCTAATTGGCAAAGGGCAGTAACAATGATGGTATTTTGCTCGGTGATAAGGCATATATTGTTAGCAGAAACAGCTCCAGTTCTTGGGATAAACTGGAAGCTGGAAAGTCGTTGACTCACACCTTCATTCTGGAGCCATTAGAGCCCATTGCGAGCTGCCGACGTTGGATTCCTGGTTGTCCATAAGAAGGCCTCCATCGCTAAGTCCAAGCCTGCTTCGGAGTGCTTGAAGGTCTTCATTAACCTCCACAACATTGGATTCATGATTGCTTATGATGTTTCTTTGAACAATGACACCTGGCCTCTCATCATCATATCATATTCTTAGCATAAGAGCCAACTAGTCCATAATTGGATGACATTGTAGGCTAACTGAATGATGGCTGTTTTTAAGAAGGGCACAGTAATATAAGTTAAAAACGGCATGAAACTCTTCCTTTGCAACGTCGATCTGAAGCTTTACCATGAAGTTTTCAAGGCTTCCTGAATTCTTGCTTTGGATGCTTACAAGGACTCTATGCAGAAATTTCTGGCTCAGGACACATGACCAAAGGAGAAAAATTCCAATTTACCTCGCCAGCATATCAGTTCTGAGGGTGTTTCGTATGCCAAGCAACCTACCAGTCTTTATTCTCCAAGGATTTATGAGATAGAGTTACTTTCTTGTACCGACAAAGACTTCAGAAGTAGTAATCACTTCTCTTTTCATGCATATCCATGATATATAAAGCTCTCTTGTGACCAAACTTGGAAATTCTCTTGCGAATTGATTTATTGAACTTCTTCTATTCCATCCCTTCTGTGTAGCAATCAAGAAACCTATGTATGAGAACATATCAACAAGGCTGAAATCTTTGTATTCCCACTTCTCCTTATCATGCCGACACATGAAATCGTTCGAATGAGAATCCTAACCATTCTTTCACTCCATGTATTTATATTGACTTGAGTATTATTCTTAATCTTTTTGCTCTCTTCTTGCTAAGCGTCCCTGCGGCAAGTGACTTCCATGAACCCCTATGAAAACCTCGTGCGACACTGTGCACTCCATTGCACCATTTTCCCAAAAGACACACAACCCTTTATATTTTTAATTATTTCTTTAAAAAATTTATACATTTGTACTCGTTAACGCTCTAGGCTTCATATTTTGATACATTTGTATTCATAAGGCTTTAACCTTCATATTTCAATTCTTTCTAGCTTTTTAGAAGTGCATGCACATGCACATTTGTGCATACTATTTATTTTGATGTATATGGATGTGGCCCCCTCTCCGTGTGAGATCTCCTTTTACTAATTTCTCAACAAGATAGTAGTAATCTCTTGACCAAAAAATGAAAACATGGTGTGTGCTTGGATTCTTTTATGCTTATTTAGGTGGCATCATTTCCTCCCACACTCAAGCGTGAAGTGTCCTCGAGAACCTTGTGAAAGAGGAACCACTATCCAACATACAAAACTCATAGAATTGTTAGAAAAAAACTTGGATCATGATGATAAGGCCTAGCCATGGTAGGGTATAGGGACTCCATAACTATGACCACCAAAGTAAGGAAACTCCTACCTCAATCATACTCCCACACCAAAAATGTTGCATAGTCTTCAAATGATAGGGTTCAACATTCCACATGAATCATGAGAATAACTCCTCCATTCCAATGGAGATAGAAATAATGACTCCCTCCATCATGTAGCTCAAAAGGCACTTATAAGAATAGGATCGAGTTGTAGATATAACTTTATGTATTTCTCCTTATATGGAGTGGGGTTTCTTAGTGTTATGAGATAGGAGAATGAAAATTTTGAGGTTAGTGTCATTAGGGTTTCCATGATAAAGATTAATGAGAAGTTTTGAGGGTAATAAAAATTTAACTTATCTCATTAGGTCATTGCATAGAGTGCATAGGAGGGGACAAAGGAAAGATAGGAATTGAGGAAGAAGAGGAGGTTGGCTAGGGATAACAAACTTGAAGGAATAAAGGGAATTTTGAAAGGGAACTCCATTGATCACAATGAAAAACTTCTCATCTCTCCTCCTTTTCTTTCATGGGTGTCTTTGGTTGCCCATGATTAGGGATAGACTTCTTATTCTTTGTCTTTCTCTTCTCATATTGTTGATTCTTCTCATGGGGTATAAAGGGAATGCCAAATGGAAAAAGGTCACATAGTATGATTTTAAGTATATGTATGTTTCTAGTGGGGGAAAATGACATTATTTGAGGGTGACTTACTATTGAAGGAACCACCATGAACTAGGAGATCCATGATGGAGAAGTAATTTTCTATCTACCCATCCACATCTAGAAATTTAAGAAGCATGGAAAACCTATTTATATGATGGCCATACAAACAATGCCTTAAACACATATGAAACACCTCATTTATTTCCATAATCATTTAAATATGCACCATTTCTTAATTATCTTAAGTCTTAGCTATAGCTTGTGTGGATAGTAACGGTGGTGGTGAGGTGTAAAATGGCACCATTGCTTATGCTATGTGGATCAGGTGTGGGGAGGCGGTTGGGTGATGCATGGGATGCTAAATGGCTGCCATTGCCATGATGCTTAGGATGGGTACTACTATAAGGAATATCAAAGGAGACATAAAGATGTGAGGGCAAGGGTGCTAGAAGGTGGCACAAGTAAGAAGCTAGCGTATAGGCAATGGAGGGGCAGGGTTATTGGTGGAGAAGAGGGAAAGAGAAAGCATAGGCTTACGGAGAAGGAGCATCCAACAACAAATTCTTATTCTTTGTTTCTACTATACATGAATGCCAAGATGCAAGACATATTGACTATCTCACTTGCTCTCATTAGGGGAGTTTTGAGGTCTCGAAAATGCCCTGTAAGAGATCCTAGAGAGAGAAAAAAATTTGAGAAATAAACTCATTTTATAGATTTTTTAAAAGGTTTATATTTTGGTAAGTTAAAATATCAAAATTCGTTAATAAGTCATTGTCGTGATATTCTCGTGGTCACATCAAACCTAGAAATCTAGGTCGCCATAAAGTTGGCAAAGGTTGTCATAATGAAGATCTTACCTCTCCTCATTAAAGTGAAAACTAATATTCAATTTAAATTTTGGTGGATACTCAATTGCCTCCCTCCATTATTTTTCTCTTCTTTTTTTCTCCTCCTTAGTAGTCTCTTCTTTGTTTTCGTTCTTGCTTTTAATCATATCCTTAGCTATGGATCAATCACCCAATGATCTCTGTAACTCAGCTATGGATCCATCATCCAATGATCTCTATAGCTCTCATAAAAGACCTCTCTATCATCTTCATATTGAGTTGGATAGTGAGTATGAACCAATAAGAAAGATAACAAAATCTATCACGGTTACAGAGTCTATGAAACATATATTGAGGTTTGAAGGAAAGAAGAATATTAATCTTTGGTTAGATGGAAAGCTATATCCCAAAGATCCTAGCAAAAATAGCACTCCTCCTTTTTATAATAGCTCATCATTAATGAGGTTTATTGGTGATGGCTACAATGGATTTTTAGGTTTTACACTTAACCTTGTTGTAGAAAAGGATATCCTTGGACTAGAGAATCATCTTTTGATGAAACACAACATAGAGTTGTTGCAGAAGCTAGAGGATTGTCAACAATTAAAAAATTCATTCATTGGAAAAGTGTATCAAAGCTTATCAACGAAAGCAAACTTTATTAGGCCTTCGAAATCGACAAAGAGCTCTTAAAAATATTGAGAATCTCAAACGAGGAGGAGGAGGCTGTGGTAAAAGAATCCAAGCAGCAAGGTATATTTTTTTTCACTTTGAAAATCTTAAATATGGCTTTATTTAAATTACTTCCATTGATTTATGACGTTAATTTTTCTTAGATCTCTTCTACAACCAAATGTAAGTGAAAGAGATTCTTTAAAAGTAGCTCAATTTTATTATCATCTTCTTCCTTCAGTAGTTTCAAAGGATATTTTGGAGAAGAAGAAATTTAAAAAGGCAAAGAAACAATGCTTGGAGTCATTTGTAAAGGATCATTCTTTGGATTCTGAGATAGTACAAAAGACACTGGATAGTATTGGTATCAGTCGAGATGCTTATATGCAACTTTTCCAGCTTTTACAATCAAATATGAAGCAAGGACATGTACACAATTGCATACTTCCGAAGCCATTTGTGGTTAGGACTATCAGATAGAGAGTTAATAACAAAGTGATGGGGATTCTAGATGAGCCTTTTCATATCAAGGCTACCTTCAAGGGCAAGAAAAAGGAGGTTACATTCAATGAATTTAACGATATTTTCCTTGACTTGCCCATCCTACAATGCTTAATAATCAAATTTTATGACTTGTCAGTAGGGCAGAGACATAAGGAGTGGCTAGATTTGTGATTAAACTTGATGAAAGTGAGATTCTGAAATGTAAAAAATTGGAGAGAATCTCTATCACCTTGATGAATAGAGCACTTTCGTCAGGTCATTGCAATCACTCAACATCATTTAGTGTTCAATCTGAATATAACATCTGGTGGCTAGGAGCATTTGAGGTAGATACTGAGAATTTTGATATATTATATTGGGTTTTTCATCAAACATCAATAAACACCATATTGGGGAATATGGAAATTTTCCATAAGTTTAGGACACATGGTCAAATCCTTAGATTTGTCATAACTTGAACACTATAACTCCAAATCGAGTGTTCAATAGCTCAATAGATTCTATTTTTCAAGCACTTTCTAATGATAGGTCATGTCATATGGCTTTGAAAAACTTATGGGCATGCTATCTAGGTGCCACCTTTTTAGTATTAAAAAAATGGGAATTGGGAGATTCCCAAACTCACTAATATTGTGTTAATACCTAATGTTATTCAAAGGCAACAAGCAGGAGAAGAGCTATTTGTTGAAGGATTTGGGAACTACAGAATTGAGTGGCACATAGCTAGTGACCTAAAGACACTCAAATGTATGTATAATGTATCAAAGGGAGCCAACTCGAGATCTCCTTGCTTATACGGCATGTCGCCAGTTGCAGAGTTAAAATCAAGCAATTGGAATAGAGCTCCCTCTAGGCACAATATGGATTCACAGTTTAAACCAGTCTTGGACATTCCTTTAGAGAATGCCTATATTTGTACACTTCATGCACTTTGTAGGATAATTAAAAAGCTTATTCATATGTATATAGGATTTGCATGGAAGCTGAAGCCATTATCAACTAGAATAGATGCTATAACAAAGGTTGAAAAAGTTCTCTTTGTAATTGGTTTGCATGGTGGTATTGTTGTTATTGAACCAAATCTTCAGATGTCTAAGAATGGTAATTGTGTCCCAAAAAAACCATCTATTGGTGGAGTGAAGGCTAGAAGGTTTCTAGGCTTTCATGGGAGACTTGGCAAGATAAACTTGAGAAGTGGTGGCTCAACTATTAAATTTAATCAATGGAAATCCCTACATAATGCAGTTAAGGATCACACTGATAGTGGACAAGCTCGAAATAGAAAAGCTAAAGTTTGGAAAACACTAGAAAAAGTGTTTTTTTATTGTGATAAGACTGAATGGAATGATGATGATCTCAAAGACTTTAAAAACCAATTGAACATTTTCTCAAAAAGGCGATGACAGAAGCTTGGGGTGATCAACACTTTACTCACTATATGGTAAGAAGTTTTTATATGTTTGTTTCTTCATTGTCAAACTCATATAATGTTTTTTAATAACTTTCTTTATTTGTTGACTATGCAACATATTTTATATAAGCATGCTCCATATTTTATTAAACAATATGGATCTCTATCTATCTGGTCAACCCAAGGTATGAAAAAATCACATTATCAAGCAAGAACAAAATATTTTAGACACACAAGACATGGAGGTGGAAGACACAAAGCCAACAGTTTATTAGAGGTCTTTCAATGGTTCTATCGACAAATCTGGTATAAATTCAAGCTTAAAGATACAACCACATCAAGCAATACATTATCTTTAGCAAGGACTATACAAATTGTTGCCCAAAGAAAAAAAGATAGATATTTAAATTCTTACGCAAAGCAAAGGTTTACAGAATGGTTACAAACCAAACAAAGAGTTGGGAAAAGATGGGTCTTAAGAAACCCTTGATCTTTGGCATCTTCTAGTCTGATTGTGTTGCAAAAGAGTCCTTAGTTTCAGGCGCCTCAACAGGGCCTCTAAAGGAGTCCTTAGTTTCAGGCACCTCAACAGGGCCTTCAGAGGAGTCCTTAGTTTCAGGTAGCTCGACAGGGCCTCTAGAGGAATCTTTTGTTTCATCCCACTCAATAAGACCTCTATATTTTAAAAACTCTTGTTTCTGATAGCCTGGAAGAAGCTTCAAATTCTTACTATCTCCTACATAAGAGAGCAAATAGGAGCCAAGAACTCCAAAATATCCAGCTCTAGTCCACTATATCCAAGCATGAAGCCAAAAAATCTTATGGCTTCTTCCTTCTCCACTAAAATGATCTTGTTCAAACCTCTGTTGAAAACTTGAGATCCAATTACCTTTGAGATAGCTCTCAAAGTCATCATTAGTAGACTTGGAGAGCTTGACAATCTACTATGATATATTACAATTGTTTGATTGTTTGAGTTTCCAATATAATGGCCAAGGCTTTGATTTTTCCCAAGCTTCATTGGCCTAGAGCCCTTGGCCCTTTCCAAGAAAGTTGTCCAGATCTTTAATCTCAATCTGCACAACAAACCACAACAGTATAAGATATAAGATATTTATCTATGATGCATAATAAAGTCTAACATAAACTCAATGGGTAACTTCGAATTATATTTCATGCCTTAGGGTATTTGTCTTCTTCGAGAAGACTATTGTCATAAATATTTATTGAAATTTTGGGTTTCTCATCTGATGGAAACTTCAATCTCTCTTCATACCCTACATTATCAATATGAAGTCTCTTCTGGACCTACAAGCACTACAAGGATTTGAGCTGGTAGCGACGGCGGGTAGCGGCGTCGCTATTTGCGTCACTATTGGCATCGCTATTTGCCAATAGCGACGCAAATAGCGACGTTCCACAGGGAAAAAAGCGGGCCGAAACCGAGCGTGGCTTTATTTCGCGTTTGCATGTTTTGTGTTTTGAGAGCGAGAGCAAGGGAGAGAGCGACCATCGTGAGAGAAGGAGAGGAAGAAGACTTGCCGCCGCTGCCATTGTTCGCGAAGGAGAGGAGGAGCCTTCATCGCAAAGAGGAGCCGCTCCACACTGACAGTATCTCATTGGTGAGTCTCCCTCTCTCTTTCTTTTGCTTGTTTAAGGTTTAAATTACTTTCTCTTTTGCTTGTTTAGGAGAGGAAATGAGAGAGAAAGACAGGGAGAGGGAGAGAGAGGGAGAGAAAGAGAAAGAGAGGGAGAGGGAGAGGGAGAGGGAGAGGGAGAGGGAGAGGGAGGGAGAGTGCATTCTCTCTCTCCCTCTCCCTTTTGCTTGTTTAAGGTTTAAATCACTTTCTTTTTTGTTTGTTTAGAAGAGGAAATGAGAGAGAAAGAGAGAAAGAGAGGGAGAGGGAGATAAAGAGAAAGAGAGGGAGAGGGTTGTAATGTAGATAAGATGGAAAACGAAGAAGGTCTTTTTGTTCAAGATCGCGAGGCGTATCTTAATCAGCGTGTCCCATATCCTTGCTCTCAATGCAAGTTGGCAATTAGACGAAAACGCCGATTGTCTATAGAACACGTACGAAGATTTGGTGATTTTCAATCTAAGATCATTGATCAAGCGATTATGGATTTTCAGCAAATGGTAATTTGGAGTTAATATTAATCATGCATTGTACTCGCAAGCTAATTGAAAACCATACACAATAAGATTGGGTCTTTGCGGCCAATTAGAAGAGTTCGTGGTCGTGCGATGGATGGATTGTAGGAGCCAATCCACCACTCGCAAGGCCAATCTATACCGTCAATGCCAGAGGGGACAGACAACCTTCCAAACCTACCTATAATCTTGGAGCCTGAGATGGAGGCAATGATCGATGCATTGATTCCCATGGATGTCGAGACATCTGATCCGCTTAGAGAGGAAGCATCCATACCATTATATAATGGGTGCCGAGTATCTCGGTTGAAGACATTGCTTGCACTCTTAAGTGTGCAAGCAAAATACGGGTGGAGCGATACAAGTGTGACCGAGTTATTCAAGGACCTTGCACATAGGCTTCATTGATTTTTTTTTCGACACTATTATTACAAACATTTGTGCTTTTTCAAGGTGTTTTATGATTTTTTTCAAGTTATTGAAATATCATATATTACCACCTGCAAATACCATGCCTAAGTCTCATGATGATGCACGACATGTTTTACGAAAGCTTGGCATGGACTACAATAACATCCATGCATGTATCAACGATTGCATACTATTTCGAGATGAATACGAGACTATGGAGGCATGTCCAAAGTGTGGTGCTCATAGGTATCGACAGGACTTGCAAGGGCAAACCATCCCTCAAAAAGTTCTCAGACACTTTTCGCTCATCCCCCGCATAAACCACATGTTTCGTACGTTTGGCATGGCAAGCTTAACAACGTGGCATGTGTAGAATAGGTCCACGAATGGAGTTCAACGAATATCAGCGGATTTGCGCGCATGGAGCCCATTGACTCTACCTTCCCAGGCTTTGCGCGAGAGCCAAGGAATCTTCGGCTCGGTCTCGCAATGGATGGTGTGAACCCATTCAGTCTGCACTCAACTTCTTACAGTGTGTGGCCTATAGTGATTGTCAACTACAACATCCCTCCATGGCTTTCTACGAAGAAAGGACATCTCATCCTTAGCTTGCTCTTCCCAGGCCACTACAAAGTAAAAAATATGGACGTGTATCTTCGTCCATTAGTCGATGAGCTTAAGATTTTGTGGGAGGAGGGGGTCACTGTGCAAGATATGAGCAGGCGCGATGGTCGACGGTCAGCTAACATTCGAGTCATTCTCATGTGGACGATGCATGACTTTTCGAGATTGGGAGAGTGCTCAGGTGAGCAGACCTCCGTTCTCGCTGGTAATATCTATATTTTATCTCATTCAATCAAGTATTCACTAGGTCGTGGCTCGCCTTAGAGGTATGGTTACCTCAGGTTATCATACATATCCATTGTGTGGGCCATAGTTAGACTCCCGAAGGTCACGAACCATGAAGAAGATGGTATATCAAGGACACGCCGCTTTCTTGCCGGAGGATCATGAACTCAGGGAAGGTTTTCTTGGATGACCTCCAACACGTATGAACGCTGCAAGCTGGTACGAGCTGAAAATGGTAAACCCAGAATCACATCCAAATAGAATGCGACAGTTCTCAGTTTTCTACGAGTTGCCATATTGGACCCACTTACAGGTCAACCACTTGTTGGATCCCATGCATATTTTCAAGAATGTGGGCATCTTGCTATGGGACCACATCACAGGAAAGAGAGACACTATAGGCGCACGAATGGATTTGAAGGAGGTAGGTAAGATGGAGGCGCTTTGGCCGCAGTCGTGTGCTGATGGTCATGTGCAACTTCCTCGCGCTCCTTGGGTTTTGTCCACTAAAGAAGAGCACATTGTGAAGCAAGTAATCAAGTCTATCTGCACTCCGATGGATATGATGTGTTCTCTCAGGTATGATTGGCATAAGATATGTCAGGTTTGTGCACCAAATGGATTGTAATTAGCGTGGGCATTTTGCAATTTGAAAAGTGGCCATTATTCATAATGCTTTCTCATTTGTGGCAGTTTGTCCTACCGATCGCGATCGCAAGATGCCTTACTCCAGAAATTCGCAGGGCCATTTACAAGTTGTCGACTTTGGTGCAATGGATCTCATAGAAAGAGATTAACACGTCCTCTATTGAATCCGCGAGGCGGAGAGCAGTGGAGACAGTCTGTCTCTTTGAGAAATACCTGCCCACTAGCATGCTTACGATACAAGTCCACCTTCTTGTGCATCTTGTGGACGAAGTGGAGATTGCTGGACCTGTCCATACGCGATGGATGTTCTTCCTGGAGCGCTTCATGAAAACCCTGAAAGGCTTTTTGCGACAACGAGCTCGACGAGAAGGTAGCATGGCCGAAGGTTGGTTGGTGTCAGAGGCGTTAGTGCATATCTCACAATGGCTACCAACGGTGGAACCAAACAATGAAATGCTATGGACGCTGAAGGACAATGATAAACTGACTAGAGATGTGGTGGTTGGAAATGGGGTAGAAAAAAGAATGGATGCCTCAATGGAAGAGAAGGTGAATTGCTTTTGTATGTTGCACCATGCCTCCATGGCGACGTGGCTCGCGAAGTACCAGATTGCAAGGCAAGATTGAGAGGAAGTGCGAGATGAATTCCGATGTCAAAGAGATTGTGCGAGAGCTGCAGAACACGGGGTTCAAGGTACAGCAATAAATGAGGCTAACAAGAAGAACTCAAATGTTGGAAGTCAATGATCACTATATTCCTTATCATAATCATAGAGTTACAACAAAGAAATTGAGTAAATTCATGTTCTTGATAAGCTGTCATGAACAGTTTTTGTATTTCAACAAGTACAGCATCAAGTAAAGACTTGCTCGCGGTCGTTCAGCTGTAGCATGCCATGTTTGAAGATGAAAATTCTGTCGAGAGGATTGCTGAGAAGGGGAACAGGATTACTGAACTTTCAGCCTAAACAGAGCCTTTGGGATACTTGCAACATGGAAGTTGGTTACATCAAGCGATAAAAAAAAACTGTGAGCTCTTTCAGATTTGCTATCCAGGGAAAGACCTGTCCATGAAGTTCACAAAATTGCAGTCCTTGACCTTCACCTTGCAAACACAGTCTGAAATGGTGTAAACATTCTGGTTTGCAAGAAAGGAGAAACAGACTGGATCCTTGTACCTATTGATCATGGCTAGTGCCCGCCTGACAAGTTTGAAGACTGCACGTTTGAATGGCTAAATTAGCTTCAAGCAAAGCAGCCCTTTGACATATCTACTCAGAATTACATTGCAAAATTAGATGCTGAACAGGAATAGAGAATATCATCTGTGATGTTCTTCCATCCTGCCTCAATCTTCATGCGTGTATTCCAATCAAGGGGTTCTCTTTTAGGGGATAAGTCATGCAAGTGATCTACCAAAGATCCCAACGACAAGTATTCATAAACAAGAAGTCTCTGATCACCATCGGCACAATAGCCTATCAAATTAACTAGATTGGGATGATGGAACAAACTGAGCATTAAGACTTCAACGAGGAATTCTCTGTTTCCTTGTAGACCATTACGATCAAGCTGCTTCACTGCCGCAACCTGGTTGGTACTCTCCAATTAGCCTTTGAACACTCGACCAAAACCTCCTTCACCTATCAAGCATTAGTAAAAATCTGGGCAGCGATATGGCGTGTATTACTGACATCTTTATCCTTTTTCCCTTCCGAAGATTAGCTATCTTCTCTAAACTGGTCGTGTAAGACATCGATTCATCTCAGCAAGCAAATCCACAACTTCTCTGGACAAAAAGCGGCAGCAACGGTAGGAGAATCTGAGGCAAAGGTTGCAGAATCTCAGAGAGATCGATCGCCAAGTGAATTTCGGCTCCTGTTTATGTACGAAAAGGGGATTGCTTGTCCTGCAGCTCCATTGGTAAGTGTGCGTGCTTCAAGGAAAGGACAATAGCCCGCCTGAGGTGTTGGATGCGAGCATCGACCACACATCAAGTCCAAATTTTGAAGATCAATTTCCTGATAAGGATCGTATAGCCATGGGTAAAACAGAGTAGCTCTCTTAGTCAATATGTTCACCAATAAGATTCACACGACCTGAAGCTCGGGCGCAAACCTCCGGGGGGGGGCGCAGAGTAGAGTTGCACGAATTTGGAGGACAATTGGGGGAAGCGGAAGAGAGCCTCATCTAATTGGGACCCTTCGCCTCCTCCATACACAGGCTCCAGCATTCATCTGCCCCCTTGGTCCTCTCCTGGTCGATCTTGTATTGCCCGACGCTGAAGGTAGCCACCAGGGAGAGGTTCATCAGAGGGCAGTAGTAGCTCCCTTCTTGTGTTCTGAAAACCAGGCGAAACAGCGATCCATTCAACTCTGATCAATCCCCATCCTGATTCGAGCTAAAATCTGCAGATGCTGTGGCTGCACGCAGTGCTGGAGTATCTAAGCAGGCACCCCAAACAGCACCTTTATGACCTTCAAATGTGCCAATCCAATCTCCTGTCTCTCCATTCCTCAGCATAGGCTTCCCATCTCAGAAAAAGCGCAAGTCCGAACAATATGCTTGTGCTCGAAAGAGTGCAGCTCATCCCCACTCCAAGCATCCCAAAAACTCCTCTGATCGATCTTGTCTTGCCCGTCTTCAACATGCCCTCCTCTCGGAAAAACCCAGCGGTCCCTAAATGCAGACTCGCCGTCCCAGGTAGACCCACCACAGACACCAAAAACAGACCGAGAGATCCCAAAAAGCTATCTCATTCAAATTCTTTCCCTCCAATTAGCATTACTCCCCCTTCCTTTTCGCCACAGAAACGAAAAAGAAGGAACCTTTCCTCCCATTCAAGCGCATGACAATCCATCTTTTTCCCTCCCTTTTTCCATTCGAATATCCTCCCTCTATCTTTAGCTTCCTATCTTCCATTTGTGAATTCCTCTTTTGACGCATAGAGACCAACCATACAAACAGCCTCGTTTGGACAGTATATCATAGTCTCAACAAAATCAGGGACCTTATCACTGGAGTCCTGATTACAATCTGGATCTGTGAAGGACTCATTGTAAGCTTGCCCCAAGTCTCGGATGCTCCCACAAACAGGACGGTCTACAAAGGGTAGGATAGGTTTTCCTTCCTATTATAAGCATCGTATATGTAATACATTTAAGGGAATATATACATACATTGAATGTAGTTTATTAAAATGCACCACACAAACAATGAATCACACGCAGAAATTAACACAAATGCACAACAAAAATGGAGGTGTTCACGGCTCAGATGCGCAGCATCGCGACATCCACCCCCTCTAAACCTGCACATCCTCCGGATGTGCCAACTATCCAGGATCATTCAACTCCACAAACAGGTCAAGTCCATCTTCTGATTCTAGTAAACCTGTTTCTCCATTAGCTTCATCATCCCAATGAAATTTCTGCCCCTTTCGAAACAGCTGATAGAGAACATCTGCAATATGAGCAAAATGTGGAATCCAAATCATGTAAAATACACAAGCTCCCACAAATCTCCGCACCTTTGAAGTAGTTGAGCAATACTCTGCAATCCTGTTGATGGCATCCACCTTTGCAGGAGAAGGCTTTCTGCCATAATATCCAACCATATGCCCAACTATGATGACTTCATTAGCAGCAAAGACAGATTTCAGCCCTAAAAACTTATGTCCAATATTTGTAGGATCCCTCAACATAGGCTGCTTCATAGCTTTTTCAATCTGTTCATCACTATCAGAAGGAAGCGGGCCTGCAACCGGCTTAACCTTCTTATCAATTGTTTTATATTTTGTGTCAACCTTGGCATCATTCAAGCACTCTTTCCTTTGCTGCAATTTCTGCAAATTTTCAGCATCTTTCAACTCTGTTGACTGAAAATTTTCAGCCTTTAGCTCTATAGACTGCATGGGTGCAGCCTGAAACTCTATATGCAGAAATTTTTCTGCTTTCAACTCTGTTGGCTGAATGAATTCAGCCCTCTGCAATTCTATTAGCTGATCAAGATTAGCCATAAATTCAGTTTGCTGAGTTTTCTCAGCCTCTAACCCTGTTTGCAGCATAAAACCAGAAATTTCCTAAAACATATCCAAGGTTTGCACAGGTATGATCTTTGAACCCTTGCATACATCAGTTTTCAACATTGCTCTCATCTCAAACAATGTATCTGCATAAGACATCCCTTCATACAATCCATCCACATGCTCTTCTACTTGCAAAATACCTGCATTCTTCAACTCTTTCTCCTTACGACCAATGTACTGCCTGGCAGCTCTAGGCAAATCTGAAATTTTCTGATAACTTACTGAACTATCTGAAGTAATCCCAACAAAGTTATTGGAGAAAGACTGGCTGCCAGGAGGCGAGATCTCCTCTTTTCTCCGCTCCGTACCACTGGCGTCTCGCAAGACAGCGGTACCTAATGAAAATCCAACTCCTTCGCAGGTAGTGGTGCCTCACGCAAGGAGTCCCTGTTTCTCGGATGATTTACCCCAACAGTCATAAACTGAACAGCTCGCATACCATCTTTACTGCGTATCCGCGCATAAGCTGATCCGTCATCCATCACTTTTGTTTCCATTCTTGCTTCTGTAATGAAAGGTTGTCCAAGAATAATCAGATAAGAGCATGAATCCTGAACAAAGCAATGATAATCCTCTTCAACATTACCAATAGAAATTCTGATACTCGGACAAGCAGCATACATATCACCAGAAGTATTATTGGCGGCTCTCATGCGCCAGCCATGCTCTGCATCCATAGGCCACTTGCCACTCTCATAAACACCTCGAGCAATAAGATTAATTTCAGAACCATGATCAACTAAAGCGATCAAGGGAATTTGTTTCTCTCCAATCCTTACCACTGTCTCAGTGGTTGCTCTAGCCCAATGACTTCGTGAAAAATGACTGCGAGGAATGAGAATAGGGGACTCATCATCTTCATACTGCATAGGCTGCACTATTTTCTCCAAGTGCGGATTAACAGAAGCATTCTCAACCATCACTGCATCATCATGTACTTCTCCAAGAGCTCCATGCCACAATCCCTGTAAAGCAGGTCCTTCCATCGCATGTCGTTTCCTCCGCAAAAGATCCTGCATCTGATCCTGTATTTCTCTTCTAGCAATCCCAAGAGCCTCTCCAACAGTAAAAGTGACTTCACTATTCAAAATTCTTTCATGAAAAATCTTACTCATATCCGTTTGCATATCAAGGTTTGACAAGAGCTTGAATCCTGGCTCTTTTCTTGGTTGCCTCTTTTCTTTCTGCTTGTCTCCCATTGGTTGATCGGAACCTGTTTGAGTTGGAGAATTTGACTTAGGTGGAGCTGTAACAGGTGGTGAAACAAAGTCACCCCCTCTAGTCTTTTTGGAGGAGCTAGGACCCTCCTCATCTCTTCTTCTCTTTTCCTCAACCATGGCATCTAAACCCTGCATTTTAGCCATATAATCAAAAATAGAATACCTGTCAACGGGAGAATCCCATCCGGTCTCTCCTCGGATGCTAGAGCCCACACAAGTCATAGTAGAAGTTTCAACTTTTCCTCTTCTCTCTATCTCCAAGGCAGAAGACCATAAAGCAGAGTCTCCATCAGACTTCTGCTCAAGCTGAACTCCAAAAGCTGAAGCATCTCCTCTAACACTCACATAAGCTGATCGCGCAGCCATATCATCAACAAGCTTCTTCATACCTCCTTTACCAAAGTTCGTGTCAAGAGGAGCGCCAGTCTCTGTCAGCCATATCTTTCCATCTTGTCCCCAGAACACTACATTCTTCCTACGTGCTTCCTGAAAAGCATCACAATCTCTGCAGTGTTGGTGCTCTGTACTATCACACCAAATACATCGTCATCCTTTTCTTTGACCAGCTGGAAAAGCAGTCACTGGAGCAGGCGCTACAGCAGGTACAGACATAAGTTGCTCCTTTAACTTACCAACTTCAGCTTTGACTGCTTCAATCGTCAAATCTGCCAAGCCTTTAATAACATCATCTACAGATAAAGGCACTGGAGCAGCAGGAACTGGTGGATTTACAACTGGAAGAGTAGGCTTAGGCAAAGAAGTAGCAAGGGTAGAAGAAGAAGTCTCCAAGGATTTTTCAGGAACTGATCCTGTGTTTCGATGCAATCTGACTCTCCTGCGCTGCTTCTTGACAAGAGCATTCACAGCATCAATGACATGTCTCCACTCAGTCTTTAAACCTGAATCAGTAGCTTGATCTTCCAAAAGATCATCCGACTTTTCCTGTAAATCAGCATCTGCAGCTTGCAAAAACAACTCCACTTTCTGCATCTCCAAGGCTTGCTGTTCAGTCCCATCCAACTGATCATAACGGCTTTCAAACTCTCGCAGAAGAGCAGTAACAGAAAGTCCCTTATTAGGCATAGAAACCCATGCTAAAAAATTCCTGCGATTCATAAGACCTGTATCCTCCAGGAAATATTCATCTTTTAATGCCTTTTTAAATTCAGCCCAACCTGCATGTGCCTCTTGAATTTCTGCAATTCGACCTTCAAGAGCGCGCACCATGATCCGCAAGAAGTAGCGGCTCCAAACATCTTGAGAAACTCCAAAAAACTTCATCTTTTCTTCATACAAATGCAGGTAAGTTGACACTTGCTGGCCATTAAACTGCTTCATCTCCTGTTGGACAGCTTTCAAAGCATCCATAGCATCACTGTCACGTTTAGCATGAGCTTGCTGCTGCATATACATGGTAAATGACTGAAACAGGTTCTTCATAACATTATCATCTGTCATCTCTTCTTGCGAGTCTCCCATCTTGCTGATGACGCAGCACTTTCACGTCGGGTTCACCAGAAATGTCAAAGAGATTGTGCGAGAGCTGCAGAACACGGGGTTCAAGGTACAGCAAGAAATGAGGCTAACAAGAAGAACTCAAATGTTGGAAGTCAATGATCACTATATTCCTTATCATAATCATAGAGTTACAACAAAGAAATTGAGTAAATTCATGTTCTTGATAAGCTGTCATGAACAGTTTTTGTATTTCAACAAGTACAGCATCAAGTAAAGACTTGCTCGCGGTCGTTCAGCTGTAGCATGCCATGTTTGAAGATGAAAATTCTGTCGAGAGGATTGCTGAGAAGGGGAACAGGATTACTGAACTTTCAGCCTAAACAGAGCCTTTGGGATACTTGCAACATGGAAGTTGGTTACATCAAGCGATAAAAAAAAACTGTGAGCTCTTTCAGATTTGCTATCCAAGGAAAGACCTGTCCATGAAGTTCACAAAATTGCAGTCCTTGACCTTCACCTTGCAAACACAGTCTGAAATGGTGTAAACATTCTGGTTTGCAAGAAAGGAGAAACAGACTGGATCCTTGTACCTATTGATCATGGCTAGTGCCCGCCTGACAAGTTTGAAGACTGCACGTTTGAATGGCTAAATTAGCTTCAAGCAAAGCAGCCCTTTGACATATCTACTCAGAATTACATTGCAAAATTAGATGCTGAACAGGAATAGAGAATATCATCTGTGATGTTCTTCCATCCTGCCTCAATCTTCATGCGTGTATTCCAATCAAGGGGTTCTCTTTTAGGGGATAAGTCATGCAAGTGATCTACCAAAGATCCCAACGACAAGTATTCATAAACAAGAAGTCTCTGATCACCATCGGCACAATAGCCTATCAAATTAACTAGATTGGGATGATGGAACAAACTGAGCATTAAGACTTCAACGAGGAATTCTCTGTTTCCTTGTAGACCATTACGATCAAGCTGCTTCACTGCCGCAACCTGGTTGGTACTCTCCAATTAGCCTTTGAACACTCGACCAAAACCTCCTTCACCTATCAAGCATTAGTAAAAATCTGGGCAGCGATATGGCGTGTATTACTGACATCTTTATCCTTTTTCCCTTCCGAAGATTAGCTATCTTCTCTAAACTGGTCGTGTAAGACATCGATTCATCTCAGCAAGCAAATCCACAACTTCTCTGGACAAAAAGCGGCAGCAACGGTAGGAGAATCTGAGGCAAAGGTTGCAGAATCTCAGAGAGATCGATCGCCAAGTGAATTTCGGCTCCTGTTTATGTACGAAAAGGGGATTGCTTGTCCTGCAGCTCCATTGGTAAGTGTGCGTGCTTCAAGGAAAGGACAATAGCCCGCCTGAGGTGTTGGATGCGAGCATCGACCACACATCAAGTCCAAATTTTGAAGATCAATTTCCTGATAAGGATCGTATAGCCATGGGTAAAACAGAGTAGCTCTCTTAGTCAATATGTTCACCAATAAGATTCACACGACCTGAAGCTCGGGCGCAAACCTCCGGGGGGGGGGGCGCAGAGTAGAGTTGCACGAATTTGGAGGACAATTGGGGGAAGCGGAAGAGAGCCTCATCTAATTGGGACCCTTCGCCTCCTCCATACACAGGCTCCAGCATTCATCTGCCCCCTTGGTCCTCTCCTGGTCGATCTTGTATTGCCCGACGCTGAAGGTAGCCACCAGGGAGAGGTTCATCAGAGGGCAGTAGTAGCTCCCTTCTTGTGTTCTGAAAACCAGGCGAAACAGCGATCCATTCAACTCTGATCAATCCCCATCCTGATTCGAGCTAAAATCTGCAGATGCTGTGGCTGCACGCAGTGCTGGAGTATCTAAGCAGGCACCCCAAACAGCACCTTTATGACCTTCAAATGTGCCAATCCAATCTCCTGTCTCTCCATTCCTCAGCATAGGCTTCCCATCTCAGAAAAAGCGCAAGTCCGAACAATATGCTTGTGCTCGAAAGAGTGCAGCTCATCCCCACTCCAAGCATCCCAAAAACTCCTCTGATCGATCTTGTCTTGCCCGTCTTCAACATGCCCTCCTCTCGGAAAAACCCAGCGGTCCCTAAATGCAGACTCGCCGTCCCAGGTAGACCCACCACAGACACCAAAAACAGACCGAGAGATCCCAAAAAGCTATCTCATTCAAATTCTTTCCCTCCAATTAGCATTACTCCCCCTTCCTTTTCGCCACAGAAACGAAAAAGAAGGAACCTTTCCTCCCATTCAAGCGCATGACAATCCATCTTTTTCCCTCCCTTTTTCCATTCGAATATCCTCCCTCTATCTTTAGCTTCCTATCTTCCATTTGTGAATTCCTCTTTTGACGCATAGAGACCAACCATACAAACAGCCTCGTTTGGACAGTATATCATAGTCTCAACAAAATCAGGGACCTTATCACTGGAGTCCTAATTACAATCTGGATCTGTGAAGGACTCATTGTAAGCTTGCCCCAAGTCTCGGATGCTCCCACAAACAGGACGGTCTACAAAGGGTAGGATAGGTTTTCCTTCCTATTATAAGCATCGTATATGCAATACATTTAAGGGAATATATACATACATTGAATGTAGTTTATTAAAATGCACCACACAAACAATGAATCACACGCAGAAATTAACACAAATGCACAACAAAAATGGAGGTGTTCACGGCTCAGATGCGCAGCATCGCGACACCGACATAGTACGCATCATCGACGGATTTGATATCCCGAAGGCATGGAGGAGATGCCATGGTTTATGTCAACACGATGCATGGAGCCTTGACCGCAGCATCCAGCGAAGGGACAGAGGTCTCAATGGAGGAGTGGGAATTCTCGAGGGGATGTAGTCCAAAGGTGATGAGGGGTTTAGAATCTGTCATATCTAAATTTTATATGCGACATCTAATTTGAGTGTTTCAATGTACAATACAAAATATATAGTGCAGCGTGGTCGCGCGGACGGCATTTTCGCGTGGACCGTATTGACAAAATGTGCTCCACAATGGATTGTGGTGTCATGGCAAGGTTCAAGCAAGAGAGCCTACGATGAGCAACGGATCCGAACACGGTTGTGGATGAGATGGAGTATTTTGGAAACTTGCAAAGTATTATTACGATGGATTACCGTAGCTTCTACATGATATTATTCGATGTGCAGTGGTTCAAAGTGGTACTTGGAGGAGCTTGAGCAACAGTTCGACGAGGTCCATTGGGATTTCTGAAATAGATTCCAAAAAAAAATGGATAGATTTGCACGACACCTTTGTATTGCCGGCCCATTGTGAATAGGTGCATGGAGTCATTTGCTTGCTAATTATAATACGACATGGTTTATGTCACAATGGTTTGAACTCGCTTTGTACGTGTTTGTGAACAAGTAATCTTCTATCCAAACCCCCGACAACCTCGATGGTGGTATGTTATACCTTCAACTCCCCGAAGTGCGAGAGTATATAATCAAAGCGATGTTCCGAGCATAGATGAAGATAATATGCAAATAGAGGGGTCGATATTACAAGGGGTGGAGGCTGTCGAAAGCTTGGAGCCCGTATTGGCTAACAATGATGGAAATAGAGGAGTCCAAGAAGTTTTTGAGAACGAGGCGGACTCATTCTTTTGTGGTGACATGTCTATCGACCTTCCAGTGTATGCGGAGTTGTGTCAGGAGATTAACATGGGACCATAGGATACTTCATACTTGGAGCATCCACTTACTCAATTCGTTGTTTAGATCTCTTATAAAGGTACATAAGATATGCATTTTAAGAGGGATTGTTTTAAAATTATTTATATTACTGTGCTTTGTATAATTTAAATTGATTATTCTAACACCATTTTTTATCTGTGCAGGTGACATTTTCAGGATGAGTCGAGGGATGAGCGATGAGGAGTTACAGGATATCTTTGCACGCATGTCTCCAGACTAGCTCGCGAGATTCAGAGAGATGGCAGACTAGGATCTGTCTCTTTCTTCGTCAGGGCGCTCTGCTAGATTTGCTTCAGCGCGATCGGATGCTTCAGCTTCGAGCAGACGATCTCGATGCTCACGACTTGGGCCAGAGGGAGGGACTGCATCAGGATCAGGGGGATGCTGCTGTGGAGACACGAATGTGGTGTCTCCATCTCGTCGTTCAGTAGGAGCTGCGTCATCTCTAGGATTTGTCACACTTGTGGGATTGTCTACTCCAGTTACTCCGGCTTTTGCGCAGCCGTCAGCAGGTGGCACCCCTTTTGGTGCCACTCCGAGAGAGGTTACCCTTGTTGGTACACCGAATGTAGAGGGGTCTCCTGGATATGCCCAGGAGCGTGGACGGAGATGGGAGAGGACCCATCTTAGGCAGACTCCTAGGGGTTATGGATATCTGGTCGATAGTATGTCAGGAGCCATCATCATGAATGATGAGGGGAGAAGGGTGATGGCTCGCATGAGAGAGTTGTGACAACAAGTTTTTTGGCACAACGTCCTAGATCATTGGAAGAATATACCAGAGGGGAGCAAGGACTACATAGTAGCATCCTTGCACGAGGAGTTTCCGATACCAACCGCACAGTAGATAGATTCTCTACGGGCTAGATGATGGACTGCATGCATGTATACATATCACATAGACGATCCAATGCATGCAAGGCAATCAAGAGTGAGGCTACAAAGCCCGAGTGGTTAGATGCAGACGACTGGCGTCGACTGAGGGAGGAGGCTACAGATTCTCCAGGATGTTGGAGTCAGTAGCGCGAGGCGGCGAGGGCACGACTCGAGGCCGGAGTGGTCCATCATCTTGGGAGTGGCGGCCACAGGACATATTTGGAGGACTTTGTAAGTTTCTCTTTTGTTTTGCTTGTTTGTTTTTTTGAAATATTCTTTGTACTGACAATCATGTTTCTAACAGTTAGCATTTTGTTTTCTTTGCAGCACTCCATTACAAATCGCGATCCGCAAGGCCTTGAGACTCGATATGCAGAGACGCACAGTCTCAATGCATTGATTGACCGATTGTATAGATGCGGCGGCCCTGTAAGTCACTCATCTTTCTTGTTCGTAGTTACCATGAGATATTTGAATGCATTATTGTATGCTGGATTGATGTGTTGTTTCTTTTTCTACAGAATCCGTTTGATGCTCCTTTGCGGCGGGACGAGCTTTTGCGGGATGAGGATTTGTAGCTCGCCCTTGGATCCTTGGAGCTCACACACCTTTATTTTTTAGTCGCCTGATCTATGTAGACATTTTCTATGTATTAGTGATATCCTGTCACACCTTTATTTTTTAGTCGCCTGATCTATGTAGACATCTTCTATGTATTAGTGATATCCTGTCATGATTGTACCAATCACTTTTTATGCGATCATATATTTATTTCATGTATCAATTTTATGATTTCAATATACATTCTTTTTGTTTGCAAGCACTTTGTATACAGTAATGAAACTATTTTGTATGGCTCTCATACAGTACACAGTGCTATATGTGGCAGGGGAGCTTGCTGCCTTGCCACAAAAAAATTTATATCCCTGTTACCATCGCTATTGGCGTCGCAAATTTACTACTCGTGTCGCTATTTTCGTCGCTATGCGCGTCGCAAATTTACTGGCTACTATTGGCATCGCTATATGCATCGCTATTAGCGACGCATATAGCGATGCCAATAGCGACGCTTTTATGGTGTCGTCAATAACGACGCTTTTTGCGACGACAGGGGCAAATTTTGTTGTTTGTATTTTCGTCGCTTTAAACGTCGGTATAAGGTCTATATCTTGTAGTGAAGAACTCTTCTTCTGTAGGTAGCCCCCCCTTTTCGTATTCTACGATCTAATTAATACATGTATGTAAGGCTATAGAGCTGTCTTGGAAATTCTCTCCCTCAACATCAAGACTTGCTAGTGGTTCTTGTTCATAACCTATAAAATTCATGTCATTTTGGCCCCAACTTGCAAGGATTGCTAAGCAATGATCTTCTCTAAGATCAAAAAGATGTTGAATATCATTTAGCAACACATATATCTTCTTGTTGATAAGATAAGTGGAAAATATTGGAACACATGCAAGAGGACCTTCATCAACCTGTGCACTTGGCTCGATCTCCTTTTCTTCCACCATTGTGATATTGTCACTTTTAAACAAACCTACATCAAAACCTTGGACAAGTTGATTCTCAATATCTTCTTGGAACATCTCCTCCTTCTCTTCGACCTCCTTATCCATACTTGCAATATCCTCTAGCTTTCCTTGTTGGGCTATATCTGTGAGAAGAATTTTCCATATACTGAAGATACACAATAAATCCGATGTCCTTGTGGATCAGAAGACATTGGTGTTGATACCTGTGGAAAGGGCAACATGTTTCTCTCTTCCTGAATTCCTCATCAATGAGGTTGAACCTGCCTAGCAAAGTTGATCTGGCTATACTGGTGGCTCCCATGACATCACTATAATGAACAAATCCATTGACTTCTAAACCTTGCACATGTCTATCATAAAAATATGTGTACTCCTTAAGTTTATCTTCAAGATCCTCCAATAACTCTTTCAAATCAAAAGGAACATTGAAAATTTCCCTGATATAGCTAAACTTGGAAGAATTTCCAGTTGTGTGTAAGAAATCAAAGACCCTATCATCAGAAGTCTCCATTAGCTCCTCCTCATCCATTCCTTCCAAAGATAGCTTTCTCTTTGTCATCTTGACCAACAAAAGATTTATCCCTGAAAACAAAGCAGAATGGCAACAATGTCCAATCAAACGCGATAGAACCATGGAAAGAGGCCCCAAAATCGCATTTCACAAGACAAAAGATCGAAAAATGAGAAAATTTTTAAGTGACTGGTGAAACGTGAAAGGTGTCCAGAGGCAAAAGCTGGTGAAGAGCTCGCGTTTCACTGAACACCACTTGAAAACAAGAGTTATTTCAACATTTCACCGATGAAACACGACAATTAGCAACACATCACTAACCAGAGACATTATTTCGCGTTTCATCGGTCAATAGATGCAAAACAAGAAGAAAAACATGAACTATGAATTAATTCTATTAAAACACAGAAATTTATGATAAAATCCTTTCTGGAAGTGCCATGCTCCTTTTGAAAGACACAAAGAACATGACATCTGTGATTTTTCAAGTGTTATAAAAAATTCTTTCTATAATAATCAATGAGATTTTATTCAGATACTTGTAATAATAAAATTTTGTTACCTATTAGAAATTGTTGAACTGCTCTTCAAACATGAAGCAAGGACCTTGAAGGCAAATTGAAGCAAAATTCTGGGAGAAAGAAAGATAATATCGGAGATTATGATTTCGAAAAGCTTTTATATTGATTGTCAAACGTGTGTTGATAGTTCCAACGAAAAAGTTAACATAATGATGGCAAAATAAAGGCGACCACAAATTTCGACGAAATTTCTAATATTTTCACATGCATGAAATACCTCAGAATATGTGCACACGTGTTCCACTTAACACACCGTATAAAATATCTCAGAAGATGTGCGCATTCCCTTTTTTTGGAAATAACAGTCTCAGAATACGTCGCACGTGTTCCACTTAACACACCGCCAAGTAATGCATGTACCATCAATTTTTAGAAAAGTCCCCCAATAAAGAAAAACAACAGCCAAATTTGTTTCATATTTTAATGGTCATGGAACACATTTTCGTGGTCATGTAGCAGGGTCTTCGAGCTGTGGTTGTGAAGAATGTATTCATGTTTCACCAGAGTTATTCACAAAATTGGTTTTAAACGGACTTTTTCCAGCAAAGCGCCAGACAAGGTATGGTATTCTGTTCTTTTCCTTTGACTTGCGTTTCAAAAGTTCATGTCTATGATATAATGATCTGGTGGTACTATAAAGAATTATTTTTCCCTAATGTTTTATAACATTGCTTCTATGGCTTTAATGGTGTAGAGATTGTAGGTAATTGTTATGGCATTCCTTAGGTTAATGATTTGTTTTTCTTAGTTTTGTTGATTGTTTATACTCATTCGAGCTTGGTTGTAGTAGACTGTGTGGATAAGCAATGTTTTTTAATCAACTCTATGAAAGGAAGCCATGAAAATGCTAAATTGTAAGTTATATTATCTAAGGGCTCCTTGATATTTCAATTCTTTTTTTTTGTAAGTACTCTAAATTTCAATATGTTTCATATATAGAGGTGTAAAAAGATTAATTGAAGAGCTAGAGAAAAGGCCCCCCTATGCCATCTGATTAGCTTGCAACAATGCAATATAGACAAGTTGCGGTAAGTTATTGATTAAAATAATTGAAACATAAGTTTATTCTATGAACTACCATCCGTAAATTTCATAGTTTTACTTTGTGTTGGTGGTTGCAGTGTCCTCATCAGGATGGTATCCATTCTTGTGGCTAGAGGGTGATTGCAAATGCTAGAAGAATGGTTAACCTTGTTTATATTAATGATGATAAACATGTAAAAGTAATATGAAAGATGCTAAACTTCAAGATAGATATTCATTGCAAATAGTCCATTGATGATAAAAATATAGTCTATTTAATAACAATAATGAACTAAAACTCTTTTTCCTATAAGTGTATGACAGTTTTTGAAGGATTGCTATGCATCTGAGCATGTTTGGTACGTCAGAGCAAAGCTCTTGAAGTATATAATGGTCAATTGTATACAACCAACAACAAAGATACTACAAGATATAGGCCTTATACCGACGTTTAAAGCGACGAGAATGCAAATAATAAAATTTCCCCCGTCGTTGCAAAAAGTGTAGTTATTGGTGACGCCATAGAACGGTCAGTATCACCGTCGCTATCAGCGTCGGTAAATGTGACACTGATACAAATGCCAATACCGACACGGGTAGTGACGGTTTGCGACGTATATAATGACGCCAATAACGATGCGAGTAGTAAAATTTGTGACGCTAATAGGGACGGTAACATGGAAAAAATAAATTGACTGCCCTGCCACATATAGCAATCTGTGCTTTATGAGAGCCATACAAAATAGTTTATGCACTACTGTGTATAATGCGCTTGCAAACAAAAACAATGTATACTGAAATCATAAAATTGATACATGAAATAAATGCATGATCACATGATAAGCGGTTGGTACAATCATGACAGGATATCACTAATACATAGAAAATGTCTACATAGATCAGGCGACTCAAAAATAAAGGTGTGTGAGCTCCAAGGATCCAAGGGCGAGCTACATATCCTCGTCCGCCAAAAGCTCGTCCCGCCACTGCAAAGGAGCATCGAATGGACTCTGCAGAAAAAGAAACAACACATCAGTCTACCATACAATAATGCATTCAAATATCTCATGGTAACTACGGACAAGAAAGATGAGTGACTTACAGGGCCACCACATCTATACAATCGGTCGATCAATGCAATGAGACAGTGCCTCTCTACATATCGAGTCTCAAGGCTAGTCGGATCAGGATTTGTAGTGGAGTGCTGCAAAGAAAACAAAATGCTAACTGTTAGAAACATGATTGTCAATACAAAGAATATTTCAAAAAAAATAAACAAGAAAAATAAAAGAAAAACTTACAAAGTCCTCCAAATATGTCATGTGGCCGCCACTCCCAAGATGATGGACCACTTCGGCCTCGAGTCGTGCCCTCACCGTCTCGCGCTGCTAACTCCAACGTCCTGGAGAATCTATAGCCTTCTCCCTTAGTCAGTGCCAGTCATCTGCATCTAACCACTCGAGCTTTGCAGCCCCACTCTTGATTGCCTTGCGTGTGTCGGATCGTCTTTGTGACATGTATGCATGCATGCAATCTATCATCCAGCCCATAGAGAATCTAGCTACTGAGGCTGGCACCGGAAACTCCTCGTGCAAGGATGCTACTATGTAGTCCTTGCTCCCCTTCAATATGTTCTTCCAATGATCCAAGACGTTGTGCTGAAAAACATGTTGGCACAACTCTCTCATGTGAGCCATCACCCTCCTCCTCTCATCATTCATGATAATGGCTCATGACCTACTATCGACTAGATATCCATAACCCCTTGGAGTTTTCCTATGATGGGCTCTCTCCCATCTGCGTCCATGCTCATGGGCATATCTAGGAGACCCCTGTGTATCCGGTGTACCCACCGGGGTGATATCTCTCAGAGTAGCACCCACAAGGGTACCACCTGCTGATGGCTAAGCAAAAGCCGGAGTAACTGGAGTAGACGTCCCCATAGGTGTGACAAATCCTTGAGGTGATGCAACTCTAGCTGAACGATGAGACAGAGACACCGCGTCCGTGTCTCCACAGCATCCACCTGAGCCTGAGCCATGCTCTCTGGAAGGGCCACGAGAGCAAAGAGTCGCACATGTATCCCGTGTCGACCGCGGGCTCACTGCCTCTGTATCTCTACAACATTCCCATGATCCCGATGCACTCCCTCCCTCTGGCCCAAGTCGTGAGCGTCGAGCTTGTCTGCTAGAAGCCGAAGCATCCGATCGCGTTGAATCAGATCTAGAAGAGCGCCCGGACAAAGACCGAGACAGCTCTTGGTTTGCCATCTCTCTGAATCTCGCGATCTGGTTTGGAGACATGCGTGCGAAGATGTCGTGTAACTCCTCATCGCTCATCCCTCGACTCATCCTAAAAATGTCACCTGTACAGACAAAAAATGATGTTAGAATAATCAATTTAAATCATACAAAGCACAGCAATATAAATCATTAAAAAAAACTCACTTAAAATGCATATCTTATGTACCCTTATAAGCGATTGGTCAAAACAAATTGAGTAAGTGGATGTTCCAAGTATGAAGTATCCTATGGTCCCATGTTAATCTCCTGGCACAACTCCGCATACACTGGAAGGTTGATAGACAAATCACCACAAAAAAATGAGTCCACATCGTTCTCAAACAATGGACATGCATGATAACGTGAGGTAACCAGACCTGTTCCAACACCATGACCTAGTGAATACTAGCTTGAACGAGATAAAATATAGATATTACTAGAGATATTACTAGATATTACTAGCACTCTCCGAATCTCAAAAAGTCATGCATTGTCCACATGAGAATGACTCAAATATTGGCTGACCGTTGATCATTGCGCCTGCTCATATCTTGTACGGTGATCCCCTCCTCCCACAAAATTTTAAGCTCATCGACTAATGGACGAAGATACACGTCCATATTTTTTACTTTGTAGCGGCCGGGGACGAGCAAGCTAAGGATGAGATGTCCTTTCTTTGTAGAAAGCCATGGAGGGATGTTATAGTTGACAAGGACTATAGGCCACACACTGTAAGAAGTTGAGCATAGACCGAATGGGTTCACGCCATCCATTGCAAGACCGAGCCGAATATTCCTTGGCTCTCCGGCAAAGCCTGGGAAGGTAGAGTCAATGTAGCTCCATGCGCGCGAATCCGTTGATATTCATCGAACTCCATCCGTGGACCTATTCTGTGCATGCCACGTTGTCAAGCTCGCCATGTCGGACGTACGAAACATGTGGTTTATGCGGGAGACAAGCGGAAAGTGTCTGAGAACTTTTTGAGGGATGGTTTGTCCTTGCAAGTCCTGTCAATACCTGTGAGCACTACACTTTGGACATGTCTCCATAGTCTCGTATTCTCCTCAAAACAGTATGCAATCATTGATACATGCATGGATGTTATTGTAGTCCATGCCAAGCTTTTGTAAAACATGTCGTATATCAACACAAGACTCTGGCATGGTATTTACAGGTGATAATATATAATATTTCAATAACCTCAAAAAAATCATAAAACACCTTGAAAAAGCACAAATGTTTGTAATAATAGTGCCGAAAAAAAAAATCAATGAAGCGTATGTACAAGGTACCTGAACAACTCGGTCACACTTGTATCGCTGTCAAAGAATTTACTGTTTATGATATAAATCATGGGATTCTTATGAACTCAAAAGAGTTTCACTGGAAGTTATATGAGATAATTGCATACAAAATTTAAGCATTATTATCCAATAACCACCTTAGTTATACAAGTTTTTTTATATTTAGCATATAATTTGCAGTTATACCATGTATATTTATGAAAAATAAGTCTATGGGAACCTATAACTTGGACATCTGGAAGTAAATTGACAGTCTGCTGGATAAATCACATTAATTCAGATACAAAAATATGGTCAAAACCCAAAAATGATGCCAAAAACTGTCAAAAGTCCACTAGGTCCACATGGGACCAGAAGTAACTAACTTAGGTGACCTAGGTTGGTCAAAAAGTGACCAAGGATTGAGCAAAGAGCAGCCCACATTTTTCGGCGCAAAATGCGGGATTCACTGTCTAAGGGAAACTGGAAGGAAGATGGAGCTGAGATGCATGAAATGGAGCATGCAAACTGAAGATTAACAGGCCCTACTGAAGATGTAAACATGGTGAGAGCTCCACTTCTCTGCCTCTTTGGTCTGACGAAAATACATACTGAAACTGTCTATAAAAGAGGGGAAATCTGGGAGGAGTATTTAGCCTGCTCTTATGCACAACTTCTCTCATCTTGTTTACCTTATTCTTGGTCCAATGATGCCCGACTTGTACCCAAGTACTTGAGTGACTTTGGGGCAAGCAAAGGGTGAGGATATTGAAGACTTATGGACTGTTATGGGCTGAAATAACCAGTCATAAATAGGGCAGCCCACTATTTTGATCTATTTTTATGAGCAAACATGGGTTTTTTATGGTTGTAATGGAGGAAAATGACCTCTTTTCTTCAGGACATTGTTCATAGATGATCAAAAGTGCTTCTTCTTGAGTTTATGCACTCATTTTGAACTTGAATTTGGGCTGGAATTTTCTGTTTTAAAACAGGGCTGAAGCTAAAATTATTCTTTTCCCATTCATTTCATATATCTTTGGCCCAAATCTTGGATGCATTTGTTTCAATCAACAATATACTTGACTCAAAGGATTGAAATCCATCTATATACATGAAATAAATGCCATTAGAGCTTGCATTTGACATTCATAAATGAATTGGAAATCTGAAAATATCCTTTATGTATCCTGAAGCATTTGTTGTAATCAAGTTAGTCTTCCTCCTTCTGATCATGTATGCTAAGTACAAAGTGAGAAGGCTTGAATTCTTTCGTATCTAAGTCATTTCTAAGTCTCGAATCTTATTAAAACCCAATCCATTTTTCCTTTCTAAATCTTGAATCCTAAACTCTTCTTCTGCACTAAAAGCCTCGGTGGTAGACCTTCAACTCTTAACACGATGACATCACTCCACCCTTATTTTGCTTGCACACTTAAGAGTGCAAGTAGTGTCTTCAGCCGAGATACTCGACACCCATCATATAATGGTATGGATGCTTCCTCTCTAAGCAGATCAGAAGTCTCGACATCCATGGGAATCAATGCATCGATCATTGCCTCCATCTTAGGCTCCAAGATTGTAGGTAGGTCTAGAAGGTTGCATGTCTTCTCTGGCATTGACGGTATAGATTGGCCTTGCGAGTGGTGGATTGGCTCTTTCACTCCATCCATCGCATGCCCACGTACTCTTCTAATTGGCCGCAAAGGGTGCACTCCCCCTTGGGACGAGACATCACCTCCTTGGATAGAAATTTTGCAAGCGAGACCCAATCTTATTGTATATGGTATTCAATTAGCTTGCGAGTACAATGCATGATTGAAATTAACTTCAAATTACCGTTTACTGAAAATTTGCAATCGCCTGATCAATGATCTCAGATTGAAACTCGCCAAATCGTCATATGTGTTCTATAGACAATCAGTGTTTTCGCCTAATTGCTAGCTTGCATTGAGAGCAAGGACATGGGACACGCTGATTAAGATACGCCTCACGATCTTGAACAACAAGACCTTCTTCGTTTTCCATTTTGTCTACGTTACAACAAACAATTTGTTTTTGTTATCGTTCTTTTCTTTTCTTAGATTGTTATCCTCTCCTTCCATCTCTCTCTTTTTGTATGACCTAGCATATAGTATCATAGAACACTAGTATTTAGTACCGAGTACTTAGTAGCTAGCACATAATATTTCGTTTTCTCTCTTCCTCTCCCTCTCTCATTTCCTCTCCCTCCCTCACCCTCACCCTCTCTTTCTCTCTTTCCCTATTAGGTTTAATGATATTTCTCTTTTTCTCTCTACTCTCTCTCTCTCATTTTCTTTTCTCTCTCCTCTCCCTCTCATTACTCTCCCTCCCTTTCTCTTTCTCTCTCTCCTCTCCCTCTCTCATTTCCTTTTTCTCTCTCCTCTCTCTCTCTCATTTCCTCTCCCTCCCTCGCCCTCACCCTCTCTTTCTCTCTTTCCCTACTAGGTTTAATGGTTTTTCTCTCTTTTTCTCTCTCCTCTCTCTCTCTCTCTCATTTTTTCTCTCTCCTCTCCCTCTCTCATTTTGTTTTCTCTCTTCCTCTCCCTCTCTCATTTCCTCTCCCTCCCTCGCCCTCACCCTCTCTTTCTCTCTTTCCCTATTAGGTTTAATGATTTTTCTCTCTTTTTCTCTCTCCTCTCTCTCTCATTTTTTCTCTCTCCTCTCCCTCTCTCATTTACCTTTCTCTCTTTCTCTCCCTCTCTCATTTCGTGTCCCTTCCTCACCCTGACCCTCTCTTTTTCTCTTTCTCTATTAGATTTAATAAATTTTTCTCTTTTTCTCTCTCCTCTCCCTGTCTCATTTCCCTTTCTTTCTTTCTCTCCCTCTCTCATTTCCTCTCTCTCCCTCACCCTGACTCTCTCTTTCTCTATTTTTCCATTAGGTTTAATGATATTTCTCTCTTTTTCTCTCTCCTCTCTCTCATTTCTTTTTCTCTCTCTTCTCCCTCTCTCATTTCCTTTTCTCTCTTCCTCTCCCTCCCTCGCCCTCACCCTCACCCACACCCTCTCTTTCTCTATTTGCCTATTATGTTTAACATCTTATCTCTTTTTCTCTCTCCTCTCATTCTCTCTTTTTTTCCTCTCCCCTCTCCCTCTCTCATTTCCTTTTGCTCTCTTCCTCTCCTTCTCTCATTTCTTCTCCCTCCCTCTCCCTCTCTCATTTCCCTATTATGTTTTTGTCTCTCCCCCCTCTCCCTCTCTCTCTCTCATTCCCTCTCCCTCTCCCTCTCGTATTTTCTCTCTCTTCCTCCCCCTCCCTCTCTCATTTTCTCTCCCCACTACAAGGATTTAAGCCTATAGCCATGGCAGGTAGTGACGCAGGTAGTGGCGTCACTATTTGCGACGCAAAAAGGGACGCTCCACAGGGGAAAAAAACAGGCCAAAATCGAGCGCGGGTTTATTTCACATTTTTGCGTCTACTGTTTTGAGAGCGAGAGCGACAGAGAGAGCGACTGTCGTGAGAGAAGGAGAGGAAGAAGGCTTGCCACCGCCGCTGCCGCCGTTGTTCACAAAGGAGAGGAGGAGCCTTCATCGCGAAGAGGAGCCGCCCCACAATCGCCATATCTCATTGGTGAGTCTATTCTCTCCTTCTTTTGCTTGTTTAGGGTTTAAATTACTTTCTCTTTTGCTTATTTAGGAGAGGAAATGAGAGAGAAAGAGAGGGAGAGGGAGAGGGAGGGAGAGAAAGAGAAAGAGAGAGGGAGAGAAAGGGAAAGAGAAAGAGATGGAGAGGGAGGGGGAGGAAATGAGAGAGGAAGAGAAAGAGAAAGAGAGGGAGAGGGAGAGGGAGAGGGAGAGGGAGAGGGAGAGTGCATTCTCTCTCTCCCTCTCCCTTTTGCTTTTGGAGAGTGTTAGGATATATTGTGAGAGGGAGAGGAAATGAGAGAGAAAGAGAGGGAGAGGGAGAGGGAGGGGGAGGGAGGGAGAGGGAGAGCGAGGGAGAGGGCAAGGGAGAGGGAGAGGGAGGAAATGGAATAGGTTGTGGGCAAAACTCTTTATTCAGTTTTTTGAAGTGTTCAAATTAACATAGGATGCATGCATAGATCATTCTTGTGTGTGCAAACTTGAGAGCTCTCTTCTCTCTTCTTGTATCCTATCTTCTTATGCTTCACATTGAGGGCGAGGGTGAGGGTGAGGGTGAGGGTGAGGGTGAGGGTGAGGGTGAGGGTGAAGGTGAGGGAGAGTGAGAGAGGAATTAAGTGAGGAACTAGAAGAGTGAAGCTTCTCTCCTATCTTGCATTCTTCTCTTCTTCCCCTTCTTCTTCTACAATTTGGAGGGTGAAAGGTGGAGTTGAGATGAGGTTGGGATATCCCTCTTTCTTTTCTATGCTTCCTCTCTTTGTTGGAGTACTTAAGGAATGGATGGATTGCAAAATGGAGTGGCGTAACCAATTGAGGGAGCCATGCTTGGATTGTGAGAATGAATTGATTTGAGATGATGATTTGATTGGTTGAGTATATTAGAGTAGATAGAAATCAACAACTCAATCTTTTATAAAAAAACTCTCTAATCGTTTGTAGCAAAGATTCAAATTGCATTGATTGATGATTGCTATGGAGGATTAGTTATGTCCAACGTTTATCAATTGCATTAGGAAAGAAATTAGTTATGTCTACTGTTATGTCTAATGATTGCTATGGAGGATTAGTTATGTCTAATGTTTATCAATTGTATTAGGAAAGAAATTAGTGAATTTTTTTTGCTTACGATATGAAATTAGTTCTCTAGATAAAATACCCTATGGGTTGCATTCAAATTGAACTCACAATGTAACTCATCTAAATGTAACTCATTGGAGAGTGTTAGGAGCATTTAAATGGAAGGACCTCTTGAGTGAAAGCTAGCAAGAAGAGAGGGAGATATTTTTCAAATAAAACATTTAAAAAAGAAAATGAAATGAGAGAGGGAGAGGAAGAGAGAAAACGAAATAAGAGAGGGAGAGGAGAGAGAGAAAATGAGAGTGAGAGAGGGAGGAGAGAGAAAAGGAAATGAGGGAGGGCACTAAGGCTCAATACATAACCTAGAAGCATATAAATACCACTGACAACACTATGACAGATATAAGTACTAGATCCAAGACAAAACATCAAACCATCCTACGATAAGGGTACTCCATCCAATGAGTATCAAGAGAGCATGTACATGTCACAATTAGTCATATTGTTTCACTATAATATATCTAACAAATGGCTCATGTATCATCCAATGATAAGAGGCATGAAGTGTCTTAAATTAATGCTTGATGTGAGAAGTGACAGTCAAACTCAATGAGACTAAGCTTCAATCTCAATCCAAGTGCATTCTAGAAGCATGGCCAAGTATCTGGCATCAACCATAGACATTAGTGTAGCATGCAAAGTAATCAATAAGCATCAACAAGCAATAAGCATGAAGTTTCTCTAACAAAATAGCATTCAACCCTACTTATTACAGAAGTGAAAACCTCTATAAAATTGAGTAAATGAGTGCTCAAATTAGTCCAATAGCATGCCAAGTCATTGACATAGCATCCCAAGTGATCTCACATCAAATAGACATCTTGAGAAGCATAAGTGACCTCCAATAAACAATGAGTGAAGGGTTTTCCCAAATTGTATTACAAGTCATTAAATTTTTTGTTGTAACGTAGACAAGATGAAAAATGAAGAAGGTCCTGTTGTTCAAGATTGCCAGGTGTATCTTTAACATGTCCACTAGTATCATCCAGGACACGTCTTAGCAGTCCATCGGAAAGGATGTCTAGAAAGCTCTGCCCGATGCTCCCATGGAATGTTACGGGGTTTGCGATCTAGGGCTTTCCACATCTGCCACGTAGCGGAAGTATTCCAGCCATTCCCACTTAGGATCGACCTGAATTAGGGTTTTTCTGATTTGTCATTTCCTAACAACAACTAGTGTCAGACCCAAGCGAACTACTTTACGCAGAAACACTAGGTCCGAAGCGGATTCACACTGCACTTGGTTCAAGGAGAATGGGGAATGAGAGGGATGCAAAGCTCAACCTCTCTGCCATAAGGCATAGTCCCATTCCATTCCCCTAAAACAGCATAAATCGGGTTAAATCATAACTCTAGGTCAACACTTTTGTTGTTCATGTCCTTTGACAATCATCCCACTATTCCTCGTGATTTGAGAAAAGTTCTCGGTCAACCGGGACCACCCATCCGTAGGACGGACCCATGGCCCATCCTCCGCACTTTCCTCGGGTTTTTTTAGTTATTTATTTATCTAACACATTAGTTGGACATGTAACAACCAGCTTCTTTAATTAACCCGTTAGGCACTGGTTCCTTCACGTAATCTTATCACTTGACATAGAAAAACAATATCAAACAAGTTTCTTATTAACAGGTTATCATATTTATCTTTGAAATACAAGGAGTCCAGCCCATAGGCTTATCCACAATCCGCCTGAAGGCTATCCAGCAATCCACAGGGATCACTATTCCAAGTTTTCACCCATAGACTAGTTTGCAAGCCTCAAGATCCAATCCCGAGTCATGTTAGCCTCTTGTGTAGGACCCGAAAGGCGAGGGATTTACGGCCAGAGCCCCCCTGGCACCCAAGCATCCTCCTGCTCCAAGTAGCGCTCAACGGAGAGACCTCTCGCGGCAGGTTCGGTCCACATTCCCGGCACGGTCAACAACCCCCTTGATTAGGGTCAGGCAGGCAGTCGGGGGTAACTGAAGCTGCCTCTCCCTTCAGGCCTTCAACGTGAAGCATAGATATTCATTTATCTTTTAATTCATTAGTCAAACAAAGTCAAACAGTGCTCTAAAATTTATAGCAAGCACAAACATTTCCATTGATCGTTTTTATTGGCGAACTGCTAAGGAATGAATCCTTCCTTTTGAATACATCTAGCACTCGATCCGGAATGACTTGCAACATGGCAAGATCCGCTATATCCTAGGTTAGGGCATACCCTATTAATCCAAATTGGTCAAACCTTAAAGTTCATTGAGTACTTCAGTTTCTAGTCTTTAATCTCCAATTAATCTTCCTTACTCAAGAACGATATCAAAGTATACATCCTCTTGCAAGATAACTTGCGTAAGGATCCACCATCCTTATTGCGAGAATTTGGCCTTTCTTCTTGTAATTCAATCCGACCAAGCACACTTCTTCATTTTAGCATACAGCTTATGTGACTTCATTGTCTCAAGGACAATCCGAAGTTGGGGTTCATGATCTTTTTCCTGTTTAGAATAGACTAAAGTTTCATTGAAGAAGACAAGCACGAAATCATCAAGATATGGCCTAAAGATATCTTGCATTAACCTATTGAAGGTGGCAGGTGCATTCGTAAGCCCGAATGACATAACTAGGAACTCAAAGTGCCCATATCTTGTATTGAAGGCCGTCTTTGGGATATCTTCTTCCTTGATCCTTATCTGATAGTAACCTGACTTGAGATCAATCTTGGAGAAGATCTTCGCACCCTGAAGACGATCAAGAAGCTCATCTATTCTAGGAATAGGATACTTGTTCTTGAGTGTTGATTGATTCAACCCTCGGTAATCAATACATAGTTGAAGTGTCCCATCTTTCTTTTTCTGGAATAGTACTGGAGCTCCCCAGGGTGAACTGTTAGGACGGATGTATCCCTACTCTAGCAGTTGCTTGAGTTGTTCCTTCAGCTCAATTGCTTCTGGTATGGACATTCTATAAGGTCTCTTTGCAATTGGCGCAGCTCCTGGTACTAACTTAATCTCATGATCCACTTCTCTTTGAGGCGGGAGTTCAGTCAACTCTTCAGGGAATACGTCCACGTATTCCTTTAGTCAAGAAGGTCATTCATTAGACTCTTGCTTCTGATCTAACTTGTTGAGTTTGATCAAGTAAACAGGTAATTCTTTTCTGACTCCTTTTATGATCCGAGATACTTTGGCCAATTGGATTCTTGGCACTCCAGCCTCACCTTGAGTTGTGACTAATTCCCTTTCAGAGTTTCGAAAGGAAACTTGACCCTTTCCACAGTGAATGTGGGCGTTGTTAGGCTTAAGCCAATCCATTTCGAGTAGACACTCATGGATACCTAAATTCATGACTCTGAATTTGACCGAAGTCTTCTTTCCTCCCAGAAAGAATTCCACCTTAGAAGTTTGCCTGGTACAAGTAACCTCACGACCATTTGCCAATTCCACAAGCAGGGTAAGTGTTTCTACTGTGGCTATTCCTAATCTTTTGGCACATGCTGGTGAGATAAAGGAATGTGTACTGCCACAATCAATCAAGGTCTTGAAACCTTTATCTTGATAGTCTGACGGTGTTTGAATCACCGAGAACTGGCGATTCGGCCATTTCTTGTGAAGAGCGGCATGGACTGTTGCCCTTTCAAACTCTGCTTCCATGGTCGGATCTCCTTCTTCTTCTTCTTCTTTGCACATTTGTCTATTGGCAATGCAGGCGGTTCTTCCTCTACCTCGGGAAGCGTCTCCTTGACCACGGCCTATTCCTTGGAAAGGCGCTTGGCGATGTTCTCCACCAAGCTTGGGACATTGCCTTTTGAAGTGACCGGGCTCGTTGCAGTGGAAACAATGGAGGTTTCGGCCATTGCTTTGAGTAGGAACAAAGTTGTTGACATTATTCGTCCTTGCTTTCTTTCTTTGTCCCTGATTATGACCTTGAACTCTCTTCATTTGAGGTCTGAATGCTCCTCTGTTCGGGTCATTATAAGACCAAGTTTTGTTACCCCTTGGTCTAGCCTGCACCTCCTGAATTATAGGCACCGCTCGAATAAGTGCGTCCTAAAGATTTGATGGACGCATAGATTCAAGACGGGTATTGACTGGTGGATTTAAACCCGCACAAAATTTGGATACCTGCTGTGTCATGTCCATTTGCGGTGCATACTTAAGAAGTGAGACAAATTTAGAATAGTATGCATCAAGCATGAGCCCCAGCTGCTTTAGCCCGTAGAACTCATTCATTTTCTGCGTGCGATAAGCAAGTGGTAAATATCTTCCTTGCACAGCTTTCTTCAGCTTCTCCCAGGTAACGGATCCCTCTGTGATCCCTTGACCCCTGCACCATTGCTTCCACCAAAGCCTGGCTTCGCCGGTGAGCTTTAGCTTGGCAAGCATAGCCTGATTGGTAGGTGCAGTACTGGCCACTTCTAACTAATCCTCCATGGATTCAATTCAAATTTCAACATCAGCTTCTTGGACGAATCTGCCTCTCCCGGTCAAACTCGAGTGGCTTAATCTGCTTGAGAAGGAACTTCTTCTCCTGGATCATAGCAGTACTATAGGAGGCGAATTAGGAACCTGTACTTGGGGTTATGCTTGAATAAAGGTTTTCTTTATTATATGATAATCGTCATTAATTTATATTACATCTTCAATTCTGCTATCATGTAAACAATGTAGCTACTTAACTTTTTATCAACTCTTATGCACAATCAGACATTGATAAAAAGAAGTCTTTATTTGTATTTATATGGCCATAGCACTTTCAAATACAACATGTCATGTGATGATAAGCCAAATGTTACATTTAGTTTGGGGAGAACAACATTGTATTACATTTATCTACAGGAACTGTATAATAGTAAGGTTTCGGGTCACGGATCTTCAAGAATCGGTAAGTCATTGGAAGTTTAGGATATCCTTTTCTTTGGAATCCATACTTCTCATGGCCGCCCAACAATTTAATCCTGTCGGTGGGGATTATACGGGTTACTTCCTCATATACATATGAGTTCATCTCAACACTCCGACCTCGAATATGTAAAGTTGAGTTTACGTGAGCTTCTACAAAAATGAACAGCTTCACAATTTTCAGGTCTTCCAACCACTTGATCCTCTTTTGGTTGGTTTATAGATAAGCAAACTGGTGGGCGGCTATATAGTAGATTCCAGAGGCACCCATCCATCTTCGTTCCATGTACAAGGGTGATGGATTATAGATCTGTTCTAGGATGTTCATCATCTCAACCCTTTGTCGATAATACGGAGAATGCATTGCAGTCATAAACATGACTCGAAATACCAAGAACTTGTTCCACGCTTCGTAATTCTGCAAGACAGTATTGAAGATAAGGAAATGTTTGGACAGCAACATTTTCTTTACTTCATCTTATTAAGATTTCATAAAAACAATTCCGTTGTTGATCGGCTCTAATACCAACTGTAACATGTCCACTAGTATCATCCAGGACATGTCTTAGCAGTCCATCGAAAAGAATGTCTAGAAAGCTCCGCCTGGCCTCCCATGGAATGTTACGGGTTTTGTGATCTAGGGCTTTTTGCATCTGCCACGTAGCGGAAGTATTCCGGCCGTTCCCACTTAGGATCGACCTGAATTAGGGTTTTCCTGATTGGTCATTTCCTAACAGCAACTAGCGTCGGATCCAAGCAAACTACTTTACGCACAAATGCCAGGTCCAAAACGGATTCACACTGCACTTGGTTCAAGGAGAATGGAAAACGAGAGGGATTCAAAGCTCAACCTCTCTGCCATAAGGCATAATCCCATTCCGTTCTGCTAAAACAGCATAAATCGGGTTAAATCATAACTCTAGGTCAACGCTTTTGTTGTTCATGTCCTTTGATGATCATCCCACTGTTCCTCGTGATTTGAGAAAAGTTCTCGGCCAACCGGGACCACCCATCCGTAGGACGGACCCATGGCCCATCCTCCCCACTTTCCTCGGGTTGTTTTAGTTATTTAATTATCTAACAAATTTGTTGGACATGTGACAACCAGCTTCTTTAATTAACCTGTTAGGCATCCGTTCCTTCACGTAATCTTATCACTTGATATAGAAAAACAATATGAGATAAGTTTCTTATTAACAGGTTATCATATTTATCTTTGAAATACAAAGAGTCCAGCCCCTAGGCTTATCCACAATCTGCCCGAAGGCTATCCAACAATGCACATGGATCACTATTCCAAGTTTCTTCCCGTAGACTAGTATGCGGGCCTCGAGATCCGATCCCGAGTCACGTTAGCCTCTTGTGCAGGACCCGAAAGGAGAGGGATTTACGGCCAAAGCCCCCCCTGGCACCCAAGCGTCCTCCTGCTCCAAGTAGTGCTCAACGGAGAGAGTCCAGCCCCTAGGCTTATCCACAATCTGCCTGAAGGCTATCCAACAATGCACAGGGATCACTATTCCAAGTTTCTTCCTGTAGACTAGTATGCGGGCCTTGAGATCCAATCCCGAGTCACGTTAGCCTCTTATGCAGGACCCGAAAGGGGAGGGATTTATAGCCAAATCCCCCCCGGCACCCAAGCGTCCTCCTGCTCCAAGTAGTGCTCAACGGAGATATCTCTCGTGGCGGGTTCGGTCCATGTTCCCGGCGCAGTCAACAACCCCCTTGGTTAGGGTCAAGTAGGCAGTCGGGGGTAAGTGAAGCTCCCTCTCCCTTCAGGCCTTCAACCTGAAGTATAGATATTCATTTATCTTTTAATTCATTGGTCAAACAAAGTCAAATAGTGCTCTAAACTTTGTAGCAAGCACAAACATTTCCATTGATCGTTTTTATTGGCAAACTGCTAAGGGATGAATCCTTCATTTCGAATGCATCTAGCACTCGATCCGGGATGACTTGCAACATGGCAAGATCCGCTATATCCTGGGTTAGGGCATACCCTATTAACCCAACTTGGTCAAACCTTAAAGCTCATTGGGTACTTAAGTTTCTGGTTTTTAAACTCCAATTAATCTTCCTTACTCAAGAACGATATCAAAGTATACATCCTCTTGCAAGATAACTTGCGTAAGGATCCACCATCCTTGTTGCAAGAATTTGGCCTTTCTTCTTGCAATTCAATCACAAGGCCATATGGCTTTGTACTTGCTGCGCAAGTGCCGCATCGTACTATGCGATAATGGAGCCATCAAACAATCCGTTTCAGGTTCTTTAAGTTGACGTCGTTAGACCTAGGGTTTCCTAGCTTTATTTTTGTAAGAATCTCAGGGACAAGCCCTAGTTCCTTTAACGATTACAATTTACTGACCCTACATTCAGGGAATGTGGGCAAGTATTTAAGGTATAGGTGTTTCTTGGAATTTAACTCATTCCCAATGAATATTTCGCAGCACAGATATTTTTAAGTTTATATCAATTTGGTTAACTCTAGAAGATAATTTCGAGATTACTTCCACATGATTTGTTATCTATGTGTAAATTGATTTTTCAATCCTAAACTTTATTGATTTGAGGTTAGGTTAATTCCAAATAATTTTCCTACACTTTGCGAACAAAATTCATGCTAAACAAGCAACGTTTTACTTGATAATTTATGCTGTTGATAAATGATATTTTCCTAGAGTTTATGCATCGTAAGCATCATTTCATGCTTGCACCTTCCATGATGATTCATTGCAAAGAGGATATGGATTAATCACACGAGATGCATTTTATACTTCTAGGTTTAATCAAAGTATACTATTTCAATGGATAATAATCTAGCTTATAATTTATTTCAATGCATAAAGCTATTTGCTAGGAATGTGTTTATACTTTCTTTAATTTGCATGTTCCATTAAAAGTATTGATGACTCAGTTCCTTCGATGCGAACCACTAGGACGAAAATATATCCTATTTCTAACAATTAACCTTGCAAGATTGAATTACAACAATATCGAATAATAATTTAGAAAGGAAAACCTGGGTTTGGGGTGAGATATCCATGTGGATGCCCAGAGATGACCCTCCCGTGGCTACGCCTTGGACTTTCTTAGGAGGCATCGCAATTGTAGTCCTTCGGACGTGGAAGCAGCTTTACACTCCTTTTCGGAATTCCACCGTCACTCCCTTGCACCTCAATACTTTTCTTCTCTTTTTCGAGTAGGGGAAAAATCAAAGTCCCAAGGGTATTTTTGAAAAGGGTAAGGAACGGCTAAGAGTTTTAACCATGGGAGAAATGGGGAGTAATCCCTAAGTCCAAGAGAAAGGCTTAAGAAATTTTATAAAACACACGGTTTTTAAAGCCCATGGGAAACATGGGAAGGCTAAGGAAAAAAAAACCTTATGAGCTTTAAACATGAGGGGGCCTTCAATATGTCACAAGGGAAGGGAGATAAGGGATTTTACACACGGGGATTTTCAATATGTCACGGAAATGGTTTAAAGGTTAAGTCACGAGAGGTATGGAAGGGTTTTGAAAAGGCACGAGAAGGGGGGTGAAAGGGGCTTAAGGGGTTTTAAAACCCAAGGGGGGTGAAAGGGAGCTTAAGGGGAAAAATTTTAGGACATGGGGCGGGGGGAGGGGGGTAAAAAAATGGGTTTCATAAAGGCCAAGGGGAATGGGGGCTAAGATGGCCCCCCTTTTTGGAAGCTTTCAAGCTTCAGGGGAAGGACACGTGGGGGAAAAATAACTCCCTAGCCGTGATGCGATGGCCAGGAGGTGGCCGCGACGGATTTCAGCGGTGGATCAGGGCGGCCGCTGGCGTGTCTATTGTCCAGCGGCAGCAGGGCTGGCTCCTTCCTCTCCACGACCACCCTCTCCCTCTAAGCTCGGCGCAACAGTTTGACGGCACCCCTCTCCTCTCGGACCACTACAGTCTCAGGATTCCCTCCCCCTTTTGTTCAACGGTGACGCCTTCGCACTATACCCTTAGCCTGCCCTTTTTCCTATGGCAGCAGCCCCCCCTTTCCCATCGTCTTATCATCCGCGGCTTAAATAGCTGAGGGGAGAGAATCCTCCCTCTCGACATGGCGAGAGGCATGGCCTCCTACACTAGTGAGCTCCCAGCAAGGAGCTTCCACTTCCTTGCTATTCCCCTCCCCTTCCAGCAAATCAGTCGGCTGGGGAGGGGAATATTTAAAAAAATTATATTATCCTTTTTTTTTTTAAATACGTTTACGCGAATGTTACAGTATCTTAATCAGCATGTCCCATGTCCTTGCTCTCAATGCAAGTTGGCAATTAGACGAAAACACCGATTGTCTTTTGAACACGTATGACGATTTGGCGAATTTCAATCTAAGATCATTGATTAGGCGATTGTAGATTTTCAGCAAATGGAAATTTGAAGTTAATTTCAATCATGCATTGTACTCGCAAGCTAATTCAATACCATATATAATAAGATTGGGTCTTACTGGAAAATTTTCTATCCAGGGAGGTGATGTCTCGTCCCAAGGGGGAGTAGACCCTTTGCGGCCAATTAGAAGAGTACGTGGGCATGCAATGGATGGAGTGCAGGAGCCAATCCACCACTCACAAGGCCAATCTATACCATCAATGCCAGAGGAGATAGGCAACCTTCCAGACCTACCTACAATCTTGGAGCCTGAGATGGAGGCAATGATCGATGCATTGATTCCCATGGATGTCGAGACTTCTGATCCCCTTAGAGAGGAAGCATCCATACCATTATATGATGGGTGCCGAGTATCTCGGCTGAAGACACTGCTTGCACTCTTAAGTGTGCAAGCAAAATACGAGTGGAGCGATACGAGTTTGACCGAGTTGTTCAGGTACCTTGTACATACGCTTCATTGAATATTTTTTTTCGGCACTATTATTACAAACATTTGTGCTTTTTCAAGGTGTTTTATGATTTTTTTCAGGTTATTGAAATATCATATATTGCCACCTGCAAATACCATGCATGAGTCTCGTGATGATACACGACATGTTTTACGGAAGCTTGGCATGGACTACAATAACATCCATGCATGTATCAACGATTGCTGTTTGTTTTGAGAAGAATATGAGACTATGGAGACATGTCCAAAGTGTGGTGCTCACAGGTATTGACAGAACTTGCAAGGGCAAACCATCCCTCAAAAAGTTTTGAGACACTTTCCGCTCATCCCCCGCATAAACCACATGTTTCGTATACGTCCGGCATGGCGAGCTTAACAACGTGGCATGTGCAGAATAGGTCCACGGATGGAATTCGACGAATATCAGCGGATTCGCATGCATGGAGCCACATTACTCTACATTCCCAGGCTTTGCGCGAGAGCCAAGGAATCTTTGGCTCGGTCTCGCAATGGATTGCGTGATCCCATTCGGTCTGCGCTCAATTTCTTACAGTGTGTGGCCTATAGTCCTTGTCAACTACAACATCCCTCCATGGCTTTCTACGAAGAAAGGACATCTCATCCTTAGCTTGCTTATCCCACACCGCTACAAAGTAAAAAATATGGACGTGTATCTTCGTCCATTAGTCGATGAGCTTAAGATTTAGTGGGAGGAGAGGGTTACTGTGCAAGATATGAGCAGGTGCGATGGTTGGCGGTCAGCCAATATTCGAGCCATTTTCATGTGGACGATGCATGACTTTCCGGGGTTGGGAGAGTGCTGAGGTGAGCAAGCCTCCGTTCTCACTGGTAATATCTATATTTTATCTCTTTCAATCAAGTATTCACTAGGTCGTGGTGTTGGAACAGGTTTGGTTACCTCAAGTTATCATGCATGTCCATTGTGCGGCAGCCACAGTTAGACTCCCGAAGGTCACGAACCATGAAGAAGATGGTATATCAAGGACACGCTGCTTTCTTACCGGAGGATCATGAACTTAGGGAAGGTTTCCTTGGACGACCTCCAACATGTATGAATGCCGCAAGCTGGTACGAGCTGAAAATGGTCCACGTGAAATCACATCCAAATGGAATGCGGCAATTCTCAGTTTTCTGCGAGTTTCCATATTGGACCCACTTACAGGTCAACCACTTGCTGGATCCCATGCATATTTTCAAGAATGTGGGCAGCTTGTTATGCGACCACATCACAGGAAAGAGAGACATTATAGGGGCACGAATGGATTTGAAGAAGATAGGTAAGATGGAGGCGCTTTGGCCGCAGTCGAGTGCTGATGGTCGCGTGCAGCTTCCTCGCGCTCCTTGGGTTTTTTCCACTAAAGAAGAGCGCATTGTGAAGCATGTAATCAAGTCTATCCGCACTCCGACGGGTATGATGCATTCTCTCAGGTCCGCATTTTCTAAAGACGACCAATTATCAGGGCTAAAATCCCATGACTGGCATAAGATATGTTAGGTTTGTACTACAAATGGATTGTAATTAGCATGGGCATTTTGCTATTTAGAATGTAGCCATTATTCATAATGCTTTCTCATTTGCGGCAGTTTGTACTACCGATCGCAATCGCAGGATCTCTTACTCCAGAAATACGCGAGGCCATTTACAAGTTGTCGACTTTGGTACAATGGATCTCATAGAAGGAGATTAAGACGTCCTCTATTGAATCCGCAAGACGGGGAGCAGTGGAGACGGTCTGTCTCTTTGAAAAATACATGCCCACCAGCATGCTCACGATACAGTCCACCTTCTTGTGCATCTTGTGGATGAACTGGAGATTGCTGGACCTATCCATATGCGATGGATGTTCTTCTTGGAGCGCTTCATGAAAACCCTGAAAGGCTTTATGCGACAACGGCCAGAAGGTAGCATGGCCGAAGGTTGGTTGGTGTCTGAGGTGCTAGTGCATATTTCACAATGGCTACCAACGGTGGAACCAGACAATGAAATGCTATGGTCACTGAAGGACGATGATAGACTGACTGGAGATGTGGAGGTTGGAAATGGCGTAGAAAAAAGAATGGATGCCTCAATGGAAGAGAATGTGAATCGCTCTTGTATGTTGTACCATGCCTCTATGGAGACGTTGCTCGCCAAGTACCAGATCGCTAGGCATGGAGGAGATGTCATGGTTTATGTCAATGCGATGGTTGCATGGAGCCTTGACCACAGCGTCTTGCGAAGGTACAGAGGTCTCAATGGAGGAGTGGAAATTCTCGAGGGGATGTAGTCCAAAGGTGATGAGAGGTTTAGAATATGTAGTATCTAAATTTTATATAAGACATCTAATTTGATTGTTTCAATGTACTATACAAAATATATAGTGCATCGTGGTCGCGCGGACGGCATTTTCACGTGGAGCGTATTGACAAAATGCGCTCCACAATGGACTGTGGTGTCATGGCAAGGCTCGAGCAAGAGAGCCGGCGACGAGCAATGGATCCAACAGGGTTGTGGATGAGATGGAGTATTTTGGAAACTTGCAAAGTATTGTTACGGTGGATTACCGTAGCTTCTCCATAATACTATTCGATGTGCAATGGTTCAAAGTGGTACTTGGAGGAGCTGGAGCAACAATTCGACGAGGTCCATCTGGATTTCTCAAAATAGATTCTGAAGAAAAATGGACGGATTTGCACGACACATTTGTGTTGCCGGCCCATTGTGAGCAGATGCATGGACTCATTTGCTTTCTAATTGTATTACGACATGGTTTATGTCACAATGGTTTGAACTCTCTTGTACGTGTTGGTGAACAGGTAATCTTCTATCCAAACCCTCGACAACCTCGATGGTGATATGTTATACCTTTAACTCCCCGAAGTGCGAGAATATATTATCAAAGCGATGTTCTAAGCATAGATGAAGATAATATGCAAATAGAGGGGTCAATATTGCAAGGGGTGAAGGCCGTCGAAAGCTTGGAGCCAGCATCGGCTAACAATGATGGAAATACAAGAGTCCAAGAATTCTTTGAGAACGAGGCGGACTTATTCTTTTGTGGTGACATGTCTATCGACCTTCCAGTATATGTGGAGTTGTGTCAGGAGATTGACATAGGACCATAGGATACTTCATACTTGGAGCATCCACTTACTCAATTCGTTGGCCAATCGCTTATAAGGGTACATAAGATATGCATTTTAAGTGAGATTTTCTTTTAATGATTTATATTACTGTGCTTTGTATGATTTAAATTGATTATTCTAATATCATTTTTTTCTGTGCAGGTGACATTTTCAAGATGAATTAAGGGATGAGCGATGAGAAGTTACAGGACATCTTCGCACGCATGTCTCCAAACCAAATCGCCAGATTCAGAGAGATGGCAGACCAGGAGCTGTCTCGATCTTCATCAAGGTGCTCTTCTAGATCTGCTTCAGCGCGATCGGATGCTTCGGCTTCGAGTAAACAATCTCGACGCTCACGACTTGGGCCAGAGGGAGGGAGTGCATTGAAATCAGGGGGATGCTACAGAGATACAGAGGTAGTGAGCCCGCGGTCAACATGGGATACAGTTGCAACTCCTCGCTCTCGTGGCTCAGGTGGATACTGTGGAGACATGGACGTAGTGTCTCCATCTCGTCGTTCAGCTGGAGCTGCGTCACCTCCAGGATTTGTCACACCTATGGGGACGTCTACTCCAGTTACTCCGGCTTTTGCACAGCTGTCAGCAGGTGGCACCCCTGTAGATGCCACTCTGAGAGAGATTACCCCCGTCGGTACACCGGATGCAGAGGGGTCTCCTAGATATGCCCAAGAGAGTGGACACAGATGGGAAAGGACCCATCTTAGACAGACTCCTGAGAGTTATGAATATCTAGTCGATAGTACGTCAGGAGCCATCATCATGAATGATGAGGGGAGGAGGGTGATGGCTCGTATGAGAGAGTTGTGCCAACAAGTTTTTCGGCACAACGTCTTTGATCATTGGAAGAACATACCAGAGGGGAGCAAGAACTACATAGTAGAATCCTTGCCCGATGAGTTTTCGGTGCCAGCCGCAGTAGATAGATTCTCTACGGGCTGGATGATGGATTGCATGCGTGCATACATGTCACATAGACGATCCGACACACGTAAGGCAATCAAGTGTGGGGTTGCAAAGCCCGAGTGGTAAGATACAGACGACTGGCGCTGACGACTGAGGGAGGAGGCTACAGATTCTCCAGGACGTTGGAGTCAGCAGTGCGAGGCGGCAAGGGCACGACTCGAGGCCGGAGTGGTCCATCATCTTGGGAGTGGCGGCGGCCACAGGACATATTTAGAGGACTTTGTAAGTTTTTCTTTTGTTTTTCTTGTTTATTTTTTTGAAATATTCTTTGTACTAACAATCATGTTTCTAACAATTAGCATTTTGTTTTCTTTGTAGCACTCCGTACAAATCGCGATCCGACTGGCCTTGAGACTCGATATGCAGAGAGGCACGGTCTCAGGGCATTGATCGACCGATTGTATAGACACGGCGGCCTTGTAATACTACAACAGAAACGAGACATAGACGCGCATGTTAGATGCGCAAAGTCGGGCGTGTCTATCATTGCGTCTATAAGTGTGTATAAACGTGTGTGTAAATAGACACGAATTTTGCGTCTATATATCCGCGCAAATAGACGCCAATATAGACACGCCAGCAGACGCAGAATTATTTAACCACCTAAAATTACAATTCACATAATTAAAAAACCAAAGTTAATAACTATTTAACCATTTGAAATTGATTCTTGAGTATGCACATGTGAGCATGATAAAATCTATAGAATTAAGAATACACATTGATCATGAATCATTGAATTAAAAAAATAGAGTTAATAATTACTTTTTCATTGCTCTCTAATGAATCGCAATTCCTCCACAAGCCTGATATAAGTAATTAGTGGCAAGTGATACAAACCTTACAATTAGTAGCACACATTGCAATATGTATCTCGTAATTTCTCTACTTGAAGATGATTAAAAAATACTTCCTTTTTATTATGGAAAATTCAATTTAGCTTTAAACTTGACTATTGATTCTTGAGTATGCACATGTGCGCATGATAAAAACCATAGAATTAGGAATACACATTGAATCATTAAGAAAATTAAGTATGTTATAGTGAATGATCCATCTCATCTTCAATGAGATCAGCCCTTGCTAAACTATCTACTTCTAGGTCTATGTTACCAAGAGGTAATGAAACAAATAAGTCTATCCCACTATCAGATGTGTTGCTATATTGCTCAATAACTTCATCAATATCATCGACAATCACATTATTGTCTTCTTCTGCATTTCCTTGAACATCCTCGCGAGGTTCATCTTGTACTATATCACGCATATTCCATTATGGTGTCATCATGCACATCATCATTAATTGTTGGATTGTCATCTACTATCTCCATGTTGGTAATATTACCATATATTGGTTTTGAATGATTAGATATAGGGATGACATACCACCATCGGTTATTGTTTACCATTGGATGATACACAACCTGTATTTAAAAAATAAATGCAAGAAACTTAAATACTTATTATATTGTGTATATATATCACATGTATACATATTAAAAAATTAGCCTTTGCATATATACCTGCTCGAATTGTTGAGGTAGTACTAATGTGTCATTCTTGTTTTGGTGAAATTTTGTAGAGTCAATGATTACAAAACCACTTGGATGACGTCTGATTGTGCAATGCTCACCATTTGTTACCACTTCTTTAAACCACTTCACATCCAGTACATATATAAAGAATCGTCTGAAGTCAAGCTTCAAAATATCTTGGATCAAGCCACAATAACCTTCCATAGTACCATTGGCATCCTCGAAGTGAGCAAGGACACCACAATCTTGGGTATTTATCTTTTCATCTATACGTTGAGTTCGAATATGTTTATCCTCACACCAAAGTGCATTGAATAATGTGCACTAGTAGTAATGAGATAAAAGATCAAATATGTCAATTATTTATATAAAATAAAACTTATAGAAACAAATTAATTAATAGTATGTCTCACCTTTGATAAGCAACCCCGTGCATATTCCCACTCTTCTTGAGATATATTAATTTTCTCCTATTTTTCCATTCTCTTCATTTCCTCATGTAACCAATCTATATCAATATGACGTGGGAGCGCATTTAGATGATCTGGAAATGAGACATTACGTCCATATCTAGTGCGAAATTCTTGTCTTTCGCTTTTTCTTCTTGCCCTTGCTTCATTATATAGTATCATCCATTTGCTCATTACATCACTATTGAGCACACAAAAACTATTTAACTTACGAAGTTCTTCTTTTGTTAACACTTTACTCATTCCTTTTCCTTGAGGTACTATAGAGGTCATCCTCAAGTCTTCATCATCTTTCCATAGTCGTGGTTGAGAGGGATCCACTTCAGTAAGATATTCACATATATAACAAGGAATGATTGCACTAATCAACCCTCAGCCATGCTTCCCTCAGGCCGTGCTTTTTGCCTCACAAAATCTTTCAAGGTTTTCATGAAGTGCTTAAGAAAAAACATCCACCTTACATGAACTGCCCCACAAAGTACGATCTCATCAATCAAATGTACGAGTAAATGTAATTGAGTAGTCAAAATGGATCGAGGAAAATTTTCCTCCACCAAACAAACCACCTCAACAGATAATACTCGAGCATCTTGCAATGTGTTTGGATCAATTTCCTTCGAGCTCACGTATCTGTCAAGATATATTAGAGAATTGTTTATTTTTTTGTATAAATTCAAAGATATAAATACAACATACACACCTCACAAGCTCTCGTATCTTGTAAATGATATCACGTACATCTTTGGATACACAATGGGATATGCTAGTAGGAAGTACGAACTGAATGTAAACAATATTCATAGATCAAATGATTACTTGAGGAAAAAGTCATCATACTCCAAAGTTTACACATAGTTACTCCACTAATTACTATATTCATGGTTAGAGATACCCTTACTTGAATCATTTTGTGCCAATCGTGGGACTTCAAACCAGATAGTTGCTCCACACCTCTTTTCTTTTTCTTTATGAAGGCTCCCTTGAGACATCTCATACATCCTATGGGTGTTCGAAAGCTATATATTTGTTCCTTCACTATTTTTTTATCGTTCTTTGACAAGATCCAAGGTGCATGGGGTAGCTCAATATTTTCTCTAGGTCCAATGCATGGCCAGGCTTGTCTCATGCGACCAATGTTACGTAAATCCTCCCTTACATTAACTGAATCACGAGCCCCTATCAAGTGATCCCATAATGTAGATACAACATTTTTTAATATGTGCATGGGGTCCAACAAGTGATTGATCTTGAGTTCAGTCTAGTACGGAAGATAAAAAAATATAGAGAACCTAACAAACAAACAATATATTATGTAAACAATTCATCATGCTAAATACTTTAAAGTCAATTGAGAGAAATGCACTTCTTACCGACTCATGCCGAGTGGAGGGTGGCTGTCGGCATTAATCCATCTCTCCTTCCAATCTCGAATGGTTAGAGATTGTGGAGTCATTCCATTAGTAAGGAGAACATATTTGGGATGGTCAATAGGAAGGAATCGATGATGATTATCGTAGATAACCTTCTTTAAACATGCCAGCCTAAAGGAAACTAGAGAGGGACCGCAAATAGGACATGCATGATATCCTGACATGGTTAAACCTGAAAAAATAAGTGAATTAATAAAATGCAATTGATTCAAGTCTTGAATTCAAATATAGAGTTATATACATGTACCTGAACACTCTCCGTATCCTGGAAAGTCATGCATGGTCCACAACAACATGGCCTTCAATGTGAAAACTCTAGAGGATGCAGATGCACTTGTATCTTGTACCTCAATACCTTCCCATAACATTTCTAACTCTTTAATCAAAGGCTCTAAGTAAATGTCCATGTTTTTTACCTTGTGCTTTCCAGGAATCAGAAGGGACAACATTACATGTCCCTTTTTAATTGCCATGGATGGAGGAATATTATAGTTCACCAATACCACTGGCCATACACTGTATGATGTGCTTTTGATGCCAAATGGATTGATTCCATCCATACCTAAACTAAATCTCAAATTTCTTGGCTCTTCTTTGAAAACGGGCCACAAATTATCTATATGTTGCCATGACGGTGTGTCTGCAGGGATCCTCCATTTTCCATCACTTGAATGATGACTAGCATGCCATGACATGAGCTTTTCAATAAACTTACACTTGAACATAAGTTTTATACATGGAATAATCGAAAAATGTCGCAAAACCTTACGAGGCACATCCATTGACTTCATCTCCACTTCGTATCTTGATTCGCCACAAACAGGACACTCTCGTGTGAACTCATGAATCCAACAAAATAAGACACAATCATTGACACGTGCATGGATCTTGACATAATCGAGACCTCCCAGAGATGTCAAGTAATGTCTTGCTTTCTCTCTCTTAGTTGGAAATTTGTTTCCTTTTGGAAGCATTTGTGATAATAACCTACATATATTTTTAAAAGTGAGTTAAAAAACCACCAACATATGTTTCTGTCTAATTTCAAAATAGAATAATTAATATTGTGATTCATAAGCCAAACTGAATTGATACCTACTTCAATAACGCATCCAAACTGACATTACTCCATCCATAAATTGTTTGCAAGTTAAATATCTCGAGGGATGCACAAAGAATGGAGTACATATAACCTTCATACAACGGAGTAGATGATGCCGCTTCGTAGAGTGACCTTCTCCCTGAACCGGTTGCGAAAATAGATGGTGTACCATGTTGTCCAAAATCTCATCCTCTACGACTTGATGGGGCATTTCATGAGGGCTACTATCATGGTCGTCAGTCTCTACTCTTCTTGAAGACTCTGTCTCCTCGCGTCGACATTTTGCAGCCTCTCGACGCCCGGGAGGGAGCATCTGAGGATGTGGCACCGCATCCTGCTCAACCACAAAAGGGAGTTTCATGTACGTTGATATATAATTTCCGTAACACAGACTAGCAATCTTAGTGGTAAAAAAAAACAATGAATACCGGTGATTTTTCTCGGTCCCATTCTCCATACAAGCTGAGGTGTGACATTGCAATTCGACATGCTCGAAAAATACACCTCAACAACGATCACACATGCATTTAATTTTTCGTTGTAGCCATGCATCTCGATTATGAAGACGCAATGTTTCATCCTCACTTGAGGATGTGCTCATTGACTCATCATCATGCACCACATTAGGTGATGACGACGACATGGTTAAACCTAATTCATGAAAACATCAAAATATTTGTCATTCATATGTTTACATAAGATCTCAATTTTAAATACACAAAAATCATCATAAATACATTAAAACTTATGATAAGAATTCACAATCAAAACTTATCTTAAAAACAAAAAGTTATGATAAAGCCTAAATGCGCGTCTATATCGGCGTTTACATACACATCTATATTAGCATCTATTTCTGTGTCTACATTCGTGTCTATACTCATGTCTAGCTGAACAATAGACGCACATATATACGCAAAAATAGACACACACGTCAAAATTCAAACCATACTTAAATCATTTCTTTTCAAACTGTGCCTTTCCTTTCCTGCGTTTTTTGTGGTTCTGAAGCTTGAGTTTAGCCGACATGCAGTCTCTTCATGCCTCACCTCCTCATGACTCACCTCTTCTTTCATTTCAAACACACAAGAAGGGAAAAAGGAAAGCCAAGGAGAGGAAGAAAGAGAGAACAAGAGAGAGGAGAACAAGAAGAAGTAGCAAGCAAGCAAGCAAGCATCAAGGGAGGGTAACTTACCAAGGAGAGGAAGAAGGAGAAGGAAGAAGCGCCACCACCCGCCACACCAAACACCCAAGGTGAGTCTCTCTCTCTCTCTCTCCCTCTCTTTGTTTCTCTCTCTGCTCTGTCTGTGTATTTAGGATTTCTGATTCCATTATGTATTGCATTTTATAAATCATCAATGGCGGTCGTCGGGCTAAAATCAGCCGACCGAGCGTGTCTAATAGCACGTCTACAACTGAAATGTAGACGCAGATATAGACGCGAAAAAATGTTTCCTCTCATTGCGTCTGAGGGCGCATCTTAGAGCGCGTGTGCTGGCGCATGTGCAGGTCAATCTACACGCGATGATACATGCGTATGCAAATTGACCTGGAATTTGCGTCTGGCAGCGCATCTGTGCTGCATCTTAGATGCGAATATAGACGCGCTGGACAGAAGGTTGACTTTGGGAGTGCGTCTGAGGGCGCGTCTAACCTGCAATTTAGATGCGGTTATACACGTGCCAGCTCTCCCAGCTCTAATAAAAAATAATATATTTTTGCAATGATGAATGTGACCAATCCCATGTTTGTGTTTATCAGTTTTCTTGTTTATGAGAAGCATTAGCACTTAAGTTTTATGCTCAATGTAGGTAATATATGATTTTTTGTATGCAAACAAATTTGTCTTTTTCCTGTGTTTTTTTTGCAGATGTCGTATCTTGGTTCATCTAGCAATGACTCGGATTTGAATCGTATGAATGATACATTGGCCTCGTTTGGCAGGGGGGTCAATGCATTTTATGGAGGTTTTCCTAGTAGGGAAGACTTCATGGGAGAGATGACCAGACACCTTGGCCGCTCTTCCACAGCGGACAAGGTGTTCAGTGTCATGTCTGGAATGCCTCTCATGTCTTTGCCTAGCACAACTTCCCAAACTCCACATGCAGGTACTCCATATGCAGGTACTCCACGTGCAGCACCTATACGTGCATCGGCTGAAGCATAAGCATCTACAGAAGCACGTGCATCCAGCGAGGCATAGGGTAGTCGACAGAGAGGGAGGAGGGAGAGTCGAGGGGGAGGACAAGGCTTGTGTGGGGGTTTCCTAGGAGGTGGTGAGTGATCACCCTCACGAGTAGATCACATAGAGGAGGTTGTACGCCAGTACTATAGAGTTACAGATGTTGGTGGCATCTTCCATGATGATTAAGGAAGGGATGTAATGGCGTACATGAGGAGTGTCATGCATGCGACGTATAAAGATTGTTTCATTGCCTTCAAAAATCAGAAAAGCGGCTTGTGGCAGGAGGTGTTGAGAGCAGTCCATAGGAGGTACCCAAATCCTGAGGGTCAGCAATTCTAGGATGATTGGGGATGCACAAAAGTGAGGGATATGCTTCACAACAAAAGATCCCACCTCATGACATTTGCCAAGGACTCACTGCGGAGGTAGGAGGAGGGGCGTGGAGCCTATAGTCGACCACCTATGTGCCACTGCATAGAGTGGAAGAAAGCCAAGAAGAAAGCAGTAGAGAAAGTGAAGAGTCGTCAGCACGCAAAGGCGCAACGGATCCAAATGGAAACCATGGGATCGTCGCATTACGGATCGGGTGGCAAAGAGTCGTGGGAGGCAGAGTTTGTAAGTATATTTTGATTTCTAGTTTTTTAAAATTTATATTTCTTTCAATTCTTTATATAATTTGTTCTAATATATTGTGACTCATAATTGTTTGTATATATCATAATTGTTTTGCAGACTACTATCGTTGGTAGGATACCTACTCCTAGAGAGGTAGGTTACCATCGAGGCCATAACCATACAGCCACATGGCTTCACTTCTATGAGGAGGGTCTCATCACTGAGGACCAATACAACAGGGCCATGAGGATTCGACAGCCAGAGGAAGTATGTTTTTCTTACTTTCCTATTAAAAGTATAGCTAATTATAACTTTTTCTCCACCATGTCTATGTAAGCAACCTTGATCTTTTGTGTGTGTAGGCGAACCCGGATGTGAAGCATAGCGAGAGGGGGATAGTGACGCTAGTAGCCATGGTGGTACTAGCAAAGATGTTTCTTCTTCAGATTCATAGAGGAGCACCATACCTCCTCATGAGGCCTTGTTTTCTTGTATATGTATGATCCATCTTTGAGCCTACTACTTGCGATCACGCTTTAGCTCACAAGCACTTAAACTTCCCATGTAAATGCTTTTGATCTATTATGAATACATGGACTTTTATTTTCAATTCTTGTGCCCGTAAGATACATTGTCTTTTTCCCAAATGCACAATCTGATGTATGGGAGGGAAAAAAAAAAACCAAAGAGCAAAGCAATGCTTTTTGGTTTTTTTTCAAGTTCTATTTTGCACGTCTATCCACGCGTCTAAATTACAGAAAATCCGTGTTTATACGCGCGTCTACAGTGCAGAGTACACGCGCTTATACACGTGCTCCATAATTCAAATTTAAAAAAAAAAATTAAATATTTTTTTTAAATGAGATTTTTTGTTTTTCGTTCGGGTCTACCAATGCTTGTAAAAGCGCATCTATAAGCGTGTCTATATGCCCGTCTAACTGCCAAATAGATGCACTAATAGACACGTAAAATGAATTAAATAAATAGCAATTTTGGTTTATTATGCGTATGTATTCGCCCGTGTATATGTGCGTCTATTGCGCGTCTATTTTTGCGTGTAAATTCGTTCATACATGCGATTATAGACGCGAAATGGTAGACGTGCAAATAGACGGGCGGATAGACGCGCCCGTAAGATTTTCTCTATATTCAAAAATCACGTCTAAAAGTGCGTCTATGAGGCCTTTTTGTTGTAGTCTAAGTCACTCATCTTTCTTATCCATAGTTACCATGAGATATTTGAATGCATTATTGTATGGTGGACTGATGTGTTTTTTCTTTTTTTGCAGAGTCCGTTCGATGCCCCTTTGCGGCGGGATGAGCTTTCGGGGGACGAGGATGCATAGCTCACCCTTGGATCCCTGGAGCTCACACACCTTTATTTTTGAGTCGCCTGATCTATGTAGACATTTTCAATGTATTAGTGATATCTTGTCATGATTGTACCAGTCGCTTTTTATGCGATCATGTATTTATTTCATGTAACTGTTTTATGATTTCAGTATACATTGTTTTTTTTTGCAAGCGCATTGTGCACAGTAGTGCAGAAACTATTTTGTATGGCTCTCATAAAGCACACAATGCTATATGTGGCAGGACAGCTTGCTGCCCTGCCACAAAAATTTTTTTCCCCTGTTACCGTCGCTATTAACGTCGCAAATTTTACTGCTCGCATCGCTATTGGCGTCGTGATGCACGTCACAAACTGTCGCTATCAGCGTCGGTATTGGCGTTGCTATCAGTATCGCAAAATATTGGCGATGCCAATACCGACGCTGATAGCGACGGTTTACGACGTGCATAGCGACGCAAATAGCGACGCTGATAGCAATGCCAATATCAACTGTTCTATGGTGTCGCCAATAACAACGCTTTTTGCGACAATGGGGGAAAATTTTATTGTTTGCATTTTCGTCACTTTAAACGTCAGTATAAGGCCTATATCTTGTAGTGCCCCTCCCTCTCCCTCTCTTTAATTTCCCTCTTTTTCTCCCTCTCCCTCTCCCTCATTTCTTCTCCCTCTCTCATTATATACAAATTATACAAAAAATAAATAAAAAAGAGAGAGATTACACTTTCCCTTCCTCTCGTTCTCTCATTTCATCACCCTCCCTCTTCCATTTCCTCCCTCTCCCTCTCCCTCTCGCTTCCTCTCCCTCTCTTTCTCTCTCTCTCCCTCCCTCCCCCTCCCTCTTCCATTTCCTCCCTCTCCCTCTCCCTCTCCCTCTCTTTCTCTCTCATTTTCTCTCCCTCTCTCAATATATATACACAAATCATATAAGCAAAAGTAAAAGAGAGAGAGAATGCACTCTCCCTCCCTATCCCTCTCATTTCCTCCCCATCCTTCTCCCTCTCTCTCTCCCTCTCTTTCTCTTTCTCTCCCTCTCTCATTTCCTCCCCCCTCCCTCTCCCTCTCTTTCTCTTTTTCTTTCTCTCTCGCTCTCTCATTCCCTCTTTCTTTTCCTCTCTCTCCCTCTCTCATTTCCTCCCCCTCCCTCTCCCATTTCCTCCCTCTCCCTCTCTTTAATTTCACTCTATTTCTCCCTCTCCCTCTCCCTCATTTCTTCTCCCTCTCTCATTATATACAAATTATACAAAAATTTAATAAAAAAGAGAGATAATATACTCTCCCTCCCTCTCATTCTCTCATTTCATCCCCCTCCCTCTTCCATTTCCTCCCTCTCCCTCTCCCTCCCTCCCCCTCCCTCTCCCTCTCCCTCTCTTTCTCTCTCATTTCCTCTGCCTCTCTCAATATATATACACAAATTATATAAGAAAAAGTAAGAGAGAGAGAGAGAATGCACTCTCTTCCCTCTCCCTCTCTCATTTCTTCCCCATCCCTCTCCCTCTCTCTCTCCCTCTCCCTCCCTCCCTCTCTCATTTCCTCCCCCCTCCCTCTCCCTCTCTTTCTCTTTCTCTTTCTCTTTCTCTTTCTCTCCCCATCTCTTTCTCTTTCTCTCCCTCCCTCTCCCTCGCCCTCTCTTTCTCTCTCATTTCCTCTCCTAAACAAGCAAAAGAATGAGAGAATTAAACCTTAAACAAGCAAAAGAAGCAGAGAATGGACTCACCAATGAGATATGGCAAGGGTTTGGTGGCTCGTCTTCGAGATGAAGGCTCCTCCTCTTCTTCACGAACAGCGGCAGCGGCGGCGGCGGCAAGCCTTCTTCCTCTCCCTCTCTCACCCTATGCAAGACTGTCGCTCTCTCTCTCGCTCTCCTTCTCGAAACGTTTGACGAAAATGCACGAAATGAACCCGCGCTCAAGTTTCGGCCTGTTTTTTTTCCCTATGGGGCGTCACTATTTGCGAAGCAAATAGCAACGCCGCTACCTACGTCGCTACCCGCCGTTGCTATATGTTACAATCCTTGTAGTAAGATTGGTGGGGATTTGCACAATGAAGGAGATGCGGTGCCTATAACCACGGAAGGTGAAGCCATAGCTTTAACACCTTTACCTACACCTTCTATACCCAAGGCATCAAAGAAAGGAAAAAGGACTCCTAGAAAGGATAGTTCTCGAAAAAAGAAATAGCTTTGCCATATCGCCTTGTAAGCCTTCATATATAGAAATTTGCCCTTCAGCCCTTGTATATCTCGTAGAGATGGCAGATAGACATCTGCTACAAAATTTGTACATATATTTTATATTGACAGTAAAGATATCTTTTCTGGAAAGTCCTTGTAGTGTATATTCTTTTCTCTCCTTTTCGATATCTGCAAAAAATAAATTACAAATATTTGTTAGTTAGGAAGTGAGATCTTGATATACATCTAAGTAGATATAATATCATGTGAAAACTTACTCGTTTCTTGTCAAGTTGGAGTACAAAGGAGCATGGTAGTTCAATGTCTTCATTTTGTAAATCCATCCTCACTTGATGTAGCGTACATGATTTTCTGATCTTTAAGATTGCAATAATATCCTCATTGAACCAAATATCAAGATCCGCTATAGGATCTTTGTTGAAATCATCAAGATTCTGGTCTAAAGCAACTAGACTACTACCAACAAAATGCTATTAACTATAGTAAAAGCTAAGGATAAAATTTTGAGTAGCAATCATATATTTACAAGCTATAGAGTCTTGATCTATCTTACATATAATTTTTCATTTTGTCCTTATATCCCATCCTTTATCAACAAATTGTATGACATGATCATATGTTAGTTTCTTCATTGAAAGCATGGTTTTTGTTATTCTTATCTCCATATTAGAGAAGAAATCAATAAATATATTAATACTAGGCATAAACAAAGTAACTTTGCTTAGCCTACTTGAGATATTAGATTTTAATGCTTTCTGGATCTCAATAAATATCTTACATCTACAGCCCTCACTAGTATCTGGACTTGGCAAAGCCCACTCAAAGCTTGAAAAATCTGGCAAAGGAATGAGGTTTATTGATCCCCATTGGCAATGCCGTATAGGAATAACATAAGAATGGTCATAAAAGAATATTCTATTCTTTGCAAGCTTTGTCTTCTTTTTGTCTCTATACATTTCTTCTCCAATTGAACCATGTATAATATCAATAACATCAACAATAGACTCCACTGGTTGCCTTTCCTCAAGATTAGAGGGATAGACATCTACAAGACAAACAAATATTATAATGGAAAAACCTAAATCATGTTTAAGAAATGAAAAACTTTAAGAATCAAATTCTTACAATTTGGTCTATACATTGGAAGCTTTGAAGATCCAGGTTCCAAACACAGCTCTCTATGCATGAACACATGTTGCACTAGTATCTCTTTGATGCTATTCTTATTTGCTCCAAGCTTAAAATCTCGGATTCTGCGCTTCCAAGCAGAGATAAACGAGGTCTCATGTCTTTGCCTTTTTCCATGTTTTGCTTGTTGCATGGTGATCCAACTACCTTTGCTAATGATAGTAGGAATCCATCTTCCATCAGTTTGGAATGAGTTAAACACTGATATGGATGTGATTTGGGAGCTTGGACGTCTTGTTGAAGGTTGAATTTCTATATCCATGGTAGAAGAGAGAGAGAGAGAGAGAGAGAGAGAGAGAGAGAGAAAGAGAGAGAGAGAGAGAGAGAGAGAGAGAGAGAGAGAGAGAAAGAGAGAGAGAGAGGACTAGGCTATCATAATGGAGGGAAAAATAATAGAGGAATAAAAGAAAGGAGGAAAAAAACTGAGTGCCATGCTTTTCACTAATTTGAATTTAGATTACATCAGTCATTATCATTAATCTAGATATATCATTAAATAAAAGTAGCCGAGACTCTATGCCATTAATGTAAAAGATGTCATAATCACGAATATAAGAGACTAAAAATAGATAATAAAAATACAAATTCGTAATATTATTATATTTATATGTTTTTGTAAAATGATTTTTTATTATTTTTTAAATAGAAGTTCCTTTACGAAAACTTTGCTCCTATTGGTCTAGAGCACTCTCTCTCGACATCCTAAAAGGCATTTTCGAGACCTCCAAACTCCCCTAGTGCTCTCTTTATACATCAAAGGTACGATGTCAGGTGAAATTTGTGCCTCTTCGGCTTGTGGATCAGAGATGAGAAGGGCTATGATTGGTGGATTATCCACAAGGCCTCACGTCCCATTTTGATAGACATGCCATGGTGGCCTTCTATGAAGGAGCATGTAAAGAGAAACTATACTATGATGATGTTTACATGCATAGCTAGAAGGAAGGAGGATGTTTGGTATTGAGGTTGCCATGAGCTTGATGGCATGGTTGGGTAGTGAGCTATTGTAGTTTAGGAGATGTTGGAGAGATCAGTTGGGGGGGTTGGTGCTTCAAAGGCAAAAAGGCAGTGTTATGCTCAAGGCTCCTATACAGGCCCAATCTTATGCTGCTATGGTTGCTTCTTTCTTTCCTTCTTCTCCTTACTTCCTTATTGTATTTCCATGCTTTACCATTGGACATGGTCATGATTCCATGTAGGTACCATGCCTTCTTTTTCTTTTTCTTCTTCTTCTCTTCATTCCTATCCTTAGAGGATATCTAGAGCACGGTTGTGTAATGTCATGCTCTACAAAAAGTAGCAACTTGGATTGCATAATACCTTGTAGTGCTAATGTTTTTTGGGGACTCTTTCTAAATTCATCTATCCAAACAAAATATTGCACCATCCCTCCTATTAGGCACCCCAAAAAAATCAAAATCCTAAAGAGTGTTGTTTAACCATCGAGCACTTTATACATTTGATATTTTTTTCTCTTCACATGGATTGGTGGGACGTTGGGATGGGGCTTTTTGTGAAGGATGAGTGATGGCCAAAAGGGGTCAATGGCAGCTCATGATGTCATCTTCTTTGCAAAGTTTTTGGATTCTCCTCCTCCTCATCCTCATGTGTTGGCATTGGTTGATTGATCTACTCTTTCTCATTATTATACCCATAAATCTTGTGCATCTTTCTCTTGTCCCTCTTCTTCACTTTGACTTTTTGATTCTAGACTATAATGACCTCTTTCTTGCATGCTCCTTTTTTAATGCCTTTGCAGGCCCTCTTACATCTGATCCAAAACTGCACTATCATCTAGAACTTCACTGCTATTGATGAAGGAGATGATGGATACCTTCTCTCTCTTTCTCTACATCGATTTATATGCCTATCTCTGTAATCTCTCTCCATAGATTGGTAACAAATACGATCTTCTGAGAACATGGAAACAAGAAGTGCCCACAATAATCAAACAATTATACTATTTTGTGTTTTTCAATTTGATGGCAACAAAGGGGGTGAGTGCTCCATGGTAGAGAAAGAGGAAATAGGAAGATGAATATAGCCCATGTGAAGGGACATTGGGTGTGAGAGAAGCATTCTCTCTCTCTCTCTCTCTCTCTCTCTCTCTCTCTCTCTCATCTTTCATTAATCTTTCTCTCATAACCCAGTCCTCTTGTTTGAAATCTTCATTCTCTTCCTTCATTTTCTTCTATTTTTTTCTCCTTGAAAAGTACAAATAGAAATAGGTGAGAAAACAAATGCCAACAACAATAATGGAGTAGGACTTTATCGTAACCCTTCTCCTTCGGCTTCTCATACTAGTGCTACATCAACATTCCTTGTTAATGTATAATCTCTCTTAAGTAGTTGTTGAGATATCGGTTGTGCATCAAAATAAAGACAACTGTCTCATGAACATAATGAACACAAAACTAGGAATAAAGCACACAAAATCTATGTATGTCTTTGCCATTGATCTCAAAATTGGAAAGAAACCACAATTCTCACTCTTAATAATGAACAAATTCGTCATCTTCATCCATAGCTTCAACCATTATGCACAAGAGAAGAGGAAAGGGAAAAGAGGAATTTTTAAATCTCAAGCACTGATTTGGGGCAAACCCTACTTCAATGCTCAATTCGGAGTGCACAAGTACTCAAAGCTTGAATGTGTCGGTCCCAGTAACAACATAATAAAAATGTGGGAACTCATGCTCAATCACCAAGATCCACAAAGACCGCTTATTGTTTCAAGCATTTCAAGCCAAGTGCAATGCCTACCTCTCACATAGCCATGTGCACTCCCCCGCCTACTATTTTAGTGAGCTTACCTTCATGCCCAATCAAGTTACCTCCTCCCACAAGCTCTCTGATAGCTCTATGAAAGCTCAATCCTCGAGCTCCAAGATCCAAGCTCCATTGTTGTGCACGAGACAAGAGAAGAATGTAAAAGAGAAGAGAAAAAGGAAAGAGGAGAATATGGAGAGCTTCTCCACCACGGTCCCTCTTCCTCATGCACTCAGTCCCTCTCTCAAGCATAAAGCACAAGAAGCAAGAACAAGAACAAGAGAGCTTCTTCATTCACTTTTTGACTTTTATGCATGCCGTACCACCTCCTCGGGCACCCATCCCTTATTGCACAAGAGGGAGCTTGGTGCTCTTTTACAAAAATTTAGGGTGCACTTTTATATTTAACATGTTCCTCTCCCTTTTTATCTTGGAATTTTTTACACATGCTCCTATTTACGTTGAGATACATTCACTTTTTTACACATGCTCCTATTTACGCACACACGCATACACATTATGTTATAAAGTCCATCAACATTATGAGGTTTCTTCCTTTAGGTTTATAACAATATTCTTACACTATGAAAAGAAAAACCACTATTACTATTCAATGTTGGCGATCATGTAATAATATGGAAACAAGAAGAGTACTTATCTATGGGTGCATATAGAATGAGATATAACTAATTAGATAAGGGATCAATATGCATCTTTCAAACTACCTCCTACACCATTAAGAATACGAAGTATTTATATTAATAAAAATGTCCAAACAAAATTCTAAACTCTAGGAATAAAGTAATTGTTGGTGTGTGTGTGTTTGTGAAATTTGAAAAGTATATTAAAAGCAAATATTCATAGTATTCAAGCCAAGCTATATGAGGGGACAAGAAGGTGTTATGGTTTCTTCCTTAATTCATGCTAACAATGTTAAAGGATGTGTTATAATATGAGCACCTAGATGGATGTCTAAGAAGCGTGAAGAGATAACCTTGACAGTAAGGATAAGAATTTCCTTTGAGTTTGATGCATTCACCCTAAATACATAGGCTTATAAGACATTGCCTCTGTGTGTGTGTGTGTGTGTGTGTGTGTGTGTGTGTGCGCGCGCGCACGTGTGTGTGTTAAAGTATCACTACAAGATATAGGCCTTATACCTACGTTTAAAGCGACGAAAATGCAAATAACAAAATTTAAGCGTCGTTATTGGCGATGCCATAGGACAGTTGCTATTAGCGTCTCTATCAACGTCGGTATTGGCGTCACTATCAGCGTTGCATTTGCGATGCTGATAGCGATGCCAATACCGACGCTGATAGTGACGGTCTGCGACGACTATAACGACGCTAATAGTGATGTGAGCAGTAAAATTTGCGACGCTAATAGTGACGGTAACAAGGCACTGTGTGCTGTATGAGAGCCATACAAAATAGTTTCTGCACTACTGTGTACAATGCGCTTGCAAACAAAAACAATGTATACTGAAATCATAAAACTGATACATGAAATAAATACATGATCGCATAAAAAGTGATTGGTACAATCATGACAGGATATCACTAATACATAGAAAATGTCTACATAGATCAGGCAACTAAAAAATAAAGGTATGTGAGCTCTTGGGATCCAAGGGGAAGCTACAAATCCTCGTCCCCCGAAAGTTCGTCCCATCGCAAAGGAGCATCGAACGGACTCTGCAAAAAAAGAAACAATACATCTGTCCACCATACAATAATGCATTCAAATATCTCATGGTAACTACGGACAAGAAAGATGGGTGACTTACAGGGCCGCCACGTCTGTACAATTGGTCGATCAATGCAGTGAAACCATGCTTCTCTGCATATCGAGTCTCAAGGTCAGTCGGATCGTGATTTGTAATGGAGTGCTACAATGAAAACAAAATGCTAACTGTTAAAAACATGATTATCAGTACAAAGAATATTTCAAAAAAATTAACAAGCAAAACAAAAAAAAAAACTTACAAAGTCCTCCAAATATATCCTGTGCTTGCCGCCACACCCAAGATGATGGACCACTCCGGCCTCGAGTCGTGCCCTCGCCGCCTCGCGCTGCTGACTCCAATGGCCTCGAGAATCTGTAGCCTCCTGCCTCAGTCGGTGCCAGTCCTCTACAAATAACCACTTGGGCTTTGCAACCCTACTCTTGATTGCCTTGCGTGCGTCGGATCGTCTATGTGACATGTATACACACATGCAATCCATCATTCAGCCCCTAGAGAATCTATCTACTGCGGCTGGCATAGGAAACTCCTCATGCAAGGATGCTACTATGTAGTCATTGCTCCCCTCCAGTATGTTCTTCCAATGATCCAAGACATTGTGCCGAAAAACTTATTGGTACAACTCTCTCATGCGAGCCATCACCCTCCTACCCTCATCATCCATGATGATGGCTCCTGACCTACTATCAACTAGATATCCATAACCCCCTGGAGTCTGCCTAAGATGGGTCCTCTCCCATCTGCGTCTATGCTCCTGGGCATATCCACGAGACCCGTGTGTATCCGGTGTACCGATGGGGGTAATATCTCTCGGAGTGGTACCCACAGGGATGCCACCTGCTGCTGATGGTTGCGCAAAAGCCGGAGTAACTGGAGTAGATGTCCCCACAGGTGTAACAAATCTGTAAGGTGATGCAGCTCCAGCTAAATGATGAGACAGAGATACCACGTCAATGTCTCCACAACATCCACCTTAGCTTGAGGCATGCTCCCTGGAAGGACCATGAGAGTGAGGAGTCGCACTTGTATCCCGTGTCGATCACGGGCTCACTACCTCTGTATCTCTGTAGCATCCCCCTGATCCCGATGCACTCCCTCCCTCTGGCCCAAGTCGTGAGCGTCGAGCTCGTCTGCTCGAAGCCGAAGCATCAGATCCCGCTGAAGCAGATCTAACAGAGCGCTCTGACAAAGACCCAGATAGCTCCTGGTCTGCCATCTCTCTGAATCTCACAATCTGGTCTGGAGACATGCACGTGATGATGTCCTGTAACTCCTCATCGCTCATCCCTCGACTCAACCTGAAAATGTCACCTGCACAGACAAAAAATGATGTTAGAATCATCAATTTAAATCATACAAAGCATAGTAATATAAATCATTAAAAAAATCTCACTTAAAATGCATATCTTATGTACCCTTATAAGCAATTGGTCAACGAATTAAGTGGATGCTCCAAGTATGAAGTATCCTATGGTCCCATGTTAATCTCCTGACACAACTCCGCATACACTGGAAGGTTGATAGACATGTCACCACAAAAGAATGAGTCCGCCTCATTCTCAAAGAATTCTTAGACTCCTGTATTTCCATTATTGTTAGCCGATGCTAGCTCCAAGCTTTCGACGGCCTCCACCCCTTGCAATATCGACCCCTCTATTTACATATTATCTTCATCTATGCTCGGAACATCGCTTTGATCATATACTCTCGCACTTCGGGGAGTTGAAGGTATAACATACCACCATCAAGGTTGTCGAGGGTTTGGATAGAAGATTACATGTTCACAAACACATACAAGAGAGTTCAAACCATTGTGACATAAACCATGTCGTAATATAATTAGCAAGCAAATGAGTCCATGCACCTGTTCATAATAGGCCGGCAATACAAAGGTGTCACACAAATCCGTCCATTCTTTTTTGGAATCTATTTCGAGAAATCCAAATGAACCTCGTCGAACTGTTGCTCCAGCTCCTCCAAGTACCACTTTGAACCACTGCACATCGAATAGTATCATAGAGAAGCTACGGTAATCCATCGTAACAATACTTTGCAAGTTCCCAAAATATTCCATCTCATCCACAACCGTTTTTGGATCCATTGTCGTCACCAACTCTCTTGCTCGAACCTTGCCATGATACCACAGTCCATTGTGGAGCGCATTTTGTCAATACGCTCTATGCGAAAATACCGTCCGCGCGGCCACACTACACTATATATTTTGTACTGTACATTGAAACACTCAAATTAGATGTCGCATATAAAATTTAGATACGACAGATTCTAAACCCCTCATCACCTTTGGACTAAATCCCCTCGAGAATTCCCACTCCTCCATTGAGATCTTTGTCCCTTCGCGAGATGCTGCGGTCAAAGCTCCATGCAACCATCGCGTTGACATAAACCCCGGCATCTCCTCCATGCCTTCAGGATATCAAATCGGTCGATGATTCGTGCTACATCGAAATTCAGCTCGCACTTCCTCTCGATCTTGCCTAGCGATCTGGTACTTGGCGAGCCACGTCTCCATAGAGGCATGGTGCAACATACAAAAGCGATTCACCTTCTTTTCCATTGAGGCATCCATTCTTTTTTTACCCCATTTCCAACCACCACATCTCCAGTCAGTCTATCATCGTCCTTCAGCGACCATAGAATTATGAAATATACACTAGCGCCTCAGACACCAACCAACCTTCGGCCATGCTATCTTCTGGCCGAGCTTGTTGTCGCACAGAGCCTTTCAGGGTTTTTATGAAGTGCTCCAAGAAGAGCATCCATCGTGTATGGACAGGTCCAACAATCTCCACTTCATCCACAAGATGCACAAGAAGGTGGATTTGTATCGTGAGCATGTTGGTGGGCAAGTATTTCTCAAAGAGACAGACCGTCTCCACTGCTCCCCGCCTCACGAATTCAATAGAGGACGTCTTAATCTCCTTTTGTGAGATCCATTGCACCAAAGTCGACAACCTGTAAATGGCCCTGCGTATTTCTAGGAGTAAGAGATCCTGCGATCGCGATCGGTAGTACAAATTGCCACAAATGAAAAAGCATTATGAATAATGGCTACATTCCAAATAGCAAAATGCCCACGCTAATTACAATCCATTCGTAGTACAAACCTGACATATCTTATGCCAGTCATGGGATTTTAGCCCTGATAATTGGTCGTCTTTAGAAAATGTGGACCTGAGAGAACACATCATACCCGTCAGAGTACGGATAGACTTGATTACTTACTTCACAATGCGCTCTTCTTTAGTGGACAAAACCCAAGGAGCGCGAGGAAGCTACACACGACCATCAACACTCAACTACGCCCAAAGAGTCTCCATCTTACTTACCTCCTTCAAATCCATTCATGCCCCTATAATGTCTCTATTTCCTGTGATGTGGTCCCATAACAAGCTCCCCACATTCTTGAAAATATGCATGGGATCCAACAAGTGGTTGACCTGTAAGTGGGTCCAATATGGCAACTCGTAGAAAATTGAGAACCGCCGCATTCCATTTGGATGTGATTCCGCGTGGACCATTTTCAGCTCGTACCAGCTTGCGGCGTTCATACGTGTTGGAGGTCGTCCAAGGAAACCTTCCCTGAGTTCATGATCCTCCGACAGGAAAGCAACATGTCCTTGATATACCATCTTCTTCATGGTTCGTGACCTTCGAGAGTCTAACTGTGGCCTGCACAATGGACATGCATGATAACTTGAGGTAACCAGACCTCTTCTAACACCACGACCTAGTGAATACTTGGTTGAACAAGATAAAGTATAGATATTACTAGCGAGAACGAAGGCCTGCTCACCTGAGCACTCTCTCAATCCCGGAAAGTCATACATCGTCCACATGAGAATGGCTCGAATATGGCTGACAGCCAATCATCGCGCCTGCTCATATCTTGCACGGTGATCCCCTCCTCCCACAAAATCTTAAGCTCATCGACTAATGGATGAAGATACACGTCCATATTTTTTACTTTATAGCGGTCTTGGAGGAGCAAGCTAAGGATGAGATATCCTTTCTTTGTAGAAAGCCATGGAGGGATATTGTAGTTGACAAGGACTATAGGCCACACATTGTAAGAAGTTGAGTGCAGACCGAATGGGTTCACGCCATCCATTGCAAGACCGAGCCGAAGATTCCTTGGCTCTCGGGAAAAGCCTAGAAAGGTAGAGTCAATGTGGCTCCATGCGTGCAAATCCGCTGATATTTGTTGAACTCCATCCGTGGACCTATTCTGTGCATGCCACGTTGTCAAGCTCGCCATGCCAAACGTACGAAACATGTGATTTATGCAAGGGATGAGCAGAAAGTGTCTGAGAACTTTTTGAGGGATGGTTTGCCCTTGCAAGTCCTGTCGATACCTGTGAGCACCACACTTTGGACATATCTCCATAGTCTCGTATTTTCCTCGAAACAGTATGCAATCATTGATATATGCATGGATGTTATTGTAGTCCATGCCAAGCTTCTGTAAAACATGTCGTACATCATCATGAGACTCAGGCATGGTATTTGCAGGTGGTAATATATGATATTTCAATAACCTGAAAAAAATCATAAAACACCTTGAAAAAGCACAAATGTTTGTAATAATAGTGCCGAAAAAAAAATTCAATGAAGAGTATGTACAAGGTACCTGAACAACTTGGTCACACTCGTATCACTCCACCTGTATTTTGCTTGCACACTTAAGAGTGCAAGCAGTGTCTTCAGCCGAGATACTCGGCACCCATCATATAATGGTATGGATGCTTCGTCTCTAAGCAAATCAGAAGTCTCGACATCCATGGGAATCAAAGCATCGATCATTGCCTCCATCTCAGGCTCCAAGATTGTAGGTAGGTCTGGAAGATTGCCTATCTCCTCTGGCATTGACGGTATAGATTGGCCTTGCGAGTGGTGGATTGGCTTCTGCACTCCATCCATCGCACGCCCACGTACTCTTCTAATTGGCCACAAAGGGTGCACTCCCCCTTGGGACGAGACATCACCTCCTTGGATAGAAAATTTGCCAGCGAAACCTAATCTTATTGTATATGGTATTCAATTAGCTTGCGAGTACAATGCATGATTGATATTAAATTCAAATTACCGTTTGCTAAAAATCCGCAATCGCCTAATCAATGATCTTAGATTGAAACTCGCCAAATTGTCGTACGTGTTCTATAGACAATCGGTGTTTTCGTCTAGTTGCCAGCTTGCATTGAGAGCAAGGACATGGGACACGCTGATTAATATACGCCTCATGATCTTGAACAATAGGACATTCTTCATTTTCCATTTTGTCTACATTACAACAAACAATTTATTTTTGTTATCATTCTTTTCTTTTCTTAGATTATTATCATCTCCTTCCATCTCTCTCTTTTTCTATGACTTAGCATATAGTATCATAGAACACTAGTATTTAGTACCTAGTACTCAGTACCTAGCACATAATATTTCATTTTCTCTCTTTCTCTCCCTCTCTCATTTCCTCACCCTCCCTCACTCTCACCGTCTCTTTCCCTCCCTCCCTCTTCCTCTTATTTTTTTCTCTCTTCCTCTCCCTCTCTCATTTCATCTCCCTCCCTCGCCCTCACCCTCACCCATACCCTCTCTTCCTCCCCCTCCCTCTGTCATTTCCTCTCCCCCTCCATCTCTCTCTCTTTAATTTCCCTCTCTTTCTCCCTCTCAAGTCCATGACTTTAACTTCTTGATATTTATTTTGAAATGGAAGTAATGTTTGACAACATAGAGTAGTACTCCCTCTATATGCAAACCTGGGGGAAAGCATCTTGAATGAAAACATTATGTAGAGTGGTAACACATCATGATAATATATAGTGTACGTATACAAATACATACAATCTAGAAGACTTGGGGTGGTAACAATCCTCACACACTTGAGACATAATGTTCCTATAGAAATAGACAATTGCATAGGCTCATAACACCTCGTAATGTACCATGTGAGAGCATTGCCTATATTTGGAAATATTATCACTAATGGAACATTCTAAGAATAGTTGGCAAACATTTTCTTAAAAAATGAACTATGGTTAGTTTTTTATGAAAAACAAGACTATTTAGCTTTAAAGACAAACACTTCCTTTAAAAACATAATTTGCAAATACTAGGCATTGAAATTTCACTACAAGACACCTCTTGATTCATACACTTATTTTTGCTACAACTCTCAGAAGACATTGAACCAGTCCGAGCCTTTTGATCTTGATACTTGATTATGGAATCACCTTATTCATTTAGAAGGCTACATTCATTTATATTAGGATTAGCATTGAATATAGATATTTGGTATAAGGAGGGCCTTGTATTCTATTCCAATTTGTGCAAGTTAATGCAAGACTCATTTTAGTAACTTTGTAAATGTACATGTATTTTAGATTACAACTCAACCTTCTAAGTCCAAGCAATCATTCCTCAATCATAGGTTTATATTGTCATCAAGTCCTAGCCAAGAGGTTAGGGATGCACTCAAGATGCATTGCAATCCACTATAGCAAAGGTTATGAACATAGTTAAAGAAGCATAGCCTTACCAACATGGCCTATCCTCGTTACACAATGGTCAGATGTTGCCGTAAAGGGACATGGCATGCAAAGGCCCCATCATGCTATGATATAATAATATTATAAAATAGTACACATGTACAATTAAATTCCTTAAGCGAGGGGGAACTTCACTAGGGCATCAACACACTACAACATATAGACCCAATAGCGATGTTTAAAGCAACGGAATTATTCATGGAAAAAATTATCCCCGTCATCGCTATTCGCGTCGCTATTAGCGAAGCGATCGATTCGTCGCTATATGCGTCGCTATTTGCGTCACTATATGTGTCGCTATTTGCATCGCTATTTACGTCGCTATTTGCATCGCTAACCCAATTAGCAACGCAAATAGCGACGCATATAGCGACGTAAATAGCAACACAAATAGCGACGCTAATAGCGACGGTTGCAGAGTAAATTTGCGACGTAAATAGTGACGGTTACAGAGGGGGAAAAAAATAGGTGGCAGGGCATACAGCCCTGCCACCCTTCTAGCTATATGCACTAAATATTCTTGCATAATTCATTTGCCAATGTCAGCTACGTCTAATGTCTAAAAATTGTGTATCAAATTATTAAAAAAAAACTGAATCCTTTGATTGCAAAAGCAATATATAATTAATTCGAAAAGGTATTTCGCAAGGAGCTTTTTCATCACTTACTTAGGCCCGAGAAGAAAAAGAGATTGTGATTACAAAAGCTAGATATAATCAATTCAAAAAAGTATTAATCAAGGAGCTTTTTTATCACTTGTTAGGCCCAAGAAGAAGAGCTTCACTTCAAGCTTTCATTATAGTCAGAACCCTGAGGTATAAATAAGTCCCATTGATCTTCTGCTTACTCCAGCTTATTCTCCCCCTTCTCAAACTCCATTTCTTGAGCTCAGATTAGTTACTGTACTCCAAGTAGATCCATGAAACAAACAAATTTCTCTTTACCAAGTGATTTGGTAAAGATATCGGCTTCCTGGTCTTGTGTCTTCACATGAAGTAGATCAATCTGTCCTACAAGTATCATTTCTCTGATGAAATCGTAATGAATCTCTATGTGTTTGGATCTAGCATGATAGATGGGGTTGCTAGTTAGTATCCATATACACCTCATGTTGTATACATAACCCTCATGCTACTCCATATATACCTCTTCAAGCAAGGCACCATTCATGAATGCATTTTTGACATCCACTTTTCATCATTTTCAGCCCTTAGAAGCCACTAATGCAATGACTATTCTCACCATTTCCATCTTAGCAACCGAGCTGAAAGTCTCCTCATAATCTAGGCTGTATTGATGTGCATATCCGTTTGTAACGAGCTGGGCTTTATACATTTCCAACGAACCATCTGACTTGCATTTCTCTTTATAAACCCATTTGCTTAAAGACATCGAGTACCTCATCCTTGTACTTCCGAATGTATAGCCATGTGTATCAGTTGAAATCATCTATCCAACCGACACTAGATTCTTGCAAATTTCGTTCTGCCATCTATCCAATCGACAATAGATTCTTGGTAATAGAAGGTACACGTAGTACATCATATAGGCTCTTCTTTCTATCATCATAGCTGTAGCAGTCTACCTTCCTACTGGTGGGCTATCTCACACTTGTGCCTGGTTTCCATCTCCTCTTCTTCTCTAGTGGTCATTGTGCTCTATGGGGAGTACCTATTGCTGCACTAGAGGAGGCTCCACCTTGTACTCCAGGTGGCGGGATTTGGCATGAGGCCTCTCCATGGCCGAGAAACGGGGACATGCTTGCTTGGTGCCTGCCATGCAAGCTCGAGGAGGGCAAGATGGAAAAGAGACAGAGGTTGGCTTCTTCTTTGTAGTTGTCCCCTCTCTTTTAGTGGATGTGGTGGCAATGGTAGTGGCAATGGTAGCTTCTCTCTCTCTCTCCCTCTCTCTCAATCTCCCTTGTGTTGATTTGTCTCCCTTCTTCTCTCTATACATCTCTTCATCAACAAAAATAAAAAGAGAAGTAAATAAAAGAGAAAAACAAAGAGAGAAGATATAATGCATTTACCTCAAAGCTTGAAGAAGAATCCTTTCGCGCTTCTCTCCTTCTTCTTCTTCTCCTTCACGGGTTCCCTCCTTCTTCTTTGCAATTGTCCCTCCTTCTTCTTTGCAATTGTCCCTTTTTCTCTCTATTTCTCTCCCTCCTTCCCTCCCCACTCTCACTCAACTCATCTCATTGCAAAGACAATCAAAGATAGAAAATAAAAAGCTTAAGAAACAAAGATATTGAAAGAAATGTCACCCCACCTCTCTTTATCTCTCTCTCCCCCCTCTCCCTTTACTTTTCTTTATTAACCTTCTCTCTCATTCTCTCATTGTTTTTCTATTTCTCTCTCCCTCTCTCTCGCTCTCTATTTTTTCTCTCTATCTCTCTTTCTCCCTCTCTCTCTCTCTTCTTCTCACTCTCCTTCCTCTCTTTACCTCACCCTTCTTTTCTACGTCCTTCTCCTCTCTTCCTTCCCTCTCCCCCTCTCTATTTCTCTCCCCCTCCCCTCTCCCTCTCTCTATTTCTCTCCCCCTCTCTCTATTTCCCTTTCTTTGTTTCCTCTCTCTTTGTTTTTTCCCCCTCTCTCTCTCGTTGTTTCTCTCACTCATCCTCTATCCCTCCCTTCATCTCTCATTTCTCTCTTCCTCTTTCTCTTTATTTCCTTTCTCTACCTTTTTCTCTCTTTCTCTCCCTTCATTCTTCTCTCTTCTTTCCTCCCTCCCTCTCTTTCCATGTATCTCTTTGCAAAGAAAAACAAAAAAAGAAAACAAGATAACACAAAAATAAAGCAAGAAGAGGCAATGTACCTACCTCAAAGGCTTGAAGATAAAACCCTTTGTACCTTCTCTTTGCACCTTCCCTCCCTTCTCCATTGCACACTTCTCTTTATTCTTCATATATAGCGGCGGTGGCATGGTGATGAGCTCCCTCTCTCTCTCTCTCTCTCTCTCTCTCTCTCTCTCTCTCTCTCTCTCTCTCTCTCTCTCTCGCAAAGCTTTAAGCTCTCTCGCTCTCTCTTTCATTCTTTCTCGCAAATGTTCTCTCGACGAATGTTATGCTCGGGTTTTCGAAATTTTTTCCCCAGACCGGCGTCGCTAAAAGCGTCGCTATATGCGTCGCTTTTAGGGTCGCTATTTGCGTTGCTATATGCGTCTCTATTTGCGTCGCTATTAGCGTCGCTATTGGCGTCACCATATGCATCGCTAATATTAGCGACGCAAATAGAGACGCTAATAGCGACGCATATAGCGACGCTTTTAGCGACACCGCCTTTTTGCGTCGCAAATGGCCGTCGCTATTGCCCCATTTCCTTGTAGTGACATATTCTATGAAAAGAATTTCCTAAACACATGCATCCATTAAAGTAGAAATATTTTAGATATAGCTAGAGACACAAACATAAGGCTTACAAATAACATTGTTACCTCATATAAGGGTACACAATGTTCATACTTAAGGATTTCAAAGACAAATTTTCACAATATCATGAAACAAAGAGGCTGACTTTGTGCTACAGAGACCTATCAAGAGATATATACACATTCTAAAGAATAAGGTGTCTTGAAAGCGTAAAACAATATATCTTAAAAGAGTGCATATAATGATGTGAAAAGTCATAAATGTACATATACATTTTAGAGGAATTTTGGTCAAATGCATAAAGACATATCTATATATAAAATATGATATGCTATAAATTTTGAGTAGAAACATGAACTAACCAATTGATGAGAGGGAAAAATGCAAAGAAGTTAGTCAGAGACAATATGCTCAAAGATTTGAGTAGGAAGGTGAACTTGCCAATTGATGAGAGGGAAAAATGATAAGAAGTAGTAAATAGTGGCAACAATCGCCCCATCCCCTTTGTCACTATCAAGGAATTATTATCAAGAGAACCATGGGACAAAGACATAGAGGGATTGTAATACATATACATCATGTGAGAAAAAAATAACATTTAGACAAATTTACCTCACTAGAAGATATCTAGCTTCAAGTTTGGATCAAAATCAAATCCAACATGGAATAATACCATGAGGGTCAAAAGGAAATCCCATCAAGGATTGTGATTTGATGAATTTATTGGGTGCAATACTAGTTCAATCATCATTCTCATCATTCATGAAGAATAAAGGACAAATTTACATTTAATGATATGTAGCTTTCTTTTATAGTTGTAGTGGGCTATGGGACTTTAATCCTCACAAACTACTTGTATAGCCTCATAATGGAAGTCCACCTAAAGTGCATGTGTGATTTTTCTTCAATGGATTTGATTACTTCCCAAGTGGTTGATCCTATACTAACTATAATACTTTTCCCTATTCATGTATGTTTGATCTAACTCTATCCTCATCACAAGAAAAAGTCATATTCAATTGCTTCTACAAAAAATGTAGTCATTTTTATGTTTTTAATTTTGAAGAGGACAATAAACTAGATCTTAGAGTTGGAACCTCCCTTAGATGATGATCTAGTGGCCATTAGAGAGTTTGTGTAGCTTGAGCAATTGAAACTTTGCTAGTGAATGGCACTCAAAAGAAGTCTTGATAAAAGTGGCCATTATAATAAAAGCAAAAGGGAGAGGGAGAGAGAGAATGCACTCTCCCTCCCTCTCCCTCTCTCATTTCCTCCCCATCCCTCTCCCTCTCCCTCTTTTTCTCTTTGTCTCCCTCCCTCGTTTCCTCCCCCCTCCCTCTCCCTCTCTTTCTCTTTCTCTTTCTCTTTATCTCCCTCTCTCTCGTTCTCTCATTTCATCCCCCTCCCTCTTCCATTTCCTCCCTCTCCCTCCCTCTCCCTCTCTTTCTCTCTCATTTCCTCTCCCTCTCTCAATATGTATACACAAATTATAAAAGCAAAAGGGAGAGGGAGAGGGAGAGAGAGAATGCACTCTCCCTCCCTCTTCCTCTCCCTCTCCCTCTCTTTCTCTTTCTCTCCCTCTCTCATTTCCTCCCCCTCCCTCTCCCTCTCTTTCTCTTTCTCTCCCTCTCTCATTTCCTCCCCCTCCCTCTCCCTCTCTTTCTCTTTCTCTTTCTCTTTCTCTCCGTCTCTCTTTCTCTTTCACTCCCTCCCTCTCCCTCTCCCTCTCTTTCTCTCTCATTTTCTCTCCTAAACAAGCAAAAGAGAAAGAGAATTAAACCCTAAACAAGCAAAAGAAGGAGAGAATGGACTCACCGATGAGATATGGTGAGGGTTTGGCGGCTCCTCTTCACGATGAAGGCTCCTCCTCTCCTTCGCAAATGATGGCGGTGGTGGCAGCGGCGGCAAGACTTCTTCCTCTCCCTCTCTCACAACGGTCGCTCTCTCTCTCGCTCTCCCTCTCAAAATGATCGACAAAAATGTGTGAAATGAACCCGTGCTCAGTTTCGATCTTTTTTTTTCCCCCTGTGGGGCGTCGCTATATGCGACGCTATCTCGTCGTTATTTGCATCGCTATCTACATCGCAGATAGCGATGCAAATATGCGACGCAAATAGCAATGCAAATAGCAACACCGCTACCTGTGTCGCTACCCCCGCCATCACTATAGGTTCAAATCCTTGTAGTGTATTTGGTTACTACTATAGTGGATGAGCTATATGCATCATTAAAATCCACTTTTAACATGATCAAGAAAGATTCCACTTTCATTACAAATCCTCTGGAGCATAATGTAGGTGCCATAAAAAAGGCTCCCAAGTTAGACTTTTCTAATTATGTGCAAATATAATTAGCAAATTCTCTTTTTCTTTTCATATATAGTAAGTAGTTTAGAGTTTGTTGTGAAAATAGTTAGATTTTCAAAAAGAACCAAAAAAGACAAGAGAGAATTGATATATTAGTTGATTCTTTGCACTTTAAGTTTTTCATGATTTTGGCATAGAAAGAGAGGAAGCCATGTAGAGAGACTATCACCTCCTCACAACACCTTACATTCTCCTATACTTGGTTTCCCTCAAAATTTTCTTTGTGCATACATCTTAGTAGGCAATGGCTACATTTACAATCTCATCTAAGTTCAACTTGTCAAGCTTGCCCATGTTCTTTTTGAAGGTGATATATTTCGTGTGCACATTCTCTAATGAGCTAATGATGATGATGATTCCATGATGATTGCAATAGTGCATGCTTGATTATGTGGTGCAATTCACAATCATATTGGTGTGATATTTCCTTGAAGCCCTGATCATAACTTAATTTCATTGTCCCTCCAATAAAGACCAAAGCCATCGCACTTTTATAGTATCTTATGTGATTGATTTGAAGGAGCTTATTAGTTACCATGTTGCTATGCAATGAAGTACTGATGACAATGATCATTCAATTTTTCAATCATTCATGACCAGTTATACTTGTACATCAGATATTTCATACTTGAATGTTATTCTTGATGGTTACAAAAATTTGTATATATAGTAGTACTCCCATGGAGGGCCGGTCTTTCATGAGGCTATCTTGATTCTTATTGTGTGTAACAATGTTGTTGATTGAGTTGACAATGAGTAATTGAATTTTATTCAGAGATGTAGAACTTCAATTTATTTTTGTTTTCAAAATAGCTACAAACCACCCCAAGTCAAAAGAGTTCAAGGTAGAATATAATGCATGCCCTATATAGAACAACAATTGTATGGCACAACATAACAAGGGATAGTTGAATACAATATAAAATACAAGTCAAAAGAGATCAAGGTAACCATAATACAAGCCCTATGTAGGATAATGATGATATAATGTAATGTAACAAGATGATATAGTTGAATGCAAGGGTTGTGTGAAATCCCATGTGGATGTCTAGAATGCCAAATTGTGTATGGCTTTAGGTGGGTGAAGATGAAAAAGTTCCATGCATCTCTCCTTGTCATGTGGTCAAGTCATCTCTCCTCATGTGCTTGGAGATGATGCCTAATAGCATACTCCCCATGAAGCATATAAATGATACTTGTTGAGATCCTAGCAAGGATCTCTAGTGCTTTTGGATATGTGATGTGCCCCAGTATGGCATTGCATTTAATGTGACTTAGATTTTTGGAGTTATAATCGTAGCGCTTAACTCTCCTTTTGACAAATCATGTGATCCACTTTGTTTTGGTGGGAAGTGTGGTGTGGGAGTCATTGCTCAAATATTGTCCAACAGATATAGCAGTATTGTAATATTCCCACTCGTGAATATTGACTTCCCGCACACTGCGTAAACCTCGTATAAAGGTTATCTTTCATATTGGAATTGCCGGCAGTATAATCCGTAACCTGCACGCGAGAAATCGAGACCTCCGCATTGGCAAAGCAAGCCCGAGGGTTCAAATCCGCAAATCACACGTAAACACCCTCTTGGGAGGGGCAAAATGGATATTATTAAAGCAAATTTTTTTATATTTATCCCTTTCCCCCACCCGATGCACGGCTGGAGGAGAGGGAGTGTGGGGGGATGGGCTTGGTGGAGTTGTGGGCTGCATGAGGAGGGGGGAAGCCATGCAGTGGCCACATGGTGGAGCTCTCCTCTCCCCCCCCCCCCTTGTGCTATAAATACACCTCTAAGGTGTGAAGGGAGGGAGGGAGAGGACGAATGGCTACTACCATCACCGTGCTGGGGAGAGCATAGGCTGCCATATTGACGACGCTGTCATGCTGGGAAGCCGCCGTGAGGACGCCCAGACCTGTCGCCGCTGCTGTCAGGAACTGGCGCCAGGCTACCAATACAGCCGCTACCACGCCCAGCCGTCAAACTGCCACCATTACATCACAAACCCCCCTGTCTCGAGGCTAACTTTCCCTCTCCTCAACCCTTACTTTTAACCACTTGGCTCCTCGGGAAAGCAGAAGCTTTCTAGAGCTTCTTGGAAGCTTCTAAAGGCAAGGTTTAAGGCCTTGTGCACACGGATTGACCCGAGGGGAAAGTCCCAACTTCCTTAAGCCCTATTTCCACGTGGTCACCTCGGATTTTAAAAGAGGTTCGTAAAGCTCCATTCCCATAGCTTCCTCATAGAAGCCCCATCCCCACAAGCAAAGCTCCAACCCCACAAGCCCTCTCGTAAGCCCAAATCCCACAAGCCCCGGTATTTTCAAAGATCCGCATTCGGTGTGACCAATGTACGAGGGAGAACGCACATCTTGAGGCTGTTCGGAGAACACATAGAAGCGAGGGTAATCCGCGGAGCTCGAGTCCTCAACGATGGCTCCCAAGAAGTCACAGGGCGCGCCTGTGGGAGGTTCTTCTCCTAGCATTCACGTGGACATCTCCCCGAGCCCGCAAACCCAGGTTTTTACTATTGTGATTCCATACAAAAGTAATGCATTAAGCATGATAACTTCATGGATTAGGAAGCACCCGTACATGTTCAAATTCACCTATCCTAGTTAAATGAAATTGGGAAAATTGGTATTTTCAATGCTATAAACGCAAATTGTCTATCCATCTTACGACCTTAATAGTATGTTGCCTTGTCGTGCTTTTCAAAGTGACGAGCCTAGAACACCTGTTTCCTATCATTATAAGGTTGGAATTGTTAAAGTGCACCGTTGACTAGACATGGAAAGATTAAGCGTATGTTGCATTTTTAGGCAACATCTTCCTTGTAATGAGTCATGAGGAAAAGTTAACATCCATAAGATGTTATCCAAAAAGAAATGGAAGAGCACGAAATTAATCTTATGGACTTGCAAGTGGCATGTAAAATGGAAAAAGTTAACACTAGCTTTAGTTTTGTATGAACTTCATTATCTTCATTGTAGCTAGGAGAAAGTTGCGTGTTGTATAGTTGTCATGCAAAAAAATAAAAAATCATTCATCAGGAGCCGTATTTAGGAAAGGTTGCATGGTTTAACAAAGCATGAGATTCTAAAGTGTAGATAACAAGGTAGTACGCATGATTTTTATGTAAGTCCTAGTAGGTCCTAGGAAAGTTAGTATCCAGATTACCATGTATTTTTACTTTACCAAGGAAAGATAGAGTTATTGTGAACTATGTGATGCGTAGAAGCAATGAATCGCATGTTTACATGTATTGTGGTAGTTGCAACTATTTTTCCCTTTAGATCTAGTTTATTATCTCTAGGAAAGGTTCATCCTTGTCGCAAGACAAGTATATTAAATTGTCTAAAACACCTAACCCACAATGGATTCATATAGGCACGATTCAGTCAATATGATAAATATCCCAAGTGCTAACTAGGGTTTAGCGCGTTAAGGATTCGACCTAGTTTTACACTTGTTGCCAAGTCAAAACCCTCAAACCCAAAGATCATACCCACATTCACGAAATGTTGAGTCAATTGGACGGGCTTGCAAGAAACGATCTAGGGTTTCTACCCTAAGGATCACTCGTTCAAAATGATGAAACTCGAATTGAGTTGGAACCCCTAGGACCAAACGTTGTCGATCTAGTGTAATTAGGAATGGGTTGGGTAAAAAGACACCCTAAACCTTGCTTCTCGTCTGAAGATAATTCCGATACCAGAAAACGCCGTTCAATGGGTGAAATGATCCCATGGAATAGATGCGACACTTGTGCAATAAGTTGCGACGTTGCATAGACTTGTTGTTTGTTCACAAGAGAGTTTTGCCATTTCTTGAAATAAGGTTGGTAAGTTCTTGCGCAAGTTTAACTTGCAAGAGAATGGGTAGTCATCCTGTTACATCACCTGTCTTGGGGAAAGATTTCCAAGTAAAGAGAAGTTAGGTATTTGCTTGAAAGCAAATGATCAATCAATAAATTAAAGCGACATGGTCGCCAGGATTTACTGTTAATAAAACCTAAGGTATTGGTTAAGTTGGGTTAACAGGGTATGGCCCTAACCCAAGGACAAAAGAGTGAACAAATAAACCCTTGGGGATCTTGCCAAGTCGCAATTAATCCCAGATCGAACGCTGGATGCATTCGGAAAGAAGGATTCACTCCTTGACAGCTGGCCAAATAAACGACCACTGGAATTGATTGTGCTTGTAACAGTTTGGAAAGCACTGTTTGCATTGTTTGCTCAAAGAACTAAAGGATGAAATGATATCTAATGCTTCAGGTTGAAGGCCTGAAGGGAGAGGCAGCTTCAGTTACCCCCGGCTGCCTGCCTGACCCTAACCAAGGGGGTTGTTGACCGCGCTAGGAACGTGGACCGAACCCGCCGCGAGAGGTCTTTCCGTTGAGCTCTACTTGGAGCAGGAGGACGCTTGGGTGCCAGGGGGGGCTCTGGCTGTAAATCCCTCGCCTTCCGAGTCCTGCACAAGAGGCTAACGTGACTCGGGATTGGATCTCGAGGCCCGCATACTAGTCTACGGGCAGAAGCTTGGAATAGTGATCCCTATCAGATTACTGGATAAGCCTTCGGGCGGATTATGGACAAGCCTACGGGCGGAACTCCTTGTATTTCAAAGATAAAATGATGAAATGATAATAAAGAAGCTGTTTGATATTGTTTTTCTATGTCACGTGATAAGATTACGTGAAGGAACCAGTGCTTAACAGGGTTAATTAAAGAAGCTGATTGTTATATGTCAAATTAATGTGTTAAATAATTACATAACTAAAACAAACCGAGGAAAGTGCGGAGGATGGACCATGGGTCCGTCCTACGGATGGGTGGTCCTGGTTAGCCGGGAACTTTTCTCAAAAATCTCGAAGAACAGCGGGATGATCATCATTATCAAAACGAATAATGAGAGCAATGACCTAGAGTTACGTCTTACCCGATTTACGGAATAGGACTATGCCTATTGGTAGAGAGGTTTAGTTTTGCATCCCTCTCATTTCCCATTCTCCTTGAACCAAGTGCAGCGTGAATCCGCTTCGGACCTGGCGTTTCTGCATAAAGTAGTTCGCTTGGGTCTGACGCTAGTTGCTGTTAGTTAATAACCAAACAGGAAAACCCAAATTCCGGTCGATCCTAAGTGGGAACGGCCAGGATACTTCCGCTACGTGGCAGACACGGGAAGACCTAGATTGCAAAACCCGTAACATTCCATGGGAGTGCCGGGCGGAGTTTTCTAGACATCCTTTCCTATGGACTGCTAAGACGTGTCCTGGATGATTCTAGTGGACACGTTACACTTGGTATCAGAGCCGACCAACAACGGAATTGTTTTTATGAGATCTCAACAAAATGAAGTAAAGAAATTGTTGTTGTCCAAACATTTCCTCATCTTCAATACTGTCTTGCAGAACTATGAAGCGTGGAATAAGTTTTTGGTGTTCAGGGTCATGTTTATGACTGCAATGCATTCTCCGCATTATAGACAAAGAGTTGGAATGATGAACATCCTGGAGCAGATTTATAATCCATCACCTTTATATATAGAACGAAGATGGACTAGGTCTTCAGGAATCTACTACATAGCTGCCCACCGGTTTGCTTATCTACAGACCAACCTGAAGAGGATCAAGTGGTTGGAAGACTTGAAAGTCGTGAAGCTGTTCATTTTTGTGGAAGCTCACGTAAATTCGACTTTGCATATTCAAGGTCGGAGGGTTGAATTGAACTCATATGTATATGAGAAAGTAACCCGTGTAATCCCAGCTGACAGGATTAAGGTGTTGGGCCGCCATGAGAAGTATGGATTCCAGCGGAAAGGATATCCTGAACTTCCAATGAATTATCGATTCCTAAAGATCCATGACCCAAAACCCTACTATTACACAATTCCTATAGACAAATGTAATACAACGTTGTTCTCCCCAAACTGAATGTAATGATTAGATTATCATCACACGAGATGTTATATAAGGCTACGCCCATGTAAATATAAATAAGGACTTCATTTATCAATATCTGACTGTGCACGAGAGTTGTTAAAAAAGTTAAGTAGCTTCATGATTTACGAGATAGCTGATCTAAAGATAAGCTAACGTCAATTATCAGGTAATAACGTTAAGAAAACTTTTATCCAGGCACAACCCCAGGTACAGGTTCCAAATTCGCCCCCTACATCAAGTACTGCTGTGATCCAGGAGAAGAAGTTCCTCCTCAAGCAGATAAAGCCACCCGAGTTTGACGGGAGAGGCAGATTCGTCCAGTCTGATGCTGAAATTTGGATTGAATCTATGGAGGACTACTTTGAAGCAGCTGGTACTGCGCCTACCAATCAGGCCATGCTCGCCAAATTAAAACTCACCGGCGAAGCTAGACTATGGTGGAAACAATGGTGCAGGGATCAAGGGACTTCAGAGGGGTCCGTCACCTGGGAGAAGTTAAAGAAAGCTGTGCAGGGGAGATATTTTCCACCTGCATATCATACACAAAAAATGAATGAATTCTATGAGCTAAAACAGCTAGGACTCACCCTTGATGCATACTACTCTAAATTTGTCTCACTCTTAAAGTATGCACCACAGATGGACATGACGCAGCAGGTGTCCAAATTTTGCGCGGGCTTAAATCCACCCGTAAATACCCGTCTCGAATCTATGCGTCCATCAGATCTTCAGGATGCACTCATTCAAGCGGCACCTATAATTCAGGAAGTACAAGCTAGACCAAGGGGTAACAAAAATTGGTCCTATAGCGACCCGAACAGAGGAACATTCAGACCCCAAGTGAAGAGAGTCCAAGGTCACAATCAAGGACAAAGGAAGAAAGCAAGGACAAACAACGTCAACAACTTTGTTCCTACTCAAAGTAATGGCCGAAACCTCCGATGTTTCCACTGCAACGAACTCGGTCACTTCAAAAGGCAATGTCCCAAGCTCAGCGAGGGACATCGTCAAGGTGTAGGCCGCGGTCAAGGAGCCGCCACACGTGGAAGAGGAAGAACTGCCTGCATTACCAATAGGCAAAGATGCGAAGCAGAAGAAGAGGAAGATCCGACTATGGAGGCAGAATTTGAAAGAGCGACAGTCCATGCCGCTTTACACAAGAAGGGGCCGAATCGTCAGTTCTCGGTGATTCAAACACCGTCGGACTATCAAGGTAAAGGTTTCAAAACCTTGATTGATTGTGGCAGTACACATTCCTTTATCTCAGCAGCATGTGCAAAAAGATTAGGAATAGCCACAGTAGAAGCACCTACCTTACTTGTGGAATTGGCAAACGGTCGTGAGGTAACTTGTACCAGGCATACTGCTAAGGAAGAATTCTTTCTGGGAGGAAAGAATTAAACCTCAGTCAAATTCAGAGTCATGAATTTAGGTATCCATGAGTGTCTACTCGGGATGGATTGGCTTAAGCCTAATGACGCCCACATCCACTGTGGAAAGGGTCAAGTTTCCTTTCGAAACTCTGAAAGGGAGTTTGTTACAACTCAAGGTGAGGCAGGAGTGCCAAGAATCCAGTTAGCCAAAGTATCGCGGATCATAAAAGGAGTTAGAAAGGGATTACCTGTTTACTTGATGAAACTCAACAAGTTAGATCAAAAGCAAGAGTCTCATGAGGGACCCTCTTGGCTAAAGGAATACGCTGACGTATTCCCTGAGGAATTGACTGAACTTCCGCCTCCAAAAGAAGTTGATCATGAAATAAGGCTAGTGCCTGGAGCTGCGCCAATTGCAAAGAGACCTTATAGGATGTCCATACCGGAAGCTATTGAGTTGAAGGAACAACTCAAGCAACTGTTAGATCAGGGTTACATCCGGCCTAGCAACTCACCATGGGGAGCTCCAGTACTATTCCAGAAAAAGAAAGATGGGACACTTCGACTATGTATTGATTACCGTGGTTTGAATCAATCAACAGTCAAGAACAAGTATCCTATTCCTAGAATAGATGAACTTCTGGATCGCCTTCAAGGTGCAAGGATCTTCTCCAAAATTGATCTCAGATCAGGTTACTATCAAATAAGGATCAAGGAAGAAGATATTCCAAAAACGGCCTTCAATATAAGATATGGGCACTTTGAGTTCTTGGTTATATCATTCGGGCTTACAAATGCACCTGCCACCTTCAATAGATTAATACAGGATATTTTTAGACCATATCTTGATGATTTCGTGCTTGTCTTCTTCGATGACACTTTAGTCTATTCTAAACAGGAAGAAGATCATGAACCTCAACTACGAATTGTTCTTGAGATAATGAGGTCTCATAAGCTGTATGCTAAAATGAAGAAGTGTACATTCTTCAAGCGTCAAATTGAATATCTAGGATTCATAGTATCATCAGAAGGAATATCAGTAGACCCAGCCAAAGTCAGGGATGTGCTTGAATGGCCAATACCAATATCCATTAAAGAAATATGTAGCTTTCTTAGCTTGACCGGATGGTATAGGGTCTTTATAAAAAACTATGCTTTGATTGCAGCACCTCTTACAGACTTACTAAAGAAGCAGACTTCTATTACATGGTCAACTCCCGAACAAAATAGCTTCGACCAATTGAAGCAATGTTTGGTATCAGCACCTATTCTAAAACTTCCTGACCTCAATAAGGAGTTCGAGGTAGTAACTGATGCCAGCATTCTTGCCTTGGGGTGTGTACTTATGTAGGAAGGTCATCCAATAGCATACTCTTCAAGGAAATTGAAGAGTCATGAAAAGAATTATGCCACGCATGATCTGGAATTATTAGCTGTCATCCATGCTTTAAAGCTTTGGAGACACTACCTGTTGGGTAACAAGTTTACTCTAGTAACCGATCATAAGAGTCTCAAATGGATTTTTACCCAGAACAAGCTCAACATGAGGCAACGGCGGTGGATTGAAGTATTGGAGGAGTATGATTTTGAAATCAAGTACCGACCAGGGAAAGAGAATGTAGTTGCCGATGCACTCAGTCGTAAGGCATTCCTAAATTCCCTAATCTTACAAAATCCATCAACGGCCAGATCTCTGGCTACAAAGGTATCTATGCCAAGCAACCCTATACTCGAACTAGCTAGAGAGGAAGCATGCCATGATTTGGCCTACCAAACAATGTTAAAAGAAATATCTACCAAGGATCAGAATCTGAAGTTACAAGCCAAGTATCAGGAATTTTCCATTAATAATGGACTTGTCTACTACAGAACAAGACTGTGTATACCAACAAGCCAGTCACTTAAGCAGAAGATATTATGGGAAGCTCATAATTCCCCTTTCGCAGGACATCCTGGCTATGCAAAAACTCTTAATGCAGTTAGGAAGAGCTACCATTGGGAGAGGCTCAAAGGTGACGTTCTCAAATATGTCACTAAATGTTTGTCTTGCCAGCGTATCAAGGCTGAACATGTCATGATGCCGGGAAAATTGCAACCACTTGACATTCCCCAAATGAAATGGGAATTCATCAGTATGGATTTTGTTGTGGGCTTACCCCAAGTCCAAGGAGGATACAATTCCATTATGGTTGTAGTTGACATGCTTACTAAGGTTGCACACCTGATTCCAGTAAAGACAAACTATAAAGCCTCCGACATTGCAAGATTGTTTATCAAGGAGATATTCAAGCTACATGGTTTACCTAGAAGAATCATTAGCGATCGAGATTCTCTCTTCACTTCACACTTCTGGAGAGCTATCTTTGAAGCTATTGGGACTCAACTTTGTTTTAGCACCGCCTACCATCCCCAAACGGATGGATAAACAGAGCGAGTGAATCAAATCATTGAGGATATGCTTAGGGCTTACTGCTATCGAGAGCCGAAGAGGTGGATTCAATACTTGCTGTTAGTAGAATTTGCCTACAATGCTTCTTACCAGCAGAGCATTCAAATGACCCCTTTCCAGGCATTGTATGGTCATGATTGTCGAAGTCCCCTAAACTTTTCTGATCCAACCCTAAGAGTTGAAGCTTCAAGACAAATGTTGGAAGACATGGATGACCAAATAAGGTCAATAAGACAAGACATACAAGTAGCCAAGGATAGACAAAAGGCATATGCAGATTTGAAACTTCAAGAGAGGGTCTTCGAAGAAGGAGACATGGTCTTCATTCGTGTACACCCTAAAAGGAGTTCTCTATCTCTAGGAGAATGCAAGAAGCTAAGTCCAAGGTATTGTGGGCCGTACAAAATCCTCAAATGCCTGGGACCCAATGCTTATAAATTGCAACTTCTTGATAACCTAAAAGTTCACGATGTATTCCATATTAGTCTCTTAAAAAAATATGTACCCAACCCTAATCATGTACTTGATGACCAACAAATTGTAATGCCTAGTCAAGGAGTCCTTGAACTAAGACCGGATAAGATTTTAGATGTTAGGGAGAGACAGTTAAGATCTAGAACCTTGAAAGAATGCCTCATACAGTGGAAAGATTATCCCGAAGAGGATGCTACCTGGATAGATGAAAGCTCTCTCAACCTTCAATATCCCCAGTTTTTCTCAAGATGAGGACATCTCGATTCTTCTAAGGGGGAGAGAATGTAATATTCCCACTCGTGAATATTGACTTCCCGCACACTGCGTAAACCTCGTATAAAGGTTATCTTTCATATTGGAATTGCCGGCAGTGTAATCCGTAACCTGCACGCGAGAAATCGAGACCTCCGTATTGGCAAAGCAAGCCCGAGGGTTCAAATCCGCAATTCACACGTAAACACCCTCTTGGGAGGGGCAAAATGGATATTATTAAAGCAAATTTTTTTATATTTATCCCTTTCCCCCAACCGATGCACGGCTGGAGGAGAGGGAGTGTGGGGGGATGGGCTTGGTGGAGTTGTGGGCTGCATGAGGAGGGGGGAAGCCATGCAGTGGCCACGTGGTGGAGCTCTCCTCTCCCCCCCCCCCCCTTGTGCTATAAGTACACCTCTAAGGTGTGAAGGGAGGGAGGGAGAGGACGAATGGCTGCTACCATCACCGTGCTGGGGAGAGCATAGGCTGCCATATTGACGACGCTGTCATGCTGGGAAGCCGCCGTGAGGACGCCCAGACCTGTCGCCGCTGCTGTCAGGAACCGGCGCCAGGCTACCAATACAGCCGCTACCACGCCCAGCCGTCAAACTACCACCATTACATCACAAACCCCCCTGTCTCGATGCTAACTTTCCCTCTCCTCAACCCTTACTTTTAACCACTTGGCTCCTCGGGAAAGCAGAAGCTTCCTAGAGCTTCTTGGAAGCTTTTAAAGGCAAGGTTTAAGGCCTTGTGCACACGGATTGACCCGAGGGGAAAGTCCCAGCTTCCTTAAGCCCTATTTCCACGTGGTCACCTCGGGTTTTAAAAGAGGTTCGTAAAGCTCCATTCCCATAGCTTCCTCATAGAAGCCCCATCCCCACAAGCAAAGCTCCAACCCCACAAGCCCTCCCGTAACCCCAAATCCCACAAGCCCCGGTATTTTCAAAGATCCGCATTCGGTGTGACCGGCGTACGAGGAAGAACGCACATCTTGAGGCTGTTCGGAGAACGCATAGAAGCGAGGGTAATCCGCGGAGCTCGAGTCCTCAACGATGGCTCCCAAGAAGTCACAGGGCGCGCCTATGGGAGGTTCTTCTCCTAGCATTCACGTGGACATCTCCCCGAGCCCGCAAACCCAGGTTTTGCCTATTGTGATTCCATACAAAAGTAATGTATTAAGCATGATAACTTCATGGATTAGGAAGCACCCGTGCATGTTCAAATTCACCTAGCCTAGTTAAATGAAATTGGGAAAATTGGTATTTTCAATGCTATAAACGCAAATTGTCTATCCATCTTACGACCTTAATAGTATGTTGCCTTGTCGTGCTTTTCAAAGTGACGAGCCTAGAACACCTGTTTCCTATCATTATAAGGTTGGAATTGTTAAAGTGCACCGTTGACTAGACATGGAAAGATTAAGCGTATGTTGCATTTTTAGGCAACATCTTCCTTGTAATGAGTCATGAGGAAAAGTTAACATCCATAAGATGTTATCCAAAAAGAAATGGAAGAGCACGAAATTAATCTTATGGACTTGCAAGTGGCATGTAAAATGGAAAAAGTTAACACTAGCTTTAGTTTTGTATGAACTTCATTATCTTCATTGTAGCTAGGAGAAAGTTGCGTGTTGTATAGTTGTCATGCAAAAATAAATAAAAAATCATTCATCAGGAGCCGTATTTAGGAAAGGTTGCATGGTTTAACAAAGCATGAGATTCTAAAGTGTAGATAACAAGGTAGTAGGCATGATTTTGATGTAAGTCCTAGTAGGTCCTAGGAAAGTTAGTATCCAGATTATCATGTATTTTTACTTTACCAAGGAAAGATAGAGTTATTGTGAACTATGTGATGCGTAGAAGCAATGAATCGCATGTTTACATGTATTGTGGTAGTTGCAACTATTTTTCCCTTTAGATCTAGTTTATTATCTCTAGGAAAGGTTCATCCTTGTCGCAAGACAAGTATATTAAATTGTCTAAATCACCTAACCCACAATGGATTCATATAGGCATGATTCAGCCAATATGATAAATATCCCAAGTGCTAACTAGGGTTTAGCGCGTTAAGGATTCGACCTAGTTTTACACTTGTTGCCAAGTCAAAACCCTCAAACCCAAAGATCATACCCACATTCACGAAATGTTGAGTCAATTGGACGGGCTTGCAAGAAACGATCTAGGGTTTCTACCCTAAGGATCACTCGTTCAAAATGATGAAACTCGAATTGAGTTGGAACCCCTAGGACCAAACGTTGTCGATCTAGTGTAATTAGGAATGGGTTGGGTAAAAAGACACCCTAAACCCTGCTTCTCGTCTGAAGATAATTCCGATACCAGAAAACGCCGTTCAATGGGTGAAATGATCCCATGGAATAGATGCGACACTTGTGGAATAAGTTGCGACGTTGCATAGACTTGTTGTTTGTTCACAAGAGAGTTTTGTCATTTCTTGAAATAAGGTTGGTAAGTTCTTGCGCAAGTTTAACTTGCAAGAGAATGAGTAGTCATCCTGTTACATCACCTGTCTTGGGGAAAGATTGCCAAGTAAAGAGAAGTTAGGTATTTGCTTGAAAGCAAATGATCAATCAATAAATTAAAGCGACATGGTCGCCAGGATTTACTGTTAATAAAACCTAAGGTATTGGTTAAGTTGGGTTAACAGGGTATGGCCCTAACCCAAGGACAAAAGAGTGAACAAATAAACCCTTGGGGATCTTGCCAAGTCGCAATTAATCCCGGATCGAACGCTGGATGCATTCGGAAAGAAGGATTCACTCCTTGACAGCTGGCCAAATAAACGACCACTGGAATTGATTGTGCTTGTAACAGTTTAGAAAGCACTGTTTGCATTGTTTGCTCAAAGAACTAAAGGATGAAATGATATCTAATGCTTCAGGTTGAAGGCCTGAAGGGAGAGACAGCTTCAGTTACCCCCGACTGCCTGCCTGACCCTAACCAAGGGGGTTGTTGACCGCGCCGGGAACGTGGACCGAACCCGCCGCGAGAGGTCTTTCCGTTTAGCTTTACTTGGAGCAGGAGGACGCTTGGGTGCCAGGGGGGGCTCTGGCTGTAAATCCCTCGCCTTCCGGGTCCTGCACAAGAGGCTAACGTGACTCGGGATTGGATCTCGAGGCCCGCATACTAGTCTACGGGCAGAAGCTTGGAATAGTGATCCCTAACGGATTACTGGATAAGCCTTCGGGCGGATTATGGACAAGCCTACGGGCGGAACTCCTTGTATTTCAAAGATAAAATGATGAAATGATAATAAAGAAGTTGTTTGATATTGTTTTTCTATGTCACGTGATAAGATTACGTGAAGGAACCAGTGCTTAACAGGGTTAATTAAAGAAGCTGATTGTTATATGTCAAATTAATGTGTTAGATAATTACATAACTAAAACAAACCGAGGAAAGTGCGGAGGATGGACCATGGGTCCGTCCTACGGATGGGTGGTCCCGGTTAGCCGGGAACTTTTCTCAAAAATCTCGAAGAACAGCGGGATGATCATCATTATCAAAACGAATAATGAGAGCAATGACCTAGAGTTACGTCTTACCCGATTTACGGAATAGGACTATGCCTATTGGTAGAGAGGTTGAGTTTTGCATCCCTCTCATTTCCCATTCTCCTTGAACCAAGTGCAGCGTGAATCCGCTTCGGACCTGGCGTTTCTGCATAAAGTAGTTCGTTTGGGTCTGACGCTAGTTGCTGTTAGTTAATAACCAAATAGGAAAACCCAAATTCCGGTCGATCCTAAGTGGGAACGGCCAGGATACTTCCGCTACGTGGCAGACACGAGAAGACCTAGATTGCAAAACCCGTAACATTCCATGGGAGTGCCGAGCGGAGTTTTCTAGACATCCTTTCCTATGGACTGCTAAGACGTGTCCTGGATGATTCTAGTGGACACGTTACAAGTATTCACTGCATAGATACCCTTGTACCTGCACATTGGATCTTTGTTTATAACCTATGCTATGATTTGCCAAGTCACAACCAATCTCAGTTTTTCCATCCTACAAGCTCTCTTCCACATCTCTTGGACTAGGGCAATGCCATAAGCAATGCTTCTCTCTCTCTCTCTCTCTCTCTCTCTTGTGAACATGCACATCTAATACAAGCTAGGAGTATACCATAGGTAACAAGCAATGTGTCAATTGCTAGAGTCCTTTCCATGTAAACCCTAAAGTGGGTTGCACTATAGCTAGAGCTATGAGAGCATTGTGTCCATGTAAACCTTAAAGTGGGTTACACTATAGCTAGGGCTATGAAAGCATTCCAAAGCTACAACCTCTTCTCCTGAAAGACGTCCTCAAAGCTAAGCAAAGGCTCTCTCTCTCTCCACTCGTGAACATGCACATCTAATACAAGCTAGTAAGCGTCTATCATAGCCAACAAGCCATGTGCCAATTGCTAGACTTGTGTCCATGTAAACCATAAAGTGGGTTGTGCTATAGGTGGGGCTATGAAAGCGTTGCAAAGCTTAAACCTGTTCTATTGAAAGACTTCCTCAAAGCTAAGCAAAGGCTCTTGTGACGAGGTAAATTGCCCTTGTTTGGGTGTGGGCTTGTTTTCGGTGAGTTGTTGTTTTACCTCTTTTGCTGCTTGGACCCTAGTGTCTTTCTTGTCCGTTAGAGGCGGCCGAGATTGGGATAAACTTTCCCAGAAGGGCAATGGGCCACGACAGGGAAGCGAGGCCTATGCATATCAGCCACTGCTGCCAGTCCAGGCGCATCGTGGAGGCGAACTTCTCCAAGAATTCCACCATCACCACCTGCAACACCACAGTGAAGGCGACGATGCCCAAGAAGAGGCGATTCTGGAGAATTCCTTTGAAGATGTTCTTGATCCGGGGCTGTCGGGCATTGACCTCGTTGAAGATTTGGCAGAAGACGAAGGTGTTGAAGATGACGGTGCGATTGACGAGGGAGGCATCGGGCCCAGACAAGCACAGCAGGGTTTGGCCGCAGAACTGGAGAGTGAGGAGTACGGCCACTTGGTAGGCGGCCTGGAGGGCCAGGTTGCGCCACATGGTGCGCGTGATGAGAGGCTCGTCGCGGACCACCGGAGGCCGCAGCATCAGGCTATCCGTAGGGGGCTCGGTGGCCAAGGCCAGTGCCCCGAGGGTGTCCATGATGAGGTTCACCCACAGCAGCTGCACGGCCGTCAGCGGCACGCTGCCGGAGCTCACGGCTGCCACGAAGTTCACCACCAAGGCTGCCACATTCACCGTCAGCTGGAACTGCAGGAACTTCTGTATGTTCCAGCTAATGGACCTGCCCCACCTCACCACCTTCACAATGGACGCGAAGTTGTCGTCCAGAATGATGATGTCAGAGCTTTCCTTCGCCACCTCCGTCCCTTCCACGCCCATGGACAAGCCGATATCAGCTCTGTGGAGGGCGGGCGCGTCGTTCGTCCCGTCCCCTGTCACCGCCACTACCTCCCCCTTGGCCTGCAAGCTCTCAACCAGCAGCAGCTTGTCTGTAGGCAATGCCCTTGCCAGCACAGTCAGTCGATCCAGCTTCTCACTTCTCTCTGCCTCGCTCCAGTTCCGGAACGTCGACCCCTCCACAACAATATTATTGGCGAAGGCGGCCTCCTCGTCTAAAATGCCGCATTCCTTTGCTATTGCTCTGGCGGTCACAAGGTTGTCTCCCGTCACCATGCGCACCTTCACTCCAGCTTTCTTCACCACGCCTACTGCTTCTCTCACTCCTGGTCTGCACGGATCCTTCATGCCAACGATGGCCAGCAATGTCAGATCCGTCTCCGGCAGCTCCGGCATAGTTATCCTATTATCTCCAGAGTACTGATCCGGCTGGGCGGCATCAGTTTGAACCGTTAATGTGACTGTACTGCAGTAAGCAAAAGCCACGCAGCGAAGGCTAGCTTCCGCCATATTCTCGATCATCCCTAGGAACTTCTCCCTCTTGACTCCTGTCATGTCTCTCACGCAACCCCCCATGTCCATCCACTTGCTGCAGGACGAAAGAATGATCTCTGCTGCTCCCTTCCAATGGACGATCAGACTCCCATCGCGTTTCCGTCTCAGAGCTACTCCTGCGCGCTTCTTCTTGGAGTTGAATGTGTCTACCTTCAGAACAGTCGATTCAGCCCTAGTTGCCTCGAACTGCATGCCCGATTCTAGACCCCACTGTAGCAGGGCCTTCTCTGTGGGGCTACCGCTCACCTGATGATGAGCTGCCCCGATGATAATTTCCTTTCGAGCTGATGCTGCTTGATCTGTCGAACTAGAAGAAGGTGAAGATGTACCCACGAACACTTTCCCAGTAGTGTTCTGTGCTATGGCCTCGAAGAGGAGGCTAGAAACCTCAGCTTTTGTGCCGGCCGTCGAAGCTGGCATATTGTTGTTATTCAGAACCTGAAGGGACTCGTTAGCTTCTCCTTTTTTGTCATCTACACGATAATTTTTCTCCCCTGCAACCCATGACCTCACAACGGTCATTCGATTGAGGGTGAGCGTACCTGTTTTGTCACTGCAGATGGTTGTGGCGGAGCCCATGGTCTCACATGCTGCCAGCCGCCGGACCAGAGCTTTATCCAGCATCATCTTCCGCATGGAGTAGGCCAGTGTGAGTGTGACGGCTAAGGGAAGGCCTTCGGGGACGGCCACCACGATGATGGTGACTGCGATGGTCAAAATGTCGACCACACTGTCAAAGGCATCGCTGGCGCTAGTCTTCCCCGCTTGGAATGGGCCGTACTTGCTGTCGTCGCTGCTACGGCCAGAGAAATAGAATGCGAGAAGGATGATCAGGACGAGCGCTGCGACGGAGAGGCCGACATAGCCAATCAAGGTGGCAGCGGTCGTCAATCGTTTCTGGAGAGGGGTGACGTCCGCGTTGTCGGTGCTGATGGTGGCCATGATGTTGCCCCATTCTGTGTCGGTCCCGACCGCGGTCACCAACATAGAGCCGTAGCCATCTTCGACCTTGCAGCCAGAGAGCAAGAAGGGATGCTCCTCAGAATCGGGCATCACGGCATCGCCCTCTCCGGTCACACTGGACTCGTCGACCACCAGAGAGTGGCCTTCCACGAGCAAGCCATCGGCAGGTATTTGATCTCCGATGCGCAGCTCCACCAGGTCGCCCACGACCAGGTCGAAAATGGAGGCAGGGGAGCTCTTCCCGGATCGAATGGTTTGGACCCCGATGTTGTCCTTCTCGTGATTGAGCTTCTCGAATTGCTTGGATTGGCGATAGTCATTGCCAGCAGTGACGACGATGACCAGCAAGACGGCCACGGCGATGCTGACTCCGTCGTACCAGCCTTCTTTGGGACCTTCGCACTTGATGCCGAAGCCGAGCGAGAGGACGGCGCAGAACATGAGGATGGCCAGCGTGACATCGTGGCACGCATCCCACACGAACCGCCAGAAGGGGTTGCTGCGCTTTCTGGGATAGACGTTCGCCCCGAAGGCACGCTGCCGCGCAGCAATTACGAGCTGCAGGCGCTCCGCCTGCTGATCGTGATCATTAAGTAGCTGAGGCCGCTGGTCAGTACTACCAGCTGGCGCAATATCGACATTCAGAATCGTCGATATTGGTGGCACATTCGACAGGAGTCCGCCAGCTATTCCAGACCGAAGGCTTGTCTTGAGATGCTGCGCAACACCCCGAATGCCTCCCAATTGGAGCAGTGCCTGGGAGTCGCGGTGACGCACCAACCCTCTGAGCTTGGCATGCAAGCTAGGATCAAATCCTAGTTGCTGCTGCTGGCCGAGGTCGATCTTGGTGCAGGTACCCGAACTATATTTATGCAAGCTTAATACAGTATGATTACCGTTTTTGTGTTGGAAGCGATGGGCGGCTATCACGGCAAAGACCACGCCCCTGAGGCTGTAGAGGTTCCCCCGAATGATGATGTCATCGATCACATCACCAAGGGGACATGGATAATGATCGTGAGAAGCTACACTGTTGATCCGCGGCAAGGAGCTGATCACATTGATGATGATCGCGGATTCAGGACTATTGTCGATGCTGCCTCTCTTCATTAGCCAACCGAATTAACAGGGCGGATGATCAGTGCCTGATCAGAGGCCGGCAGGGCGCCGAGAGGGCCGACAGTGTGGGCGTGTGTGATGAGAGAACAAGAAGAGAGGCTTCAACGGCACCTCAAATTATGCAGCTGGGCTGATGTAATGCGTAGATCTGTTGTGGGTGTGTGTTTTGCGCCGGGGGGGGAGGGGGATCTGTTGTGGGTGCGATAGAGAGAGAGTGTTTGTGTATCTGTGATTCTGTAGTACGTGCTTATGTACAAAACTACAAATAGTGTGAGTGTAGGTAATCTACGAACCACCTTGGCACTTTCCAAGCACGACTCGAGTGGATGAACTTTCAAGGCTACTGAAGTCCGGATTCCGCGTACACTAAATTCACGTGCAGGACGTGTCACGCAAGTCTATCCGAGTCCAGCGAACCTCTGACAGACTGACACGGCATATTGCAGAGCAATATTTGCGTATGTTATGAAATTTATCTTCTTTTCAGTATGCTTTAAATTGATATTGTTTTCAGTATGCTTTATCTTTCACCTCATCACACTTAAAACGCTTTGAGTAGGGCGAAGGAGATAAACATCCATGAGGAAGGAACATACCTCAACACTATGTTCAAAAGTATAGACATAGATATGGACCAAAAGAGATAAAGTGTGAGACTCTGCACTTGATAAAGATAAGCGAATCATTAAAGGGTACATATGGCATTGGTAAGATTTCAAGAGAGATGCATACATCTCAAAGTATTGGTTGTGTACATTAGCTCATCTTACTACTATATTATTTTAGCTATAAGTTCGGAAAGCCCTGGAACCTCTAGAGGGTTTCCTGAACCTACTCCCTTTTTCAAACCTCCTTTCTTTAATCAAAACCCCCTCCCCTTCTCTCTTTGTCACTTGTAATATTTTATTTTCTCTTCCCCTTCCCATTTTTCATTAAAGTCTCCCCTCCTCACCTCTTTTTTTTAAATTAAAACCCCATTCCCTTTTTAATTAAATTCATCCCCCCTCCCCCCCTCTCTCTCATGTGTAAGGCCTAGGTTCTCTCTCTCTCTCTCTCTCTCTCTCTGATTAAACTTTTTTAATTAAACATTTTAAAAGCTTTTTTTAATTTAAACTTTTTTTAACATAGTTTTTCACACACTTTGAGAAGGAGATAGAATAAGAGAGAGAGAGAGAGAAGAAGAAGAAGAAGAATGATAAAAAGAAGAAGACAGAGAGAGAAGGGGGAGAAAGAGGAAAGAGAATAGTCTTTTTTTAATTAAACATTTTTCTTCTCCCCCTCCCCTCTCTCTCTCATGCGTAGGGCCTAGGTTTTCTCTCTCTCTCTCTCTCTCTCTCTCTGATTAAACTTTTTAATTTAGACTTTTTTTAATTAAATATTTTAAAAACTTTTTTAATTTAAAACTTTTCAAACATAGTTTACACACACTTTGAGAAGTAAAAGAGAGAGAGAAGAAGAAGAAGAAGAAGGATAAAAACAAAAAGACAGAGAGAGAAGGGGGAGAAAGAGGAAAGAGAATAGTCTTTTTTTAATTAAACATTTTTCTTCTCCCCCTCCCCCTCTCTCTCATGTGTAAGGCTTAGGTTCTCTCTCTCTCTCTCTCTCTCTCTCTCTCTCTCTCTCTCTCTCTCCTTTAATTAAATCAAACTTCTTTTTAAATCAAAAGTCTCTCTCTCTCTCTCTCTCTCTCTGTGATTAAACTTTTTAATTTATTACTACTATATTATTTTAGTTATAGGTTTGGAAAACCCCGAACCTCCAGAGGGCTTCCCCAACCTACTTTCTTTTTCAAACTTCCTTTCTTTAATCAAAACCCCCTCCCCTTCTCTCTTTCTCACTTGTAATATTTCATTTTCTCTTCCCCTTCCCTTTTTTTATTAAAGTCTCCCCACCTCACCTCCTTTTTTTAAATTAAAACTCCATTCCCTTTTTAATTAAATTCATCCCCCCTCCCACCCCTCTCTCTCATGTGTAGGGCCTAGGTTTTCTCTCTCTCTCTCTCTCTCTCAGATTAAACTTTTTAATTTAATTTTTTTAAATTAAACATTTTAAAAGATTTTTTTAATTTAAAATTTTTCGAACATAGTTTTTCACACACTTTGAGAAGGAGATAGAATAAAAGAGAGAGAGAGAGAAGAAGAAGAAGAAGAAGAATGATAAAAAGAAGAAGACTGAGAGAGAAGGGGGAGAAAAAGGAAAGATTTTTTTTTTTAATTAAACATTTTAAAATCTTTTTTTAATTTAAAATTTTTCGAACATAGTTTTTCACACACTTTGAGAAGGAGATAGAATAAAAGAGAGAGAGAGAGAAGAAGAAGAAGAAGAAGAAGAAGAATGATAAAAAGAAGAAGACGGAGAGAGAAGGGGGAGAAAAAGGAAAGAAAATAGTCTTTTTTAATTAAACATTTTTCTTCTCCCCCTCCCCTCTCTCTCTCATGTGTAGGGTCTAGGTTCTCTCTCTCTCTCTCTCTCTCTCTCTCATTAAAAAAATTTTAATTAAACATTTTAAAAGCTTTTTTAATTTAAAACTTTTCGAACATAGTTTTTCACACACTTTGAGAAGTAAAAGAGAGAGAAGAAGAAGAAGAAAAAGACGGAGAGAGAAGGGGAAGAAAGAGGAAAGAGAATAGTCTTTTTTAATTAAACATTTTTCTTCACCCCCTCCCCCTCTCTCTCATGCATAAGGCTTAGGTTCTCTCTCTCTCTCTCTCTCTCTCTCTCTCTCTCTCTCTCTCTTTCCTTTAATTAAATCAAACTTCTTTTTAAATCAAAAGTCTCTCTCTCTCTCTCTCTCTCTCTCAAATTAAACTTTTTAATGTAAAATTTTTGTTTAATTAAAATAAGAAGAGAGAGAGAGAGAGAGAAAGGGTTAAGAGAGTGAGAGAGAAAAAGAAAAAAGGAAAAGACAGGAGAGAGGGGGAGAGAGACAGAGAGAAGAAAATGAGAGAGAGAAAATAAGAAGAAGAAGAGAAAGAATTATAGAGAAAGGAAATTTAAAATTTAAAAGAAAGAGAAAAAAAGAAAAAAAACTTTCTTTTTAATTAAAATAAGGAGAGAGAGAGAGAGAGAGAGAGAAATATACAAAGAGAAAAAAAGAAAGAAGATGAGAAGGAGGGAACAGAGAGAAAGAGAATTATAGAGAGAGGAAATATAAAATTTAAGAGAGAGAGAGAGAGAGAGAAAAAGAAAAAATAAAAAAATAAGAGAGAGGGGGGACTGAGACAGAGAGAAGAAAATGAGAGAGAGAAAATAAGAAGAAGAAGAGAGAGAATTTGAACACAAAGAGAATTATAGAGAAAGGAAATATAAAATTTAAAAGAAAGAGGAAAAAAAATCTAAAGAGAGAAGAAAAAAAAAAGAAAAAAGAGGAGAGAAAAGGAAATGAGAGAGAGAGAGAGAGAGAGAGAGAGAGAAGAAGAATAAGAATAAGAAGAAGAGAGAAGAAACGAGGAAGAGAGATGGAGAAAAAGAGAAAAGAGAAAAGTCTTTTTAACATTTAAATATTTTTTGAGAGAGAGAGGAAGGGAGAGAGAAGGAGAGAGGGGGGAAGAGAGAGAGAGAGAATATACAATTTAAAAGAGAGGAAAGAAGAAAAAGATAAGTTTTAAAAGAGAGAAAGAGAAGAAAAAAATGAAAATTAGGAGAAATGGGAGAAGAAGAAAAGGGGACGGAAAGAGAGAGAGAGAGAGAGAGAGAGAGAGAGAGAGAGAGAGAGAGAGAGAAGAGAGAATATAAACATAAAGAGAGAATTATATATAAGGAAAAGATAAAATTTACAAACTTTAAGAGAGACTGAGGGGGGAGGAAGAAAGTGAAAGAAGAAGAAGAAGAGAGAGAGAACATGTAGAGAGAGAAAATATAAAATTTAAAAAATAGAGGAGAAAGAGAGAAGGAAAAGAGAGGAGAGAGAGAGAGAGAGAAGAAAAGTGCAAAGAGAAGAAAATGAGAGAGAGAGAGAGAGAAAAGAAAAAAATTAAAAAGAGAATGAAGAGAGAGAGAGAGAATAAGAAAAAAGGAAAATAGAGGGGGGAGAGAGAGAGAGAGAGAGAAGGAAAAGAGAGGAGAGAGGGGGGAGAATAAAAGGAGAGAGAGAGAGAGAGAAGAAAAGCAGGGAGAGAAAAAAAGGAGAGAGAGAGAACCAGGAGAGGAAAAAAAATAAAATAGAAGGCAAAGAAAGACAATGAATTTTTTTGGGGGGAGAGAGAGAGAGAGAGAGGAAAAAGAGGAGAGAGAAAGATGAGAAATGGATTGTTGAGTGAAGTTTTCGCTTGCCGCTTCGAGGCAACGAAGTGGCCTAGCGCACGCAGAACGCTAGTATAATATTAACCACACAAATAAGCACGATTCGAAATGGCTAAAGAAAACATATATATCTTCCAAGGAGGATGAAGATAGCATGGATATAAGAACCACATGAATGAAGAGGATTCTTGAACAAAAGTATTCGCCACACTTCTCAACTTGTAGACTATTTCATTCCATTTCCATAATTTTAATCTCAAAGGGGAGAGAAAGAGAGATGTCCTTACCACCCAGGCCATTGACTGTTACCTCAAAGGAGAAGTCATTGCAAGCAAGAGATATGTGTTTTCCTAATGACGAGCCTAATAGCTTAGTGCAATGCTAAGAATATGCAAACTTTGCCTAACATTAACCCTTAGCAAGTATTTAGAGTATCCAGATGGGCAATGTGAAGAACAACCACTTCTTCAATAGGCTATTATACCATGTTGCGGAGTATGGGAATTTCCCATAAGTTTGGGACACATGGTCAAATCTTTGGATTTGTCATAACTTGAACACTATAAGTCCAAATCAAGCATTCTATAGCTCAATAGATTCCATTTTTCAAGCTTTTTCCAATGATAAGTCCATCATATGGTTTTGAGAAACTTCTGGGCATGTTATCTGGGTGCCACCTTTTTAGTATTCAGAAAATGGGTATTGGGAGATTCCCAAACCTTTTAAGTACTATTATCCTCAAGACCACTACACACTTAAATCCTTATAGTACTATTATCCTCAAGATCACTACGCTATTATTATCCTTAAGAACACTACACACTTAAACCCTTATAGAAATATTTCATAGTTTGAAACATACATTAGCACCCAAACATTGAATTTAATGTTTATTAGGAAATGGCATCAACCTTCTTAGCTTTAAAAATTCAAACCTACATTCTTTTCTAACAATCACAAATCAATGCAGAAATGAGAGAGTTGCACGTGCACACACACACACACACACACTCTCTCTCTCTCTCTCTCTCTCTCTCTCTCTCTCTCTCTCTCTCTCCCAAACACCTTATATCCCAAAGTGAGACCATAACACATACTATCATGCAATCAAAAGTTGTTATCTATGAATATTAAGAATAACTCCTTCCATAGCCAAAGCCTATTGTGTTATGGAAGGAGTTATTATCTGTCTCACACACACCCCTTGTAAACCATTTCATGTGATTCTAGAATCTTAATCTCCAAGGAGAGATATGCCTTTATCATCTTGGACTATGGGCCTTTATCTCCAAAAAGAAATCATTGCATGTAAGGGATATGTGTTTCCTAATGGCTTGGTACAATACAAATAATACTTAGTCTTTTAGTTTTGGATACATGGGACAAGAGTGTTCCGCAATAAAAAGAATCTGTATAGTAAGAGACTCGCTAGATACTCATATGTAAAACATCTAGTCTACTTGCAAGAGAAGCCTCAAGTAGTGATTTGTTTTGTGCATACCACAGTCTATTGATATTACAACCTAGTTTGGGTGTTTTGCACTACTTGCTAATCATGCTACAGTGCTAATAAGTTCTGAAACTTTTACTATACTAGTCTCCAACAATTCCAAATGTTATTTTTACTTCCGTATGTCTCTATTTTTGAAGCAATGATATTAGTGAATGGTGAAAGTATGGGTAAACCTCTGACATAAGTATAACGTAAGTTACCAAGCTTATATGAATCTACAAACGAAATTTATATACAACCAAACATCACTTGGGAGTAGCAAGTGAAGCTTATGGTTTGTTACTAACATTTAACAATTTAGTATACTCGTTTGTAATAATTTATAATATTTCTAAATATTTCTTAACCTTTCTATCTTTGAACTATTTTTTAATTTTACTAGAGCTAGTTACAAATGGTGCACTATAACTCTTTTTTATCTTCGAACTATTGTTTTATTTTATACACCACTCTTCTATCTTTGAACCACAATTTTATTTTATTGGAGCTAGATACAAGCCATGTGTTACAACTCATAGTTGGTTGCTAGTATTAACAATGTTGCTCTACCGCTAATAAGATGTACATTACCAATTACAAGTGATGCTCTGTCACTTAAAAGTATTATGCTATCAATCATGAGTTTTGTAGTTAACTCATAATCACTTACATGCACTTTGCCATAGTATGTTACCACTTATAAGCTATGCGCCTCACACTGGAAAATATATAAAATTGGTCATTACCACTTACATGTGACTTCGAGTAATTCACTATATGTATACCCTCTATATCAAGTGCTTTCAAGGCCTATTTTTAAATATCCTTATCTTTGAGTTTTCCTTTAATAAAATATAACCCTTTTCTATTCAATATATAAGTAATCCCTTTCTCGCGGACCCTTTTATATGTAAAAAAATGTGTAAATTTTGTATTTTTAAAATCCCTTATGTTGAACCCACGTGATACATACATATATTTATGACTGACCTCCCTGAGCATGTGGTATATTATAACTTATAAGTTGTCTCCACTATGACTTGCAATTGGAATGCTATCTCTTAAAGATGGAGTACTACCATTCATACACGATAAGGTCTAGTACTACATAAACGTGTTGTAAAAAAATTTCAAGTGGTTTGGTACCACTTACAAAGGTCCAATAACACTATCAAGTGATATATTAAATAATATACTCCTTGTAAATATTTTCTTTAAATATTATCTGTAAGTGGTAAGTAAGCACTTATAAGTACTTATCTAAAATTTGCAAGTGACATATATCACTTGCAAGTGATCCCCTACTACTTGCAACTGGTCCTCTACCACTTATGCATGGTGTGCTAATACTTGCAACTTATCCCCTATCATTTACAAGTGGTGTGCTAAAGCTTTCAAGTGTTCCTATATAGAGGTTATAATTGAACTTTAGGAGAGATATGGACTCTTTTTTTCCCCTTAAGGAGTGAATTAAAAAATATAGACCTAACCAATGAGAGAGCTAGGATTTTAGATTCATGTAACATGTATCTTCTAGCCATATCTTGGTCGAAATCTTCCCTTAATAATAAAATAAGAAAAAATGTAGGGAATATAATGCTGTCACTTCTTGGAAGTTTGTGACTCGAATTTTAAAAAAATATATATTTGATTCTCATTATAATGAATAAGAGTTTGATTTGACTCAATATAATTGTATGAAACGTGGGTATTACAGAGTAGTTGTTACAAGAATAGCAGCCACATGGCATGAAAATCTTAATAGGCACATTGGATTGACACTTGAGATATTCTATGACTCAACATATTGTGTGTTATATGGATGATATGATACAAGGATTTCATGGATCATTGCCAATTGGCATGGAGATCCAAATGGACATATAGAACCAATAAAGTAGAGGATTTTTGAACCGTTGACTTCTAACAGATCCATATCATCCAACACAAAGGAATCACTCACCACAACAAAATAATCGATTGAGAATTATGTGCTTCACCTAAACCTTGTAAAATACCTGCATGTACAAAAAAAATACTTGCATGAATCTCTTTTAACAAAAAATATCTAAATAATTGCATGAATAGAACCAACAGAAAATAGGACCAATTTACCTATAAGCTGATCTGCTATAAGATTGAATCGTTGCTGGATCAAAACCCATTACAAATGATAGACAAAAGAAAACATCAATCCCATCATCACTAATCAAATGAATAAATTTTGGCACCACAAAATATAGCAAATTTACCTATAAATCAAGTTACAAAATCTATGCTCTACCTTGTGTTATAAGTGCTGCAACAACAATTGATCCTTAAGTTAGAACTAGCATTAAACCCTATTGTAAAGATAGTAGAAAAGGGAAAACGCAGAGAAGAAGAAAGAGAGAGTGTGTGAGTACACATGAGAGAGAAAGAAATGAGCACATATCCAAACTTATCCAAATTGATCTTTGCAAAAGACAATAGCAAGAGTTAGTATTTACATGAAGGTATACTGAAAAAACAATAGAAAAGAGGAGACATGGAGAGAGAAAGAGAGGGAGAGAGAGATGAGCACTTATGCAATGTCACCCAAAATGATCTCTACAATTTTAAAAAAACAAGGGTTAGAACTAACATCATGCTGCATTGAAAATATAGCAGCAAAAAAAACTAGAGAGAGAGAGAGAGAGAGAGAGAGAGATTAATGCATTTGCCTCTTGCTCTAAATAAACTCTGCAAGAAAAAAACAATTAGAACCAACATCAAATTCTATTGAAAACACAACATAAAAGAGAAACAACACATAGAGAGAGGGGGGAAGAAATGAGAGAGAGAGATGAGCACTTATGTCTCCTGCCCAAAACAACCTCTACAATAAAACAACAATAACAATAAGAAGTGACATCAAACCCTATTGAAAAAATAGCAAACAAGAGAAAATGCAAAGAGAGATGAGCACCTGTGTTTTGCCTAAAATCTGAAACTTCACAAAGAAGAAAGTGTAGAGGTAAGTAGAACGCTCAAAACCCTAATTACTCTCACCAGGGAGCTTCAATGGAGATGAAAATTCACCAATATAGAGAAGAGAGGGAAAGTGGTATGCTGCTCAACTTTTGGGTCAAACAGATTTTGTGAGAGATAAAAATACCAAAATTGAAAATTATCCAAAAAAGGAGGATATACGAGGTGAGAGAAACTCAAATTTTGTGTAGTATTCATTCTTTGTTTTTTTAATCCCCCACTACCCCTTTTTTTAATAAAAAAACTCAAGATTTGGAGAGAGAAGATTCACCCCCATGATGTTAGCATCTAGCCTTCCTATTGGACAATCCAAAAGTCCCACATCTTAAACTATATTATTTTTAAGGGTCCATTTGTGAGTTCATTTTTTTCCTAATGCGATGTCGCCTTTGTCGTATGAATTAGCTCCACACGCTATGCACACATAGGAGACCAGATATACCCTAGGTTTTGTATGACCTTGAGTCTAGAGAGCTCACTTTTCGCCCCGTAGACCCTAGCTCTAGTATAGTGGCATCATTTTGTAATGTAGCAAGCCCTCTCACTTGCTCTATTCCGGACTCTACTCTTAGGTGGGTCCCCATAGATTTCTTGTATAGTCTACGTGCCGGATCAAGCCATGCAAAGGTGATAAATTCAGCCCTGGTGCATGTGGGGCAACATTTCCGTGCTAGAGCAATATCCACCTCGTCCTAGGACCACGCCACAATGGATCTCATCGAGCGCAATGTAACCTTTTCCATATATGTTTTGTGCACCAAGGTACAAGAGAACAGTGAGAGGAAGGCATCGATACACCCTCTTGGCCAAAACTAGACTATTTTGAGAGGGAGCTTGAGGAGATCACTCTCGATTCGAGAATAGAGGCAGCACAGAGCTTAGCCATTGCGCACCCACCTCCCTGCCCTAATGAGATGCCGGCGAGCGATGAGCCACCCCTCGCTTCTCTCCATGTTGTCAACATCAAGGGGGCGGAATATCTACTCATGTAAGATGTATTAGAGATTTTGGAGCTAAGAGAAGAAGAACTATATTTAATTATGGTGCGTGATGCATCTTATGATTTTATAGATTTTAATATACAGGATGCCCCTACACATGTCGATGAGGTGGCTCGATATGATGGCATGAGCGTTGATGATATCTCTACCATTGTGAGTATCCAAGAGTAGATTGAGGATGTGGCGCCAGAGTATGAGATATCTAATGATGAGTTTAAGCAGTTGCAAGAAAGCCTTTTTGATCCTCGAACCGACTACACAGTACCTTTCCAAAGGAGAGAGAAAACGTTGGCTGAGTTGCAGGAGTAGACTTAGATGTTTCTTTACATCAGTAGATATATGATGCATAGAAGGTAATGTTCTCGATTTTCCATGCAAGTTCACCAGGAGAGCCTCTAGGGAATCATGATCCTCCATATCAAATTTTGTCAGGATGGCCGGAGGCTCGTGTCTAGGGGCCTGAATCTACATCATGGCAAAATTGGATATGGAAGGTCCTGATGCCCTAGAGGCCCTACTGGTGAATTTGTGTGTAAATTTGATGTATATATCTTTAGCACACTCCATGCATAGTGAGTCTGACATTGAACATGTGTGATGTAGGACATTATCTATATAGATGAGTTTTCATCTAAGCAAGGTGGCCAATTAGGTAGCCAAGGAAGAATGTGGGACTCGGCATTGAAGAAGTACATTGGGCAGCTTGTTAGTGACATTATTGTATTTCATAAGATATTCTCTTATACTTTTGCTAAGAACTTTCTAAGGTTGAGGGCACTAACGAAGGCTGGGCTCTTTAAGACCATCCCGACCAACTCTAGCAGAGCTTAGAGAAAGTAGTGTTACTTCGATGTTTGAAGCTGCTCTACGTATTCACTAGTACTAGGTTAGACTCACTTTTTTTCATGGTGGCCCATGGCATGGTTGCCGATGTTGAAAACCCCAATGTCACTAGACAGGAACTACTGGGGAAAAATGTATTGTTGCATATGATTAAGAATAGCTCTAACCATGGGGAGTGTAGCTCAAAGAATAGTATCCTACAGTTTGGGAATAAAATAATAGATGAAATCTATGGAAAATACAAATACAAGATTTGCTTGATTGTAGAAGATCTCTTATTATAATATTATTTTGAAATCTCTTTTTAGAGAGAGAGAGAGAGAGGTGAGAGAAACCCCTTAAGGGACAAAAAAGAGAGTCCATATTTCTCCTAATGGTACTACCACTTCTAGATAGTGAGCTATCATTTCTAGGTGACCGTCTTCTTTATCTTACAAGTAGTATCCTATTACTTAAAAGTGAAAGGTGAGAAGGATCGAAGCTTGCACGCGAGCTATGGCGGGAGAGCAAGAGCAAGAAAGAGAGAGACAAGAAATGGGAACTCCAACAGTCACAATGTGTGACCGGGCCTTCCTTTATTTACTAGTCACTAAAATGAATGTAAAGAATAAAGTGACGTGACGAGCGCCCGCCACTTGCAGTGTGCAGTGGTGGAAACTGTCAGTGTAGTAATATACAGGGCGGCACGGCAGAGGCGCCTTTACCCCAACAACCTCCCACTTAAAGGAAAATCTGCCCCAGTGAGAGAGAAAAGAAAAGAAAAAGACAGTACAACTGTACATAGGTACAAGGGATGAGGAAAGGCAACATCTCATCCAACGCCCATCAATCTCCTGAGAAAGGCAAAGCGCTCAGTAGTGAGGCTTTTTGTGAGCAGATCTACAGGATTCTCGTCAGTGAAGATCTTGACAAGGTCAACAGACTTGTCCTCCACGACACCACGTATGAAGTGATACCTCACCTCAATGTGTTTCGTCTTCGCATGGAAGACCGGATTCTTAGTCAATTGAATGGCACTCATAGAATCTGAATGCAGTGTAGGTATAGCATCAATCCCAAGGTCAGCAACTAGACGGCCTAGCCATATAGTTTCCTTGCAAGCCTTGCAACTACACTTTTGAACCCTGGACATCCAAGAGACAGCACCTCCAACATAGGTGAATACATAGCCAGAAGTGGACTTCCTACTATTTGCATGTCCTGCATAATCGGAGTCAGTGTACCCCACGACCCCTGTATCCTGGCTGCCATAGCAAATACACATATTTGTTATGTCCTTCAGGTACCTCATGATACCCTTCATGGTATCCCAATGTTTCCTGCCAAGTGTAGCCATATAGCGTGCCACAACACCAACTGCAAAGGCAATATCTAGACGAGTGGCTATCATGGCATACATCAAACTGCCCACGGCTGAAGCATAAGGGATCTGGGCCATCTCGGCCCTTTGCTCATCGGTCTGTGGACAATCGGCCTGTGATACCTTCACATAAGAAGGCAATGGACAACCAATAGGCTTTATGTCCTGCATGCGGAAGCGCTCAAGGACTTTATGAATATACTCTCTCTGTGACAAGTAGAGGAGTCCTTGATGCCTGTCGCATCTAATGCGCATACCAAGTATGTGAGAGGCCTGTCCCAAATCCTTCATCTTAAAGCTCTTCTTCAGCTGAGATTCGTATGCGCGCGTAGTGAGTGACAGAAGGTCCCGAAGAACAAAAGAACTCTACTTTTTACACAAAAACCAATGAAGAAAGCTTACACGACATGAACAAGAGACCAATTGGGTGCAATCTCCCCCCATGCCTTGTGTGAGCGCTCCACAAAGCATGTATTTATATATTATTCATCTTCAAGCTCAAGAAATAGCCCAATTTACAAAATAGCACGCTTTAGCTTTTGTGTTTGCTTTTGTGCCACTAAAGAAGTAAAGCTATTGGACACCCAAGAAGTCAGGCGGTACCCAAATACAATATCCAATACAAATATTTAAATCATGCGCCCATGCGCCATGCCTAAGATACGCGCCGATAAAAAATTGATGATAATTTGAAGAGCATCTAGCTCATCATGAGCTTTCCCTGCTATCAGCATATCATCCACATAGAGTACCAAAATAAGCAATGAACCATCACGGGCTTTCTTCGTGTAAAGACACGGATCCATAACACTCCTGCTGTAGCCCTGTGACTACATAAAGGCATCAAACTTATGATACCATTCCCTAGGTGCCTGCTTCAAGCCATAAAGACTTTTCTTCAACTTGCACACTAGGTGCTCCCTGCCAGGTTCTGCAAAGCCCTTAGGCTGCTCCATATAGATCTCATCATGCAAGTCCCCATGTAAGAAAGCCATCTTGTAAAGGATATAAGAGTTTTCTTCTTCTTCTTCTGCATCAGCTTCAACTCTACAACCACGACCCTATCACCACAATTCTCCAAAATGTAGCTCACACAAAATCGAATCCAATAGAAAATCACCACGTTCTTTTTACATAAATGAACTCACAACACAAACACTACATACAATACAACCATCTGAATGACTCCTCCAAAAAGAGAGATTTTCATTAAAAAGCATCCACCATACATTGGAAAGGTATCAATGAAGATGATCCCTCTTGAAAGATTGATGTTGTCGAAAACGATCCATAGACAAGGATTCATCTACAAATGTTTTGGGAGGATTTTGAAAAAACTGAAGACAGCACATCCTTTCCAAAATGACCAAGTATTTGGTAGGTAAACAAAGGGCATGAAAATAAAATATATCCAGCTGCTGGGAATCAATGCTCACATTGACATTCATGCACAACTTTGGAATAGGCTTGGAATCATTATGAGAGTGCCTATACATATACGCCAGGTACCAAGCAAAGTGAGCAGTTAATCGCACTGAGGGATCTGCAGACTGTGAATACTGCTGAGCAAAATGAATATAGTTCTGATAAGCTTGACTGGTCTGTCCATTCTCCTGGAATTACTGGCCAATTGATCTGAGGTCTTGTAAGGGAATCATTCGAACTCCATCCCCTTCTTCTAGAAATCTGATGATCAAACCCGTCATAGTCACTAACCAACTGAGGTGGTTGAGATATAGAAGTGTTAGGTGAGGAAAGTGGAATAAGGAAAAGTGGATGAAGGGAGGGATAGGCAAAATCATAAAAGGAAGAATGATTTAAAGAAGGAGTGGCTGAAATTTGTAGGGAATCACTAAGGAAGGGTGTTAAACGATAAATAGGAAATGTGGAGGGTACATGAATGGATGGAGAAGGACAGGGTGGAGAAGGGAAAAATACTCTATCCTCAATAAAGGAACAATATGTAAAAATGGGAATTTGAGGGAAAGAGGAAGGTTGGAAAAGAAGGGGTAAAATAGTGGTGGAATTAGATTGACAAAGGGAAAGATATAGATCATATCGGTGAGCCATTTGTTGGTAATATAAAAGGGTAGGAACAGAATGTCCTAAGAGAGATCTTCTATGATAGGCATCAAAGAAGGTAGAATCAAACAGATTATGTTTTGAAAGATAGGCTAAGAAATCCATCCTCAGTTGATTAGTACTCTGGGCATAGGTAGGAGCTGTGTTTTGTCTTTGATTCAGGACCACAGAATCAATCATGGTATGCCAGGAATTATCATGACAATCAGCCACTTCGGAGGAGTAACTCTAAAACATGTCAGCTATGCGCAACTCCAAATGGTTGACATACAAAACAGCTTGTAGAACCACATCTCCCACATACCATGCCATATCCACCTCATCTGGAATCAACAAGTCGCCTCGTAGATACATGTATGACATCAACATGGTATCTGTCATGACAGAATCTTCAAACACCATCCTCACCACCTCTGTCAGCAACTCAGCAGACCAAGCCCCACTCCATCCATCCTCTGGAAGAGGTAAATCCATCGTGGAAAGCTTCAAGTAGAAGGCCAACTTCTGTAATTGGTAGTGGACAAAGAAAGAATGGTCTGGTGGAACATATTCTTGAAATTGCTCAAATGTAGACCATAACAAGTCCATTATGGACTGCAATCTTTCCACTTTATCTTGGAATAGAGGACACAAGGTAGCCTGTCTCTGAAGAGCAGCCAAGTCCTGCTGTGAGAGAGAAGGGATCAAGGGAACATTAGGGCTTGGAGGAACAGACTGTGACTTTGCCAGTTGATCTTGCAACTGCTTGATTTGGGAAGCTTGGGATTCCACTGTGTCATTAGCAGTCTGTAAGGCTGAAAGTTTGTCATCTAAGAGAGTTTGGAACTCTTGCGCTTCTCTGGACATCCTCTCCTTCTCCTTTGAAAGGCTAGTAACCGCCGTTGATTGAGCCTCTAGTAACTGGATCTTCAAAGAAGAGATCTCATCTCTTTGGGTGGCAACTAAGTGGGTTTGTTGTTCCATCTGCTTAAACAAATCTGCTAGGGTATCCTTAGTAGAAGCTAACTCGGATGTTGCCTTATGCAACTGGTCCTTAGACTGCATGAGTACTTCATAAAAGGACGCGTACAGCTGTTGAATACAGGCTGCCACTTACAATTCAATGGAACTCTGAATATCTTTACAGAGAAAAGGAATTGCATCTCCCGAGACTAGATTGTTCAGTGAGGGAATTGATATGTCCAACGAACCTTCTCTATGCGCTCTGAACAGGTTATTACAAGTGAGATACCCAGGGAGATCACTGCCAGAGGTAGCAGGAATGGGCACTGAAGGAAGTACCGAAGGAGCTTTATCCGCTACCCGCTTCAAGCGTTTGCGCTGGATGACCAGGGGAGGTGGAGAATCATCATCCTCTATGTCAATAGGTTCGGACTCATCTGAAGGTGGAGGAGGAGGTACTGGATCTGATGGAGGAGGTGGAGGCACACTCTTCTGTAAACCTGAATAGGTTAAGAAGGCAGACAAATATGATCCATATGTGACATTGATAATATTACCCCTGGTGACTTTGACGAAATGTTGATCCATTTTAGTGAGGAGGTAAGTGCTCCAATCTATAGCAACTCCTTTCAACACCATCCTAGAAGCTGTAAAAAGCTCTTTGGACAAGTACTGGGATGGCGTTTTGGCAGGCATAAACCTGTCCTGGAAAAACTGACAGACCATCTTCCATACGAGATCAGTGATCATAGAAAAGGAAACTCATGAAGAGTTTATCACCTTCTTAACATCCAGCATTTCCCTTGTTTGCTTTTGCAACAGCTTCAGAATCTCTTCATTAGAGAAAAGCTGACGAGTGGTAACAAAAGATTCACCTTTGGAGGGAAGAGACAGAGCCTTCCCGAAGCCTCGAGGTGTCAAAGTCATAGAAATTCCCTGGACTAGTCCTGTCTTCTTGCTGTAGGAGGCCAGAAACTCATCACATAACGATGGATCCTCTGGAAGCAATGGAAAGGAGGCAGCCACAAAAGCAGCAAGTCCCGCCTTCGTGAGAGGCTCAAAAGTGAGTAGGGAAGAGTAATCCCTACTAACTAATGGGCCGTACTGGATAGGAGGAGGAGCGTGAGAAGGCGCCATTCAGATGGTTACACACACACCACAAACACAGACAATCAAGAAGAATACCTGCAAAGCAATAGACAAAAAACCAAGGATAAGAGAACAACTAAAACAATAAAACGTGACTCGACCAACTAACCCCAAGCAAACCACAACCTAGAAAAAATTCGACATGACCTTGAGACATATGTGACTGAAAGCTTCATGTTATGCATCAGACAAACACCCAGAACCCCGTATCAGGCAATAAAAGAAAAAACTACACACCGTACCCGTAACCGTAACAAAGACAGTAAACCAAAACATCACCACATCCGACACATATCAAGACTACATCGTGGATAAACCAGTGTTTGACCATGGTAATAACTCCAATGACTGCGCATACCCATCCCACGAAACGGGTTCATTAAAAATGGAAATTTAAGTGCAGTGAGGGAAAAATTAATTTAATGAAATGTGCATTTTAATAAATTATTAAGAATGGGTGAATTTTTGTTAAGTGATAAACCTTAGCAAGAAAACGGTGGTTCCTTCTTAAAAAATTAAAATACCAATTATTAGGTGAAAATGGTGCTTTAATTCGAATCCCGGACTTCGATACCCAGACTAGGTCTCTAAATGCAAGTTCACTGATTACAAATTAAGGTGATGTGGAGCGCTTTTTTGCCAGCGCGTGCTCTTGTGACGACTGGTTCATTTTAATTAAAAATTATTAAAGTGCCTCTTTAGTGCACTTAGCGCGTGCTAAGTGAACGACGGGTTTATTTTAATTAAAAAAAAGGTATGTTGAGCGCGAATACGCGTGCCATGGTGGTATGTAGGTTTCATTTATGTTAATTATTGGTTTGTTTGTTTGTTTTTGTTTTTGTTTTTGTTTTTTTTCCTCTTTGTTGTTTGTTATTTTTATATTAACCGTGGGTTTTGGGGTAGCTGAAAAAAAATAACAAATAAAAAGGGAAAATACCTGGTAGTGGGTGTATGGAAATGCAAAGAATGTGCTCTCCTCAATCCAAAAATATCTGGATGGTTTTGCTAGATGTTTAGTTGGTGTGTGGATGAAAAAGAGTGTTTTTATTAGTATTTTTGTATTTTTAAGGAATTTAGGTGGAAAATAAAATAGTATGAGAGCTTAGAAAAATATGCCAAAAATAAATAAAAATATTAAGGGAAGTATTAGGAATTTTTCAGAAATCAATTTAGAATTTTTATAGCATTTTTAATGAATTTTTCAAATTGTTTGGGTATTTTTTAAAATATTTTGGAATTTTAAAATGGGCAAAAATATTTTTTTCTGAAATTTACAAGTGTAGAAAAATATGTGGCCATGGGTTGCAGAAATAAAAGGAAATTTTCCTAGATTTTTCTGTAAATTTTTCAAAATTTTAAGTGTTTTTTAATGATTTGTTTGTATTTTTCAATGTTTTTGTTTTTTTTTTGTGTTTGTTTTGTTTTTTTTAATTTTAAAAGGGTTTGCGGGTGTGGGAATTAAAAATCGGGGAAAATACCCAGAAATAAGCTGCGTGGCAGCAACCGACGATCAAAGTCCCGCAGCCGCGCACGAACAATCGCGCGATCAACCGCATGCGCGTACACACCCGCGCGTGTGTTGACGTCTCGAGGGAAAACCGGCATTTGGATGGGGTTGTTTGCGAGGTGCTGCGTGACGGGGGGTTAAGGAGGGGTCAGGTGCTGCGGGGCTGCTGGGGTAGGACAGGGGGCTTACAGAAGGATAGGGGGTGGGTGTGTGCAAAGGTGGGGGGAAAGGGGCCTGGTTAGGGGTGGTGGGGAGTCTGTAGGTATGGGGTGTGAAGGGGGGTTAGTGGAGTGGGTTTAGTGGGTGTTCTGGGGGTGGGAACAGGTTTTAGTGGGGGGGGTAGGTTATGGGGGCAGGAAGGGGGATTAGTGGGAGGGTAGATTTAGTGGGTGGGAAGGGGGGGTTAGTGGGGGGGGTGGAGGAGGTGGGATTGCTGAGGGTGGAAAGGGGGGTTAGTGGAGGGTTAGGTTTAGTGGGTGGGAAGGGGGGTTAGTGGGGGGGTGGATTGCAGGCACGTGGCAGCGAGGGTCAACGGGCTGGAGCGCAGGTTGTCAGCAGGCGGGCACGGGCGGAGCTCTGCGGTGGGGGGGCACAGGGCGAAGGCAGGCAACCCAGGCGCTGCAAGGGCGACTGGGAGGCCGGCTGCGACGGCGTGGAGGCGACGAGGCACTGCAGGGGCAACGTGGAGGCGACGTGGGCGGGCGGCTCCGACAGCGTGGAGGCGACGAGGCACTGGACCACCGGGCGGAGCAGGGCGGCGCGGCAGGGGCGAGGCAGACGCGGGCGATGGACGACGTGGAGGCCGGGCGCAGGGCGGCTCGAACAGGGTGGAGCAGGGCGGCGATGGGCGATGGTCGAGGAGGCAGGCCGCGACGGCGTCCAAGAGGCGGGCCGGACTGGAGGGCGGCGCTGCAGAGGACTGACGAGCAGGAGGGACAGGAAGGAGGGGAAGGATAGGGGAGGAAGGAGGAGAGAAGAACAAGAAGAGGAGGAGGGGAAATGGCGGGGACGAAGGAGGAGAGAAGAACAAGAAGAGGAGGAGAAGAAGGGAAAGAGAGGGAGGTGGAGATGGAGGGAGGGGGGGGCACGCAGAAGGAGCAGGAGAGGGAGAGAGGGAGGGGAGGCAGTTGGGATGGGGAGGGGTCGTGGGAGGGGGGGAGATAGAGAAGGACATGGGGGGGGGGGGGGGGGGGTGGAAAGGGATATGGGCGGGGTCCATAGGGGGGGTGCCCAGGGGTTGGGAATGGGCGGGGTGCCCAGGGGGTGGGAAGGGGGGTAGGGTAGGGTAGGAAGATGGGCAGGGGCCCAAAGGGGGAAAATGGGCAGGGGGTCCCATAAAGAAGAGGCGTACCCCCCCGTCCCGCGCGCGTGCGCGGGGCAGGGGTAAAAAAATTTGCCGTGACGGGATGGAAAGGGTGTCCGGATATGGGGACAAGGCACGCAGATGCGACCGAGGTGCGTTAAAACGCGTAAAATCGAAAAAGGGCACGTTCACGCGCGGGACGGGGCGCGTAAAAACTCATAAAAATAAAGAAAAAATAATAACGCCCAATCCGGACGTCAAAACGAAATGTTGTAAAAACAAAAAGTGGGTAGGGCGACAGGGGGAAGACAGGGAAAATATGTGACGGAGGTTGCGGGAGGGGTAAAGGGCGGTCATGTGCAAAAATCACAAAAAACATATCAAAAACCACAATTAAAAATTAATATCAGAAAATCCGTATATCGGAACGAGGTGCAGAAAAAAGAAAAACTGTGCAGAAAGATGTGCCCGACAATCCTATCACATCAAAACATAGTTCCGACTGAGATAAGACACGTTCACATGGGAAAAACCCAAAAAAAAACCGAAAATGGGATCGGAAACTAATATTGGACGAACCGTGTGCCGGATTGACATGCAATAAGAAGGAAAAATCTCCACAGGAAGGAGTGGCACAGGGTTGTCACGTTAAATCGCAGTTCCGGTTGAAGTAGGAGGGTTTCACATGCAAAAGACACCAAAAATACGCCCGAAAGCTCATTGAAAAATTAATAATAAAAAATCCAGAAGGTGAAAGAGGGTAGAGAAAGAAGGAAAAAGGTGGGGGAAGGCACGAGGGACACAACTGTCAAATCAAATTGGAATTCCGATGCAAACAGGGCAGGTTCACATGAAAAGAGTCAAAAAGATGCACGAAAAAATCTTAAAAAATCGGAAAATTAATATTGGACAAAGCGTGTATTGGAAGGACTCGGAATAAAAAGAAAAAATGTCAGGGGAAAAGTGGTTGTCAGGGCTATGATGTCAGATCATGGTTTCGAAGCAAGCAAAGCACGTTCATATGGAAAAACCAGCTAATTTGCGTAAAATGCTTCAAAAATTAATAACTCGAAAACCGTGCACCAGAACAGGGGTAGATAAAAAGGAAAAATGGTCAGTTCAAAGGGAAGAACAGGGCGATAAGGTTGGATTTGGACTTCGGTGAACGTAGGGTGCATTCACATGGCAGGACCTCAAAATCAGAGAATGAAGGAAAACTGCAAGGAAACAGCCCCAAGGGTGGGTGGAAAATGAATGATCGGGTGGGAAGGGACCGCATTAGGGTAACAGCAAGTCATGGCATACATGCATTAGCAGGTTGAGGCATATGCAGAAGGGTATGCAATGTAGACGCGCAGGGACGCGTCCCCACACTTAAGACCTTAACGGATAGGGTTAACCGAGCAACACGGACTTAGGACCACGCCACAGACCATCCACTAACGTCCCCACACTTAAAACATGAACGTCACTGAGAAACAAAAGTTGTAGGGTTAGAAAAACTTGGCCCAGTTTGTCAAGAATCAAGGTTGATTGTCAATGGCACATCCTGTGTCGTTGTCGGCTCTGCTGGAGGTACCAAGGCATCTTCACAGCACTCGTCCGTCATGGCAGGGACCACGCGGCAGCACCCAGGGAGGTAGCTGATTGAAGGGATCGCAGGAAATTTGTCGATGATGAGGGATGTTGCACTCAACTCATAGTCACTCATATGGAATGAAAGAACTGTCACTCACCCCATGACGAATATCACTCGAGGAAGAATGATGGAAACCCATATCTCATACCCGGTTTAGAAATCGACAGGGGAATGGTGCAGAGGGAGTACGCCAGGGTGCACAGTTGATGGTGCATTAGTGCGTCCAACCCGTTTGGCATAAGTGCAAGGAGGAAGGCAAGGGAGCCTTAGAGTGCAGTGTACAAAACAGGGTGACGTGTCATGTGATGACGGTAGAGACCTGTCCCGTGGGTGCATAGGGAAACGGGAACATACCTGACTCCAAGTGTCGTAACGTCCCTCAATCTCACCTCTCGATAATTGATTGAAGAAACTCCAGTCACACTTAGCCTACCCTCGCTCTCACGCTCTGTTGATAGATACAGGAGGGCAACCATGTCCTGAAACCCGTTGATGTAATCCTCACAATCACTTGTGCAAAGGTTGTATGCCTTGTGCGCATTTGATGGTGCAACTGTGCATCCCGCCCTGTGCCGGCATACGGTGCGAGAAGGAAGGCCAGGGAGCCCTATAGTGCAGTGCACAGAAATAAATTGTGCTTTGTGCATTGAGAGGCCCATCCCTGCATGCAACACTCCATTCACACTAGTCACCTCTCATTTGATTTGAAGGGAAAAGACTAGTCTCTCGGCCCACCCTCTGTCTCACACTCTGTGGATAATTACAGAGGGCAACCATACTCACTTTCCCATCCGGTTAGGATGAAAGCTCACATCACTCGATTGTTTGTCGATGAAGATCGTGTCGTCAATTGTTGAAGAGGCGTATCCAGGAAGGTAGCCATCAAATCGAATGTTGTGTTGGATAGGTCATGTCGTCTGCTAGAGGACAATTAGACACTCTGCAGAGAGACCCAGGACACAGCGTACCAAGGGAGGTAGCTTCAGAATTGGATCCTGGGGATATCAATTAATAAATCCACTTTCTGGATTGCTAGGTGTTGCCACCTTTTCCACAGCCAGCTTCCCGCCCAAGGGTGTTTACCACCTTTTCTTGGAACGAGGCCTGTTATGACAGGGAATTTCTTCCTTTTCTCTCATAACAGATTTGTGTTTCTTATCTTGTTTTTTTTTTCTTTTTTTTTTCTTTTTTCCCCCTATTCCCGAGGGTGTTTCCTCCTTTTCTCGAAGAATAGGTCGGCATGACAGGAACCTAAGTCATTTTCTCGCATGACCGATATATATTCTTTTTTTTTTTTTTTCTCTTCGAATTAAGCAAGGGAATGGTAGAAAGACCATTTATCAGAACCAACCTCACCACTGTCGCTGGTGGAAAATAGAGGATAAGAGATCAAGGCTGGAAGGTAGGGTTGAGGGGACAGAGGGTTGCGTCCACCTCATCAGGAGTGGCTGAAGAACGGCTATCAGAAGTAGCATCATAAGAAGTACAGTGCCGCGCCAACGAGGGAAAGGATCAGATGACCATGATTGTCAAGATCCTCAAGGAGGGAAGTACTTCTTCAGGCGATATCCATTAATCAGGAAGGGATCATCAGAGGCATCAACGGTCTGCACTTGGACAGAGCCATTAGGGTTGACAGCAAGTACCTTATATGGGCCCATCCACCGCTGTTGGAGCTTACCAGGAAACTTGCCAAATCGTGAATCATAGGCTAGGACCAAATCACCTTCTTTGAACTCCTTGTGCTTGATGAAGCTATCATGGTAAGCCTTGCGTCGAGCTTGCGTGGCTTCCATGTACTGTAGAGCCATCCTACGAGTTTCGTCCAAACATTCCAGGTGCAGGAGACGACGTTGCAGTGAATCATCGTTCCCCAAACGCTCTTTGATAGCCACTCTCAAAGAGGGTAATTCCAGTTCAACAGGGAAAACAACTTCTGTACCATACACCAGCTGGAAGGGTGTCTGTCCTGTTGCTGCCTTATGGGAGGTTCTGTACGCCCAGAGGGCCTCTGTAAGTCGATCATCCCAATCACGACGATGTGCGGCAATTGTTCTTGTCAGAATCGAACAGAGAATCCGATTCATGACTTCGACTTGGCCGTTGGATCTGGGGTAATAAGGAGTGGACTTGCGATGGCGGATCTTATACAACTCTGTCAACCCTTCCATGACTTTGTTAAGAAAATGAGTACCTCTATCACTTACTAGCTCTAAGGGACTGCCAAAATGGGTGATGATATTCTCGTACATGAACAGGGCCAATCTCATCTCCTGCAACACATCTTCTGAGCACTTCATATTTGCCTTTCTTGTATAGTGCAACGCCTAGCAAGGTGTAGGGGGTTGATTCTAACATGAGCTTCTTCCTCTCCCGATTAGAAATACCAGGAGGGTACTATTGGGTTGCCAGTAGATTGGTAATGTCTGTATACCAGGGAGTTACAGTTTCTACCAGGAATAGGGAAGCATCAGGGAGGTCTGGATCATCCTGCTCCTCATCTGCAGTTTGTGGGATACGTGACAGATGATCAGCCAGAACATGGGAATGACCAGGCTTAGTAATCACCTCAAAGTCGAACTCCTGGAATAGAAGGAGCCATCTTATCATTCATCCTTTCACATCTGCTTTGTTCATCAGGAAGGACAAGGCCTCATGATTCACATAAAATTTAAAGTGGGTGGATAGGAGATAGTGGCAGAACTTCTCTAGGGCAAACACCATTGCCAAGCACTCCAGCTATGTCACTGTATAGTTCCGTTCCCTATCAGTGACTTTTCGGCTTGCGTAATAGATCGATTGATCCAGCTTGGAGGAGCCCTTTTGGCAGAGAACTGCGCCTAAGCCTTCAATTGATGCATCAGTGTGTACATGGAACTCTTTCGTCCAATCAGGAGGTTGAAGAATGGGTGCCTCAATCAGACAATGCTTCAGAGTGTGGAAGGCTTTGTCACGTTCTTCCATCCAAGTAAAATCTGCATCTTTCCTCAGAAGCTTGTGCAAGGAGGTTGCCTTTGTTGCAAAATGGGCTATGAACCTTCTGTAGTAACCCACATGGCCTAGGAATCCCCTTAACTGTTTGAGGTTGGTGGGTGCTGTCAGAGCTGCGATCTTTTCGATCTTTGCAGGGTCTGTTGATATTCCTTGTGCAGAGACAATGTGGCCCAACAAAACTCCAGAAGAGACCCCAAAAATACATTTGTCGGGGTTGAGGAAAATCCCATACTCTCGGCATCGGTCAAAGCATTGTTCCAGGTGTCCCCACTGTTCACGGATCAAACTATAGACACAAAAGTCATCCAAATATACCTCAATAAAGTCGTGCAGATGATTTTGAAATGCGGCCATCATGACTCGCTTGAAAGTAGTAGGGGCATTGCAGAGTTCAAATGGCATCACTCGGTAAGCGTAGGTGCCCCATTCTATGGTGAAGGTTGTTTTGGATTGGTCTTCTTCTGCAATTTGGACTTGGTTATATCCGCTGAATCCATCCAGAAGGGAATAAAGCTCATGTCCTGCCACTGTGTCCAATAGTTGGTCTGTGAAAGGGATAGGAAAGTGATCCTTCTTGGTCTTGGAATTGAGCTTGCGGAAATCCACACATATACGAAGCTTTCCATTCTTCTTGGGTACGACCACAATGGGTGAGACCCATTCACTATTTGCCACTCGATAGATGAACTCGGCTTCCAAAAGCTTCAACAGCTCTGCTTTCACCAATGTGGAACAATTCGGGTTCATTCGCCTCTGTCGTTGCCGTACTGGCTTGGCATCAGGCTCCAAGTCAATATGATGCTGACATATTGTGGGATCAATCCCCTTTAGGTCTTTGTAGGACCATGCAAACACGTTCAAATTCTCTTTCAACAAGTTGTACAAAGTTGACAACTCCTCTTCTGGGAGACTGCTACCCACCTTCAAGTGGCGTTTAGTGCCATCTGCAACCACAAAAGTTAACTGCCTTTCACCTTCTACTTCACGGATGAAGGTCCTGCGGACTGCTTCTGGATATAGATCCGACTCCTTCAAGGGAGTGGTATCCTCTTTTGATGTCCCACTAGAACCAACTTCTTCTTTTGGTGGAGACTTAATTTGCTCCTTGAGATGTTGAAATGGAATTAGAGCCGTTTCGGGTTTGGTTTCAAAATTAATTACCTCTTGACTTGAAGACTCATCTTTTGATGACACATCTAAGAATGTCACATAACAGGGACCCTCTGATTTCTGTTGGGTTTGTGGGACTGGTGCTTGTTGGCACGGTGCATCATCATCATCTTTTCTTGGCAAAGGTGGTTGAGGACGGCAAGAGCCATTGCTGAAAGACGACGTGTTCTTCTTAACCCATGTCTTATAAAGATTTTGCATATGAGAAGATCCATTTACCAAACCAAATGGTACCATCACCATTCTGTTCCATAGCATGAGCTAGTCTGCTTCTGATGCTTCTGGAACTTCTTCTTCATATATATCCTCTTTAGGTGGGATAGATTCTTTTGGCTCACTTTCATAACCTTCTTCGTCCATATCATCTCCATCCTCTTCTGTCTCTGTCTCTGTCTCTGCTTCTGCTTCTGTCTTTGTGTTTGCTTCTGTCTCTGTCTCCGCTTCTGCTTCTGCTTCTGTCTCTGTAGAAGCTCTGTAAGAGAAGAACAGGTTCTCTATTTCATCTTCTGCCTCTGTCCTTGGCTCTGCTATGGCCATGTAACAGGGAGAGCAGTACATCCATGCTTCTATCTCACTGTCAGAATTGATTTCGGAAATCGTTACTGGTTCAGGCAGGAAGTATTCACCCATTGATAATGGCTTTGCATCTTTTGGGAGTTGGCTTACAGTATCCACTGTTAAGGAACGTGCCACTGTTTTCTTGGGAAGGATCTGTTTGATAGCATCTTCGTCTGCGGATGTTCCATCGGTAGCCTCATTAGGCGAGTCAGAAGATAATTCCAAGGAGGTGGATCCATGTCCTTTTTGAGAACCATACAGTTTCAGCACCACTTTATTGGGTCCTCTACCCAAGGTCAAGGTTCCTTTGAACCAATCCGTCCTTGCTCTGGCTTCAAAAAGCCATGGTCTGCCCAGTAAACAGAGGGTAGGATGTACCATAAGAGTTTGGATTCACCATTAGATAGGTTAGCCAATAATCTTTTCCAGCCACTATAGTCTTCACATATGGGAAAATGCCCAAAGGCTTGATTCTGCTCTGATCCGCCAGTCTGATGAGTCATTGGGTGGGTTGCACACCTTGTAGGGCTAGATCCTTCATTGTCACATCCGTCATAATGTTCACTGATGAACCTCCATCAATCAGTGCATTTGCAATGAAGTAGCCTTCTATCCACACGCCAGTCTCTGGGGTACCCGGATCTAGGAAGGCGTTAGCTACATCCACTTCTTTGACAGGCTCTGGAGCTTTGTTGTACTTTATCGCTGTTGAGGGAGCAATCCTTAAGCCACGTCTTCTTGTCAATATACTTTTGAACCTTTTTCGGCAAACTGGGAGACAACATCAATAATTGTCGGAATGTGAGGTTTGGTTTAAAGGTATCTAGATCTCTAACCAGATCGTATTCCTTAATAGGATCCACTGGCTTCTCTAACTGGTTAGGGAATGGGGCAACACCCATTTTCATTTTCCCTCTTTCTTCCAATAGAGGAATTATGGAAACTTCTTCTGCCACTTGCGGCACCTCCGCCTCCTTTGTCTCCTGGACCTCTGGTCCTGTCTCTGGAACTGTCTCTGTAACTCTCTGTGGCACTGTAGTGCTCTATACGGCACTGTCAGGCTCTGTTCTATTATGTTCTTCTGGTGGAAGATTGAACTTCACTGTTCTGGCAGGAGGGTTATTTTCTTTCTTGATAGGTGGTTCCTTCTTGTCTGCACGTGTGATGGCAACAACTTCCAATTCCACTAAATTGGAGATAGGCTCTTGGGCCTTAGCCAGACTATCAGTAGCACTGTTTTTCATTGGGGATGGGCTTGGACAGTCTTTTGCAATGTGGCCTTCTCCTTTGCATCGACTGCATAAAGGCTTGTAATCCACTGACCTTCTGGGATTTGGACAATTTGGTGAAATGTGTCCCTTTTCTCCGTATCTGTAACACTCCACTTCTGTTCTCTGACCACCGCCAGACTGTCTTCCTCTGTAACTTTGAGAAGGAGATCTTCTGGGTCCGAAATTAGGACCAAACTCTCTAGGCTTGGGTTCAATATCCTGTGTTGTCATTTTGGATTCCAGCAACTTGAATCTTGCATCTTCTTCCTTTCTTCTCCTATCATGCATCTCTTTCAGAGAGTAAATGTTCTTTGTATGGTTCTTCCGCAAACAGTAGGAACAGAAGGCTCCAGGGATGGTTGGTTTTCGTGTACATTCAGTGGCTAAATGGCCTGCTTGATGACACTTACCACACCAAGTATTTGACCGCGTTACATCTCTTCCTGCTCCTACAACGTTGGATATGCTAGCGGTATTCACTTTCGGCGTCTGTAGCTATTCTGTAATCACATCCATCAACTCCTTTTTGATGTTTGCAACTGAGTTGGATAAGTAATCCTTCAAGCTTTCTCCTCCGGAGGTACTGGCAGTAGGGTTTTGAGGAGTCTCTATAATCACTGCATAAACAGGTTGGGCTGGTGCAGAGGGATCTCTGTTCTGATTCTGATTCAGAGCTCCTGTTTGAACTGTTGGGTGGCTGTTGGCTCCAGTTGGTAGGGTTCCACTGTTGCTACTAATTTTGCATTGAGAAAATTGGTTGGGACCATTGTTGTTGTGGTTGAACCATCATTTGAGGCATGGATTGTGGCCACTGTGGATTTGGTGCATTGTACTGTGATACTGGAGGCATCTGCTGGTAGGGGTAGGGGACAGTCCCTGGGACTCCATTTGGTGGGTACATCATTCCTGGCATCAGAGGAGGTAGGACTCCTCTTCCTGGATTTATCGCCAATCTAGCTTCCACTTCATCGTACAGTTCTGTTGCAGCTTGCAGTGTGGCTGGTCTTTTTTCTTAACCAATAGGATCAGGGAGGCATAAGGGGAAGAGCTAGGCTCTATGAATCCCATCTCAGTGAGCTCCTTGACTTGCTTTGCTACTTCCTCTCTCTCACATTTAGAGAGTCTGTATGGGGGTTTATTGATGGGCTTGGCATGGGGCTCCAAGTCGATCGGGTGATCCACCAATCTTTTAGGGGGAAGGGTAGTGGGAGGCTGAAATAAGTCTTCATACTCATCCAAAAGTGCTTTTAGTACTGCATTTTGCTTCCCCAAGGTGTGTTGGTCATCATTATCCTTATGCAAGTGCAAGACAGATTTGGGAGCGCTTCTTGAATTCCTTTTTGAGTTGTCTTGCTGTTATGAGCTGAAAATCTGCATTTTCTTTGATTCCCTCCAAGTGTACAAGCTGCCCATGCATTACGAACTCCATGTACAGCTGAGAAAAGTCCATAGAGATCTTTCCCAACTATTGAAGCCAATCACATCCCAATACAATATCCACGGGGCCCATATCAAGGGTAATCAAGTCCACCTTTGTTGTGTAATTTTTAGCCAGCATGAGAGACACTTGTGTGCATACATGGGAGCTCATTTCCTCATTTCCATTGGCCACTTGAACCCGAAGGGGTTGCTGTAATTCAGTGGGAACACATGCCAAACGGCTAAGAGTTGATTTATTTACAAAGCTGTGTGTGCTACCACTATCTATGAGGATGTATACACTCTTGCCATCAATGTTACCATGCACCCGTAAGGTGTTCGGACTCCTAGAGCTGGTCCATGCATCCATGGAGATTGAGCAGGCTGATATAGCGGTGGGTGAGGGGTGCCAAGGGTCATTCCCAAGCATGTTATCAACGGGCAGCCACCGGGGTCAAAAAGGAACCCGTCCGGTGAGTCATAAAACTGATCGGGATCAATATCCTCCTCATTTTCAGCATTTTCAGCAAGTGTCATTATTTGAGAGCTGTCATGCATATCCTTTTCCAGCTTGTCACTATCTTCCAGCACATACATGCTATTAAACTTGACAGTGGCGTTCTTATAGGGGCATTTGGATGCATGATCAGTTGTGTACTTATCCCCGCATTTGAAACACAAGCCTTTGGATTTTCTATCCTTGACAACTTCAGGAGGAATGAATTTTTGACCGTTGGAACCGAAGCCATTCCTAGCCTTATTTTCAGCATACTTTGGGTCACTTTTGAAGGGTGGTGTTGTCCCAAAACTGCTATATTTCCTTTCAGCATTAAAACTGGGGTAAGTAGGAATTTTGGGGCTGCCATTCCCTGCATTATTACTGCGATAATTAGTAGCATATGGGGGTTGCCTACTAGGGTATCTTTGCTGACCGGAAATGGGTTGCGTGCTCTCATTGCGGCGGTACTTTCGACCATAGTGTTCGGCCAATTCTATGGCTGCAAACAGGGTGGCTGGCTTTTGAGCCATTACATCAGCTGAGATGCGCATCCAGCCCATAAATGTATTTATGCAATTTGGCCTCATCACTAACTGCCTCAACATACATGGATAAGTTCATAAACTGATTGGTGTACTCCCTCACGGTGAGATTTCGCTGATCAAACTGATACCATTGCCTAGCCAAGCGTTCTTTTTCCACCGAGGAGACAAAAACTTGGATCATATGCATTTTGAACTCTTTCCAATCACAAAACTGCTGGTTTTCTCACTGAACAAATCTCCAACATGTGTGGCAAAACCTTCTAAGTGAAGGGAGGCAAAAATGATCTTTGCTTCATCGGTACGGGAGTAGATGAGAAAATAGGCTTCCAATTTAGAGGTTCATTTCTCTAGTTCAGCTGGGGATGAGGATTGCCCATTGAATTTTGTAAACACGATCTTGTCACGCAGCTCATTTGGGCCTGGTTGCCCATGAATGCCATGTGCTACATGCTGCCCATACATGCCTTGCTGTCCAAAATTCCCATGGGGGCCATGCTGCCTGTGCATTACATGAGGACCAAATTGCCCATTAGGACCTTGCTGTCCAAAATGTCCATGCTGCCCATTATCATATACATGCTGCCCATTGCCATATGCATGCTGCCCATGCACTCCGTGCAATCCATGCTGCCCAAGGTTTGCATTGGGGCCATTCCCTTGAGTGTGCAAGTAGCTTCCATTACGGGGGAGTTGGGGTGCCAATGATGGGCTGGAAGGATTCGAGACGGGGGAGAGAAGGAGGGGCTCATCATTCCGAGCAGAGGGCTCACCCGTCTCATAAGTGCTATGGGGAATGCCATGGGTACCACCAAGTCCTTGTGGGCTGCGCCCGGTCTCCAAGGGGGGAGGGCGGTTAGCCTCACGGGGAGGGACATACTCCTTGGGTCGATCCGAGGAGGGGGCAATGGCGGGAATGAGGGCGCCCATGCGCTCTACGAGTAAATCCATCTTCATCTCAGAATGACGCTGATCTTGGCGGGTTTCCATCTCCCTGTGGCGTTGCTCCATCTCTCGATGTCGATCAGCATGGCGGGTCTCATGTTGGCATAGGGTTTGGTTGAGCAGAGACAAACGATCTATCTCGGGGGCACCTTCTTCAAACAGGACTTCACGATCCTTCTAGGCTGAACTAGGATCGTTCATTGAGGCACGGGAGTCCCTTATTTCACGCTGAAATTCCTCCTGGGCCTTTGCTTTACCCTTGTGGCCTGCCATTCCAAGTGTAGTCTACTAGACCCCCTGTTACAGAAATGATGATAACTTGAGCTAGGGAACTCCGATTGCCAAAATTTCTGATTCAAATGAAAGCCCTCGATCCCTCTACGAGGATATGTAAAAATATCTCCGACAGTAAATGATCAGGGCTTTGCTGTAATCACTTTTTGTGGGCTGACTATGTAGGACTGCTGCCTGTCCCACAGTACCTCTGGGCACAAAACTGAGTGTAACTCCCAAACCGTAGGGCAGAATGGAGAGATTTTTAGCTCAGATCGAAGAGGAAAATGCCCTCTTCAAATCAAGATATAGAGCTCATGCTCAATCACACAAGAAAGCTTTCCTGTAATCAGTTCTTACGGGCTGATTGTGTAGGACTGCTGCCTGTTCCACAGTGCCTTTGAGTACAAAACTGAGTGTATCTCCCAAACCGTAGGGCGGAATGGGGAGGTTTTTAGATCAGATCGAAGGGGAAAATGCCCTCTTCAAGTTAAGATATAGAGCACTCAATCACACAAAGAGACTTTGCTGTAATCAATTCTTGTGAGCTGACTGTGTAGGACTGGTTGTATGCAATACCCTGCAAAGGCTCCCTCAAGAAGCATTCTTTATCCCAATGGTGAGGGTCTTATCCCAGACATCCAGGGCCTCAATGGTGGCTCTCAATGTCCCATAAAGCCATACATTCTTTGCATCCATATCTTATTGCTTAGACTAGTTTCATATTGCATTTCCTGCCCTTCTTGCATTGCATCCACCATACATTACCAAGCGGTTTATGACATTACCAATGCATGTAGGGGTTTGTAGGCTCAAGTGATCAGGGTTCGGGCTATTCCATCAAATGTACCTGCACCTGCAATAATCTTTGGGCTTCGGATCACTAGGAGGTGGGCAAAGTTCCCCCCAGGCCGGGTTGTGCGCCCCTTCAGGGTCTTTGATGGCAAGGGGGGGTCACCCCTCTTTTGTCTTGCCACCTCACATGGCATCGGGCTTTTCCTCACCCGGAATATACATAGCAGACATTTATTAATTAAACAACTAGCATGAGATGCATTTCTGGAATCAAAATTTTGAGCTTTTTATGAAGTGCATGGAATTAGAATGGGAAATAGGGATAGGGAGCTTACCGGCAGTGACTCACTGCCTACTCACCCTTATACAATGGATTTTTATCACTTCTTGACTCAGCCAATTCACAAAAGCCAAACGGGTTATGGGTAAGCAAAATATAATCACAATGAAGCTTCAGCATGAGTAAAATCCATTTCAGCACTATAAGATCAAAGAGAAATGACTAGGGCAATTAATCAGCATGCATTCAAGGTCTGGGTCTCCTATTATCTACTTGGACTCATACATTCTCTCAAACAAATGGATGGGATTCAACAAGAGGCTTAAATGGAGAGAATGAGAGCCAAGAAACAGTTACCTTGAGTCTTTTGGAGAAGAAGGCAGCCACACTGATGCCACCTCAGTCCTCCATGAGAGCTCCATTTGATCCCGAATGCTCCATGGCTCCAAAATGGGTATGCTTCTTCAAGAAAGCTTGGGGCAGGATGGTTCAGGACTTCTCCATGAGAGTTCTTGCTGAAATGGAGGTCCTACTCCATAGCCATGGCTGTCCACAAGAGCATGCCTTCAAATCTTGCTTGTAATCTTCTCCCCGTTCTTCTTGATGGCTGAAATCTTGAACAATGTTCAAGAGGGAACTCCCGGGGACCAAGGAGAGACCAAAATCTTCAGGATTTCTGAGCTTGATGCCAAGGTTTCATGGCTGCCATGGACTGCACCAGACTAGGGTCTCTTGAGTGCCAAAGGGGAGTCCAAGGGCTGAGAAAAATGTCATTGATGCTACCCAAGAATGTTGCCAAGGACCAGGGCTAAAGTCAGGAAGGAGGGGAGGGCTGGGGGGGTTGCCCTATAGGCCAGGAAGCAGCCCGTTTTTTGCGCCGCAAATTTCGGGCTGCTCCTGGGGGCCACAGGCAGGGTTGAACCACGTGGTGCTACTGCTCACTGTGCTCCTCTCACTGAGGGGAACACCTTAGGTCCAGCCCATCTTGCTGAGGAAGAGGAGGGGGAGAAGAATTCCTGGGATTCTTGAGCTGGAGCTTCCATGGTAGCTTGGGAGAAGAGGAGAGAGAATGTCTTCTTGAAAAGTAATCGAGTCTTTGGCCTTCTCTAATTGTGCTGCCCTCCTTTTTGCCAAAAACCCTAAAAAACTTGCATGAAAATTAGTGACAACCTGTCAAATTTGTCTGCCTGCCTCCAGATTTGTCCATGGTTCTTGGGAAAGCTCCAAGAAAGGCTGCCACAGTCTTCAAGAGGGTTGACAACCTGCCTGAGTACTCCTGTGTACCTGTGAAAGAGATGTAACTGGAACTTTCTAACTGTGGGAAATTGTGAGAGCCCTAAATCTATGGGGAAAGAGAAGGATCAAGGACAAAGCTCTGATACCACTTGTAATGAAGGAGACCTAACTGTCCTAACTAAGGGGAAAGAGAGAGAGAAGGACTGCAGAAGAAGAGGGAGAGGAGAGAGAAAGGCAAGAAGAAGAGAGAGAAAGAGGGAAAGTGGAAGAAGAAAGGAAGTCATGAAAGCTTGAGAAGGTGAAAAGAGAGTTTCTTGATAATTTCTGTGATCCTTCAAAATACCCTCTTACACCTTATATACCGTCAGTGAGACTGGTATGTTCCCATGACATATTCCCGTGATCCCCGTTCATTACATTGTCCAATGTTCGAGTGTTGCTATTTATGAGAGAGGTTTTAGTGCTTGAACTATGATAAATAGTAAGCTATGTAATTGTTTGGAGATTAAGAGTTTAGATGCATTAATGAAAATCTTTATTGAAGGGCTTCTTAAAGTCAATATGCATTATTTGCACTTTCGTTGTCTTGATTCTTTTGACTTTTAACCATTTTCCTATGTTAAACTTATTTTTTCCTTGGTTGCTTCTATCTTTTGAATACAAATCTTTCACATTTGTTTTTAGATCATGCTTGCTTTTAATAAAATATGCTTGTAAGTTTTTTTAAATAAATTTTTTAAACTTTGGTTGTATTTCATTATGTTCTCTTTCACGTTAGTTTTGTTTTTTTTATAAAAATATCATGGATGCTTTCAATAAAATGTGTTTGAATTTTTAAAAACTTTTTTGAAATTGTTTTGCTTATATTTCATTATGTTATCTTTTATGCAAGTTTTGTTTTTTTCTTTTTGTTTCTTTTATGTTATTTTAACTTCTTTTCTTTTGAGTTGCTATATTATACGTTCTCTTTTAAATATTTGCGCTTTATGATGTATATACTTCTTTGAGGCCATAGTCTCACTAAGAGACATAGAAACCACTTGTATACATTTGTTTATATCTATTAAAATTTTAGATAAGTAATGTAGATCAAGTTGCTTAATGATAATAAGGGTTTTCATTTCTAAGGTGTAAGAGATAGGTAATTGAACAAAATTTAAGGAAAAGCTTAAAATATAGACCCTTTCAAATGATGGAACAAAAGACAATTATCCTTTCATTAAAGATTTAAAAGGGAACTTGACGAATTCAACTTGTAGGATTAAAAGAATTGGGCCGGTTTAATTCAGAATGTTAAGGTTTTAAATGGTTCAAATTTTATGGAACCAATCTTAGGCTAAGAGGAGAAGGATCTGTGCTAGGTTCACAAAATTAATTTCCCCGAACACTACCTTATAGGCTTATAGTGACCGGCACACGCTACTTTCGTTAGGGACTCCGAACACGACTTGTGAAGTTTCAAGTAAAGTTGGAGCCACGTGTAAAGACGTGTGCCACGTGTGATCTTTTTTGGCGGTCACGTGTCGGCGGAACCGTCCGTCCTACAAGAAAACTGTATAAGCCTCGAGTCTTCCGTCACGACTGACGACTCGCGAACGAAGTCCAGCTACGTCAATTCATCAAGTCCACTATTGATGCTGCCGTAATGGCACGCAAAGATCTCTTGGTAGCTGCGTGGCATCCAAGCAACGGAAGTTGCTTTGCAATTGCTTCACTTGCTGCAAGTTGCAACAACCCCTTGACCATTATTCTTGAATTCATGATTATTCTCAATTAAGGAGAGTACCAATTGATATTGCATCCAACCATAACAAGATGGCCACATGCAACATCCCCATCATGGGAATGGCAATTGCTATCTACATCTACAACCAACCCCAAAACCTTGAGCCTCAACCTCCCACTCATTAGTTGTGCCATACATATCAAGCTCCAACCCATCAACGAAGGACCATTGACACACTCAATAGCACATTCTCAAACAACTCGACATTGGCCAGTTCCACAAGCTACACCATTATAGACACTAAATTTCCAAGAATAGTACCACAAATGATTCTAAATGTTTATCGTGCCACTACTACCTCACCACTCGCTTATAGATTGATGTCATGACCACTACGTGCATGTAGTGGCCGTGACGTTCAACCTATACTCCGGGCCATATTGCATTAGGACGAAGCACAAGCACACATAAGTGTAAGCTAATGTAAACTTAGCATATCAAGATAATGGTGGCCAATTAGATCGATCATCTCTAGAATATTTTCACCCTACATACCTTTGTAAGATAGATACTATGGCAAAAGAATGAATTGTCAAAATAGCCCAATTAAGTATATGTCCCAACCATTTTAGTACACATGGTTCTATCAATAATTAAAAGCAACAAATCCTTTATATGAACTATCACTGGTCATTATTTACCCTATAAGAAGTGCCCTTACATTCTGGGCAAATAGATTAGAATAATTTTCCGTGTCAGTTTTGGAAACTAGCTACATCCATTAACTCCCACATCCTTATGTGGCCCCTCCTTCCATTACCAACCCATATATGCAACATGCATATTGCTAGGTAACTACTTAGGGGGTGCACCTTATAGAGCATATAAGATACCATGTGAGTTCAAAAGAAATTATATTTTATTTAGTAAAATTTATAGTATTATATTTACAAAAGAGATTCATAATTACAATTTGAAAAAAAAGTGTAAGTTAAGTAAAATAAAAAGGGTCATTTTATGGGCTTATAGCATGTAAGGAAAGGATATTCCTTAGTACCCTTTGATTGAATGCTATATATATGATTTCTTATAGGTGCACCTTCCCAAGGGTAACTAGCTACCTCTAGAGTAGATGATAGTTGAATTGTTTATCTTCATGATGTCTCGATTAGTCTAGGTCCTAACATATCAGCTAGTATGAATCCAAGCTAGAATACCCCCTGTAAGTTTGGTTCCATAAGGAGGACCCTCCCACTCTTGGCCACCAAAAAGGAAAAAAACTTGGCCAAGAGCCAAGCTAGAGTAAGAAGGGTTCGCAAGGCTATAAGAGTAGTGATAATTGGACAAATATCACAAATATCACCATTAAGCAATGGCAAGATTTATAGACAACTAGCTATATGCAAAGATCTAATAGACAAAGCTCAAATTCTCAAAAGAGATGTTTGATAGCTTTTAAGGAGGCAAAATCTAAAGCTCCAATTGATAAGATTGTAAGTAATTCCATGAGTTTTCATCAACGATCTTGTACTTATTCTATGTATTAGTCTTCTGGGTTCAAGTACATTTTGCACTCATCTTGACGACCAATATTGTGTACCCAACATGTAATTCATTTGTAGAATATAAACACAACACATGGTGCTATACATGGCAGCGGCACAATTTTTTTCTCTCTCTAACTGTCGCTATTAGCATCACAAATTTACTATACGCGTTGCAATATGCGTCACAAATTGTCGCTATATGCATCCCTATTTGTATCACAAAACCAACAAAAATAGTAACGCATATAGCGATGGTTTTGTAGAGACACTGATACCGATGCGTTTAGCGATGATGGGGGCAAAATTTTTAATGAACATTTGCGTCACTTTGAACATCGGTATGACACATGTATCTTGTACTGAACATTATTTCTAGCTAGAATTATTAATTGAAAAAAATCTAGAGATGATAAAGATAAGTTCACTCCTATAGGGGTAAGTGCATGAAAATATATCTTAATATGGCATCTCAAATAATATATTTTATCTCCATCTTCCATAGACAAAAATGCATCGAACCTTATTCCTATCATAACATTAATGTGTGCACTTCTCAAGGCCACTTTCACTTGTTATGTGAATAGGCCATCCTACATTGATAGCCTCATTCCCAAGGTATGCCTATTACCAAACTAACTCATCTTTTTAGAAACACAAAAGGCTTGTAAATAGGATCTCATCAATGATATGAAAGAGAGGCTTACTTTACCTTAATAGCCTGACTCCCTTTGAGAATACCTCACCTTTTCTGAGAATACCTCACCTTTTGGGATCATGTGATCTAATCTCCTTCACTTATTTCACATCTCCTTTTTGGTCTTGTTTTGGATTGGACCTTCTACATAGAACTTCACACCACATTAACAAGGGCACTTTTAGCACTGTTATTTTGAATTGGTCCCCCTACATAAAATGTCACACCATATTAACTGGGGTGCATTGAGATACTTACAAGGTTTTAAGTTCTAGTAAATTCTATGCAAGAATCCCTTCGTGGTTTTTTCTTGGCCAATTCACCTTATTAAATTGAATTATATATAGAAGCATGTGTAACACCAATATGAGAATCATAAGACACTTGAGAAGCCTTCTATTGAACTTTATATAAGCTTCCCATCTCCCATTTTATTTTGGCTAGTCAAATGTAGATGCTATATGCATAGATTTCAACATCTAATGATGAACCCCACCCTCCCCCCTCGCCCCCCAAAACACACATATGTGCCTGAGTGCACCACTCAATGTGCATCCATATTCCCACTAAATTTTAAAAGTTAGTAGTTTGGACGTGAAAGTTAGACTCCTTACAAACTAACCATTTGAAAATCCAAGAAAATGACCATAGCAATATAAAATTATCTTTATAATATTACTTACAAATGATCTCAACATGATGAAGTTGAGTTAATGTATGATGATATCAAATCCCAAATATAGCTAGCTCTAATGTCTTATGAAGTAGGATGTTGCATACTTAAAAGGCCATGGTTGATTTTACATTCATACAATGCTTATACACAACTGGCTTTATTTACACTCAAAGGCTCATGCCTTTGCAAAATCAAGACTACCCTTGTTTGCTTGAAGTGCCTTGCTATAAAAATTCTTATAGTAGTCTCCAAATACCATTGGCTTGAAACGAGGTGGATTCTTTTGATGTATCAAGCCAGGGATGGGGGTTACAATGGTATCATAAGTGGATCCAACAAAACATGCTATTGACATTCTTGCCTGCTTGAAGTTGGTAAACACCCTATGTTTAATACTCTTGTACGTACCATTTGTCACTATCTTCCACATGACATAACAAGTCAAACAAAATTCATGATAAGTAATTAACCATTGGAAAATAGAATAACAACCTCATAGCACTACACATGGTAAAAATAAAAACCAAACCTAAAGTCGAACGATGGTAAAACCTTGTGAGAAGCCTTCTAGTTCTCTGGGACCACTCTACCATAGGACAGACCCGTCGAGGGTTCTCTCCACCCACTTCCCTTGATAGCTTTAATTTTCTAATTAGGTCCTACCACAATTATGTGTGACATTTAAAAATCAGCTTCATTAATTAAGCCTTTTAGGAAACAGAGTTCATTCATGTAACTTATAGCATAGACATGAAAATAGTGCAAGCAACTCTTTTGACAAAAAAGTTCCCTAACTTATTTTCCAGTTAATCTTTGTCTCCTGCCCATATAGGAGAAATTATGTAACCCTTTCATCCAACAGAAGTACCCGATCCAAATTACATGGCACCATACTTTCATTTTTTATCAAGTATCTAGAATAGGATCTTCCAACGCCCTAGATGTTGGGATTAACATAGCCTAAAACTCCGTTTCGGACTAGGCAATGGGGTGTCCAGAGCTCCATTGACCCCAAGAAACCTAGGAGTGAGACATAACTTCCATGGATGGCCTTTTTACCACTCGACCTTCGGCCCGTGAATTGAGCAGTGCCCTCTCGGGGTAATCCGCGGTGCAATCTTGGAGATGATTCACCTATGCAAATATACTTCCTTAATTAGTCCAATTAATAATCAAACACAATCAAATCAATCAACTTAATATCATCTTCCAAGGAAACATTCCTTTATTTCCAATGGCAATTTGTCATCACATACCCCTGCCATGCATTTACCATCTACACAAATACTTGGAATAATCATCAATTCACATCCCACAATTAGTTTAATGCAAAAGAATTTAGGATGTTATTTGATCAATCAACAAAAATAACGGTATCCTTTTCCAAACATTGCAAGAATAGTCGCGATAACCTTTCCATCACGTGTTTGCTCTCCCCCTTAGGATCAGATGATTTCTAAGTAAAATTTGCTTAACACATGCTTCTAGCGACTAAGGCATATGTTAAGGTTTCAAACAGTGTATAATACATAAGTTCTATTAATCACTTACATTGATCGATAACCCAACCCTCTTCCCAATAGGTACAGAAGCATCTGTCTTTCCTTCAACTAAGGGTTTCCCAATCCCTAGAGCTCTCCTCTTGCCTTTGAAGATTGGGATTGTTATTCATACGTAGCCCAATCCTCGAGTTAGATTGATGAAGGTGGTAGTTGCCAGACGGTCCCCAAGGTATCTTAGTTTTAGCCCTTATGATTGTTATTTGTGCTAACTATGCATAACATCAAGGTTCCAATCTACCAAACATGAGCTATTACACTACAACAAAAAGGCTCCATAGACGCGCTTGTAGACACAATATTTGAACAGTGATAAAAAATGTCGGGCGCATTTATTACCGCGTCTATTGCTGCGCCTACAATTTCGCATCTAAAAGCGCGCTTTTGGTCAGAGTTACACGCCCATGTAGACGCGCATATAGACGCCCGTATTGACGCGCTATGTAAATATATAATCATATTTATAAAAAAGTGGATATATTCATATTGTGCATCTATACACGCATGTATCTATGTGTCTAAAAAAGCATTTACTCTGAAAGTTTTTGACGAGAATAGACGCGCATTAATCTTGCAATTTAGACGCAATGATAGACGCGCAAAATAGAGGTATGAAAAAAAAACCAAAAAGCATGTGGCTTGTAAAGCCACATGCTCTCTGTTTTTTTTCCCCCCATCAACATCAAACTGTATGCTTAGGGAAAACAGAGAAAGATTATTTCGAAGATTTTTGTACTAAAAATAAAACAATGTATGTAGAACACAAAATTTCATATATATAGATGAAACGTTTTTACATGATGAGTTCTAGTCCTTGTGACCTCAAGCATGGTCATGGTCGCAAGCACTAGCTGAAAGTAATACATATCAAAAATAAAAATTACAAGCCAAGGCGAGGCATGCATGCATGGGGCTCCTCTACATCTCCTCAGAAGAGGAATCATCATCGCTACCACCACCGCTGTCGTTGCCACCACCGCTATTACTCGTCCCCCCTTCGCTATCCTCAACTGCATCAAGATTCGCCTACATAAAGGATTAAGGTATATAAATGCCATTACAAGCAATAAATTAGAGTTACCTATACTTTTCATGTAAAAAATAAAACATACCTCTTCTAGTGGTGGAATCCTCATGGCACGATTATATTGCTCCTCTGTGATGAGTCCCTCCTCGTAGAAATGCTGCCAAGTGGACGCCCGGTTATGACCTCGATGGTAGCCTACCTCTCTAGGAGTAGGCATCCTACCAACGATATGATACTACAAAACAATTTGAACATACAACGTATTAGAACACACTACATAATGAAGTGAAACAAATTACAAAATTTATTTTTTTAAAAAAATCAAATAATACTTACAAACTCAGCCTCCCATGACTCCCTGCCACCCGATCCATAATGCGACGATCCCATGGTTTCCATCTGGATATGTCGCACCTCTGCATGCTGGCGACTTGTCATTTTCTCCACTGCTCTCTTCTTGGCCTCTTTCCACTCCCTACAGTGGCAATTGGGTGATTGGCCATATCCAGGGCACCCCTGCTCTTGTCTCCACAGTGACTCCTTGGTGCGCGTTGTCGTATTGCTGCGCATTCGAGGTGTGAAATCCACCCAAAAGTTGTGTGTGTGACATTTGTTACTTTGTACATAGTTAGTTGTTGTGTTTACATTTATTTTCTGCGTATGAGTATAGTGGAGAGAAGTTTGGAGGCATAGTGATGAGCATGAAGGGATGCTTTCAGTCTATATTGAGCAGGGCTAAGGAGAGAAGGCTTTACATTGGACAAGCATTACATGTTGATGCCCTTGAGAAAGGATTCACATTAGACTATGTTTATAGTACCTTGCTGTCTATGTATAGCAAATGTGGGAGCATTGTAGAAGCAGAGAAAGTGTTTGATGGGTTGTCTGAGCACACTGTTGTGTTATGGAATGCTTTGTTTTCTCTCTATCTAGAGGTTATGATCTGTTTCCTGAGTTTGGGATGGATTTATCTGCACGTATGGTGACTATTCATGTATGGTTGAAGTTCAAGCCCTCTTCAATGGAATGATTTAATGTCAATATATATTCAAAATGGAGGTTTAGGTTGAATGGTTTCTACAATGAGGTGGAATTGGTGAACTGCTTCCTGAGAACGAGCAAGTTTCCTGCAATCTCATGAGAGTTAAGGGACTGATAGACTTGATCTTCCATGGATTTGCACAGTGACATGAGAAGATAGAGTTCCTGGGTTTCTGTGTGTGAGCTTTCTAAATGATTATTAAGTAATGATCAGAGATTGGACACATAAGAGGGGAATTGCAATCCTGAGCCTTGCCTTCTGAGTCAAGGTGATGATATTGGCAGTCATCAAACGTGTAGCAAAAACTCAAAGGGCTCAATCTTGTTGTCAGATAGGAGCTGCCTTTGCATTTTTCTGAATTACAGCTTTTACAAGAATCAAGAGGTCAGGACTCAGTACTCCATCACAGACATGTCGCCTCTGATACAGACAATGCTGCAGAGCTTCCTCATGTGGAGGACTTCTTGTGTATTTTACAAGACTGCAAGAAACAGAGGAATCTTGCTCTTGCAAGGCAAGTGTATGTGCATGTTTGCCATATGGGGCTTTAGCTCCTCAATGTCTTTGGGAACTATATCCTTCAAATGTTTGCAGACTGCATGAGTATATGTGATGTTGAGAAACTGTTCAACCAACTGATGGACTTCAATGAGTACTCTTGGGTATCTCTAAAGTAGGCAGCTAGCAGTTCTGGATGAGTGAATGGCATGAGATTTTCCACTTGCAGTAGCAAGCAAACCATCACTTAAGGGTTGAAGGGCATTTAATTTTGGGCAATCAGATCACATTGGACATGGTTGCAACATAGCAAGGAGAGGATGGGCCATCATCAGATGGGATACCCACAAATACGGTCAGAAAGAAGAGACTCAGATAATGATCAACAAACTAACAAATGACTAGTCACTCTGTAATTTCTTTTTCGGTTTCTTTCCCCCCTTCGCTTGGAGTTTGAAGTAGCTATGAAGGGTGGCCATGGAAATCGTGACAGTGTAGGCAGAGGATTGTGATGCTTTATGAAAAATACAGGCAGGGCAGTGCAATCCGCTTCCATATCCAGAATGGATGTCCATTCAATCAGAGTTCCGACTGTCCTGTTAATTCATGGTTGAATTCAATTCATGACTCCAAATGAATTCCAGTAACCCACAGATCGATCCTTAATTTTGTTTGATGTCTGAATCAGCTGCAGGGGACAGTACACCAACACCTTTCCTTAAGAGATGTCCATCTCCTCTGCTAACCATATGTGCCTCCATTAATTATACACACAGAACCACAAAACTGCTACGAAAAGCCAAAATAGTGTAGATGTTGGGACCGCTTTTCTGTAACAAAAAGCTTCGTGCTGAATAGAAAAAAGAGGAGCTACTTTATTTGTTTTGGAAGAGGAATTTAGGGGTGGCTTGAAAAAGGAAGAGTGGCTCGAAAGGGGGGAACGTGGCTTTTTGTGCTGGGGGGTGGAGATGTCGTGCAAAAATCTGTGATTGATCATATACGAGGAGAAAGGTTGTGAAAGATATGGCCTTAAAACCTTTTAGCTCAGCGCTGAATGCCCTGGAACAGTGCAATGCTGTATATGAAGAGACTATCATTCTGGAGTGAACGCTCTGGTGTTTCTAGATGCGCAGATTACAGAGCAATTGTATCCGAATTGCCATCATCAGCTTTGTGGGAAGATCTGAGTAATAATAATCACAACAGTTGTCGCTCTGTAACACAAAAGAAACAGATTTCCTATGAAGCAAGTCGTCTTGATGAAGGGCAGTGTAAGTTTATTGATGCACAGAGATATTTCCTGCTTCAAGGGATATGGAAAGCATAAGGAGACACTGAAGACTGTGTTGCAGGATCAAGAGGATGCTCTATTATAAACAGAGACACTGAAGACAGTGTTGCAGACAGGATTGCAGACAGAGAAGACAGAGAAGGACAATAAAAAGGGAAAAGGCTGTTCAAAAGAGTCAGCAACAAATACAATATCAGATTCCAAGAGCACAAAGAGCATGAAACTATCAGATACAAAGACTACATCTGCAGATGAAGTAATATAATGAAAAATTTGGGCTCATGTTACTTGCAAAACTAGTCAGTTGGGGTCAGTTGGAGGCCTTTGGTTCTTCACATGTGAGATTGGATTCAGAATTCTCAGAAGCTACGAGAGGCTGTGGATAAAATTCAACCAATCCCATTCAAACCAAAATAGGGATAAAAAAAATTATCACAGATGAGAAGGCAATGACTATGAATGCTTCAGTGGCTCTGACGACTTTGCTGTCATGCATTGAAGCTGTGTAGAGCTACACTGATCACCATTCTCATTTCTATTTATCTTCAATTATTGGCTGAAATAAAGAAAAACAGAGATTTGATATCATTTTTTAATCTTGCTTATTTGCTTGATTAATCTTCAATCTTGGAATTTTTCAAGGACCTCTGTGGTTGCGACTTTGCTTTTGAAAACCCTTCGACATCTTTGGTGAACCCAACGTGAAAGCGTCGCAGAAATTTCAGGATGGGAGATGCTTCAGCCTCTATTTCAGCCTCTTCTACAATTCCAGCTGCGTCCTCTACTTCAGCTCCATCAATGACTACTGCGTCAAGTACTTCAACAGAGGATCTAAAGCAGATTTTGCAGAATATGTCCATGTATATGCAGCTCCAAAATCAGCAGACAGAATTGTATATGCAGCAGCAGAACAGCAGTTGTCTCAGCAAAGGCAACTCTATTCAGAGCAGGAGAATGCAAACAGTGCGACTAAGGCGATTGAAGCAGTTGAGAATGAGAAGAAGCTATTTGATGGCCGTAATGTTTCAGCATATTTGAAGACATATGAGATCAAGATGGGGTTTTTGGGAGTTCCAGCTGGACTTATGAGTAAGTATTTCCTTCGTCTTGTCACACCCGCTTTGAAGGCAAAAGTGACTGATCTTTTTATTCAAAATACACATTGGCAAGATTTTAAGAAGGCCTTGAAAGAAGAATACTTCCTTGAGGACTTTGGTATGGCTACTCGACGGTCATTCCGAGAGTGGGTCTACATGCCAAACAAAGGTCTAGCTGCTTCAGAGTTGATTCGAGAATTTGAGGAGAGGTATAGTCAGCTTGATGCCATTGTGAACAAAGAGCATTGGATGTTGAAAAAGTTGAGCTTTTCTTGCAAGCTGCAGATCCTCCTATTCAAGAAGAATTGGGTGAGCTTCTTGAGGATCACACAAAGCCTATGGGTCTTAAAACGGATTGGCAGGATGCTCAGGATGCAGTCTCGACTTTAACCAAGAGGAGGATATGGAAGACTCACCTACAGAATGGTTCCATGACACCTACACCATCATCTGCTCCTATGCCTGCTTCTATCCTTGTTATTTCTTCTCCTCCTCAGCCAGTTTCTTGGCCTATGCCAGTGCCTACTGTTTCCACTCCTCCTATTCCTCCTGTTCCACGAACGATGCCTATACCTTCTGCTCCAAAACCATCCACTCCGTCAGTGCCTACCTCTCTTGATGACATAATCAAAGGCATAACAGATTTGACACTGGAGTCAGTCAAAGCGGAGTTGGTGGGAAAGTTGAAAGAGCAGTTTGCTTCGACTGCGCCTACTACTTCTTCTAGTGCTCCTACTGCACCTAGGAGTGCTCCTACTGCACCTAGGAGAGATCGGAGATGTATTTGGTGCGATAGTACGGACCATCAGCATTGCAGGGATTGTGAATCTTTTTAGGATGCAAGGAGGAAGAATGTGGTATATTGGGGACAAGATGGTAAGATTTGGTTGACTGAGACAGGAGCTCCGCTTGCTACCAACTTTGGTAAAGGTGGAATGAAGAAGTTAGTGGATGACATGGCTGCGCATACTTCTTATGTGATAGCTAGAGGTGATGCTTCTGCATATGGAGTCTAGATTGAGAAGGGATCAGAGACTCAGTCAGCACTATGGACTTATGCTATGGAGACTGCAAACAAGGGGAAAATTCAGCAAACTGTTTTGACTAGTGCAGGCTCTAGCATCAGATCAGAGACAGGTTGGGACTCGCTTGTTGACAGGTACTCTATTTATGCTTATTTGGCTAAGTCTCAGGGAGCAGATGTACTTGTTGAGGAGAAGCGTAAGAGGGATGAAGAAAATCCAAGTGCAGCTAAGAAGACTAGAGGGGGTGAGTTTGTTACTCCACCTACTGCAGGACCGTCTTCAAGACTAGGGCCAGAACGACAGATGGAAGATGCTCAAAAGAGAGAAAAGAGGCAAGAGCCTAGAGAGAGAAAGCAGCCAGGGTTTAGATTGATGTCCGATATTGAGACATCTACGGACATGAAGAAAATCTTTAATGACAAGATACTTGGCAGTGAGGTGACTTTCACTATTTTTGAGGTTTTGGGCATCTCAAAAAGAGAGTTTCAGGATCAGTTTCAGGAGGTCTTGAAGAGGAAAAGACATGCATTGCCTACCACTGATACACATGGAGTTTTGATTGGGGAGTTGGATGAGGATGAGGATGAGGTTATGGTTGAGAATGCTTCTGTTTTTCCGCAGGAAGAGAAGAGGGTTCAGCCTATGCATTATGCTAAAACTGATGAGCCTGTCTTGATACCGAGTAGTCACTTTTCGCGGAGCCATTGGGCTAGGGCAACTACAGAGACGATGGTAAAGATTGGAGAGAATCAGGTGCCTTATGTTGCATTGGTGGATCATGGTTCAGAGATTAATCTCATAGTTCGTGGAGTTTATGAGAGTAATAGATGGCCTATGGATGTAGAGCATGGGTGGCGAATGAGAGCCGCCAATAACACTGCAGGTGATTTGTATGTTGCCTTTCCTAGTGTCAGGGTTTCTACTGGTGATGTAGAGGAGGATTTTCATTTCTTTGTGCAGGATTCATGCTCTTATCCTATAATTCTTCGACAGCCATTCATCACAAAGATGCGCATGGAAACAAAGGTCATGGATGATGGATCTACTTATGCACGGATTCGCAGTAAAGATGGCATGAGAGCAGTTCAGTTTATGACTGTGTGTGTGAACCATGCTAGAAACAGAGATACTCTTAGAGGTGCACCTTTGCCCACTGTGAGGGATTCGGGTTTTCATTAGATACCGCCGTTTCACGAGACGACGGTGGTACAGAGCAAAGGAGATTGGAGTTCTCGTCTCCTGGCAATGGTGTTTTCTCCTCCAGTTTTGTTGGGATTTCAGCAAACAGTTCGATGAGTTATCAGAAGACTTCTAGGTTGCCTAGAGCTGCCAGGCAGTATAAATGCAGGAAGGAGAAAAATTTGAAAAATGCATGAATTTTGGAGGATGATGAGCACATAGATGGGATGTATGACAGTATGATTTGTGCAGATACAATGGAAGAGATAAAAGATATGCTAAAAACTGATATGTAGAGTTGTCACAATAAACTGAAATTGCAGATTTTGTGTCACAGATTGAGTCAGAGGCTGAGGTAACTCAGCAAAGAGTGTTGAGTGCTGAAGAAATTCAGCAAATAGAGTTTCCAGCTGGTTATGATCAGCTTTCAGAGACACAGAGGGCTGAAAACTTTCAGCCAACAGAGTTTACTGCTGAAGTATTTTAGCATCCAGAGTTTAGGGCTGTTCCTATGCAGTCCATAGAGTAGAGGGCTGAGGATATTCAGCCATTGGAGTGCAGAATTGCTGATTTACAACAAGATTTGAGTAATGCAGAAGAGCATAATGAAGCCAGGGTTGACACGAAATACAAAACTGTGGATAAGAAGGTGAAGCCGGTTGCTGTACCGCTTCCACCTGACAGTGATCAGCAAATAGAGAGGGCTGCTAAACAACCAATTTTGAGGAATCCGGAGCATATTGGTCATAAATTTTCAGCAGAGACTCTTGCTGAATTGAAAATTGGAAATGGTGATTTCTTGCTACCCATAGAGAAGCAATGCTTTCAGGAGATGCTTGAGCGACATGGAAGGGGATTTGCTTTTTTCCCGCATGAGATTGGATGTGTGAATCCTGATATTGTTGCTCTTATGGTCATTTTTACTATTCCTCATATTCCATGGAATCTCCGACCTATTCCAGTGCCTAAGGCACACCTGCCAAAGCTGATTGATTTATTGAATGAGAAAATCAGGATGGGAATTCTTGAGCCTTCATCTGCACCATACTCAAACAGGTGGTTTACAGTTCCAAAGAAGAATGGTACTCTCCGATTTATTCAGGACATGCAGCCAGTGAACAGAGTTACTATCAGGAATGTTGGTATAGGTCCAGTTGTGGATGAGTTTGCAGAAGCATTTGCTGGACGTGTCATCTATTCTTTAGGTGATTTGTATTCAGGATATGATTAGTTTCAGCTGGCTTTGGAAAGCAGGGACATAACCACTATGAGAACTCCTATTGGGCTTGTCAGAATGTGTACCTTGCCTCAAGGTGCCACTAATTCTGTTGCGCATATGATGAATGCCATGCATAAGGTCCTTCGAGATTACATACCTCATCTTACTATGCCTTTCTTGGATGATGTGCCCATTAAGGGGTGTGCAGAAGAAGAGAAGAATGAGAGTCTATATGAGCAGGGATGCAGATACTTTGTGGCTGATCATATTTCAGCATGTGAGAAGATTTTGGCCAGGTTAGAAGAAGTGAACTTGACACTTTCAGGGCAAAAATCTGTTTTTGGAGTGAATGAGGTTGTCATTGTTGGACATATGTGTGGGTATTATGGCACGAAACCCTCACTTGATAAGGTGAATGCTATAGGCAAGATTGCGGAGTATTGTTCTACCACTTCAGAGGTACGGAGATTCATTGGAGCTTGTGTGTTTTATATGATTTGGATACCTCATTTTGCACACATAACAGATTGTTTATATCAGCTTCTTCGAAAGGGGCAAAAATTCTATTGGGATGAGAGCCACACTACAGCCATGCGGAAATTGAAGAAGTTATTGCAGAATGCTCCTACTCTCACGAAAGTGGATTATAATTGTGGAAAGCCTACTGTATTGACAGTTGACACTAGTCCAATTGGCATAGGTTGGGCTATGGGTCAAGATGATGCAGATGGAAATAGGTATGCTATTCGGTTTGGGGCGAAAGTCCTAAACGAGAGACAGAGGAGATATCTGCAAATCAAGAGGGAGCTACTGGGGATTGTCACGGCTCTCAAATGTGACAAGGAATACTTTATTGGTGCTTTAGTTGTGGTAGAGATAGATTGCTTTCCATTGATTAGTATGATCACGAGTTGCTCTACTTCGGATATAGCTATGCTGAGATGGATTGCATACATCAAGTCATTAAATCCGGAATTTAAACACATAGCAGGGAAGGATAATCCAGTGGCAGATATGTTGTGTAGAGCCAGATATGATGATGAGGAGACTCTACTTGCAGAAGAGGATGATGCAGAAATTTTAGCCACTATGGTTGATCATGTTTGTCATGTCTATGATATTGTGGCTTTCATAGAAGAACTCTATGTTGGAGATTGGTTGCAGATTGGCAGGTACCTTAGTACACTAAGCAAAAGAGATGAATGGACAGATGAAGAGTTCAAGAAGATCAGAAGGAAAGCCTATGGTTATTTTCTCAAGGACAGATTTCTTTGGAAGCATCCGAAGAAAAGAGGCGGATTACCTTTGCGGGTTGTCTGCGATAGAGAGACACAGTTACAGGTGATGAGGGAGTTTCATGAGAGTCCTTGGGCTGGTCATAGAGGAGTGTGGGCTACTTATGAGAAAATCAAGGAGCAATATTGGTGGAAAGGCATGTATAGAGATGTTTCTCACTTTGTTGAGACTTGCAGAGACTGCCAGATGTATTCGGTAGTGCGTCATCGAGATGAGCTTCATCCGACCTATCTGCTATGCATTCACTATAAGTGGGTAGTTGATTTGGTTACTATGCCTATGGGTCTATGGCAGATGAGGTATATTGTTTTGGCTAGAGAGGATCTTACCAATCATGTTGAGGGCAGATCTTTGAGAACGAGGACCACTAGTGTAGTGTGTAAGTTCTTATTGGAGGAAATTTTTTGCAGGTATGGTTGTGTGGGTAAGATCACTACGGATCGTGGTGAATTGGATGCAGATGAAGCTAGGGAGTTTTTCTCTCAGCTAGGAATCAAGTTGGCTCTAACTACAGCATATAATCCAAAGGGAAATGGGAAGAGTGAAAGAGGGCATCCGCCGATAGTGAAAGCATTAGCCAAAGCATGCAGAGGACGGATTGGAGAATGGCCGAGACTTCTACCATTTGCTTTGTGGGCTGATCGTACGACTCATAGTGTTACCACAAGATATATGCCTGCAGAGTTGATGTATGGTCAGAAACCTGTTATGCCGACTGAGACTTGTGCTTTGACTTGGTTAGTTTTACCTTGGCAGGAGGATTTGACGAGAGAGGAGCTCTTAGCTCTTCGGATTCGACAGTTGGAGAGGAGACCAGAGGATATTCAGCTAGCTATTGATAGGTTGAAGGTTGCTAGACTAAGAAATAAGGACAGGTTTGACAGCAGGCATCGCTTGCGGCCTAGAGCAATAGAAGAGGGAGATTAGGTATTGGTCTTTGATAGCAGCCTTGAAAATCAGCATACTGCACTTCGGAAGATGGTGAAAAGATGGTTTGGGCCGTACATAGTTAGACATGTTTTTGATAATGCAACATATGAGTTGAAAAAATTGGATGGGACCTTACTTAGAGTGCCTATTGCTGGAAAAAGAATCAAGACTTTCAAGAAAAGAGATGATGAAGATTATGCATTGGAAGAATTTGCAAGAGAAGAGCAACGAGAAGAAACTCCAATGGAAGAGACAGATGATATGATATATAATCTTGTTGATATACCGGAAATGCATAATGAGGCGATTGATCTGTTTGTGGAACTTGATGATAACGATCATGGGTAGTTGGCCCATCCGGAGGATGCGCAGGATTAGAGGGGGTGGATGTCGTATTGCTGCACATTCGAGGTGTGAAATCCACCCAAAAGTTGTGACATTTGTTACTTTGTACATACTTACTTGTTGTGTTTACATTTATTTTCTGCGTATGAGTATAGTGGAGAGAAGTTTGGAGGCATAGTGATGGGCATGAAGGGATGCTTTCAGTCTATATTGAGCAGGGCTAAGGAGAGAAGGCTTTACATTGGACAAGCATTACATGTTGATGCCCTTGAGAAAGGATTCACATTAGACTATGTTTATAGTACCCTGGTGTCTATGTATAGCAAATGTGGGAGCATTGTAGAAGCAGAGAAAGTGTTTGATGGGTTGTCTGAGCACACTGTTATGTTATGGAATGCTTTGTTTTCTCTCTATCTAAAGGTTATGATCTGTTTCCTGAGTTTGGGATGGATTTATCTGCACGTATGGTGACTATTCATGTATGGTTGAAGTTCAAGCCCTCTTCAATGGAATGCTTTAATGTCAATATATATTCAAAATGGAGGTTCAGGTTGAATGGTTTCTGCAATGAGGTGGAATTGGTGAATTGCTTCCTGAGAACGAGCAAGTTTCCTGCAATCTCATGAGAGTTAAGGGACTGATAGACTTGATCTTCCATGGATTTGCACTGTGACATGAGAAGATAGAGTTCCTGGGTTTCTCTGTGTGAGCTTTCCAAATGATTATTAAGTAATGATGAGAGATTCAACACATAAGAGGGGAATTGCAATCCTGAGCCTTGCCTTCTGAGTCAAGGTGATGATATTGGCAGACATCAAACGTGTAGCAAAAACTCAAAGGGCTCAACGCGCAAAAAACGCAGGAAAGCACAGGTTTGAAAACAAAGCCACAAATTTTTTAAATTTTTTTAAATATTTGCATAGAGCATCTGTAAGCGCATTTAATTGCGCGTGTATATGCGCAGATAATACCTATTACACGCGTTGACAGACACGTAGGAACAATTAAACTGATTAGATGCTAGCTTTTGGTTGTTTTTGGATCAACATGACATGACTTTCCTAGTCTTTCAATATCAAAATGTTTGCCTCCATGTTGTAAGTATCAATGCATGCATTTAGGGAATATGACATATATAGATTGTATGTGCATAGTGGTCCAACAAATTAAGCCTCTTTCTTATTTGCAGGCATTATATATTGTAGTTAAACTCTAACAGTTTATATTGTGCAAAAAGGTGTCATTGATTTAAGCTAAGATCTTGATCTACATTGCTATTCATACAATTTCATTTATGTTGGGTTGGCCAATCTGCTTGATTAATGCAAGATATGTAAAATATTACACGGCGCAGCGAACAGAATCTGAGAAAGAGATAGAGAGTACACAACAGATAAGAGGAGAATCAATAAATTCTTTAACTCCAAACAACTGATACAAAGATGGCTCTATCCACCCGTGCGCTTCCACTGTGTGAAGCTTAGATGGCGATCTAGACAGAAAATAGGTGAAGAGCTTCAGGCTAGCTGGAACAACAACTCTGATTGGGTGAAAGATGAGTGATCGATGGCTGTGAAGAGGTTTAGCTTTTATAGCCTGCGAAGGCCATTAGGTCAGCCTGACCGACCTACCATATAAGCCTCCACTAGTTGGCCAGGGAATATTCCATGAAATATTCCCTTTACCATCGGGCTAGGGGCGTTGCCCCCGGACCCCCGACAGGGGGGCCGTTGGCCCCCCTGGGACCCCAAAATAGGGGTCCCTTTTAACTCCCTTACCACGCAACTCAATGCAATGCGCCTCGAGTTGCTACCAACTTAACCACTCCGTTTAACCCAAAGATTAGACCCACAATGATCACCTTTTTGCCATCCGGTCACATAGACCTCATCTGATATACAAGTCAGGACTCCACCAATGTCCAAGCTCACATTTGGCTTCTCCTCATAATGGGGGCCTTACAACTTTGAGCACCATGGATCATTGGTGGCACCTAATGAGGGTGGGGCATTGATCATATCTGACAAGATATACTTGATATGATGTTTTTGATTGAGAATACTGGTGAAATATATAGAAAATCTTGAGATGAGAGATGGTACACTAGAAAATCAATTGACCTATGTGGTGACATATATAACAAAGCTTGAGGATAAGAGATAACACATTGGCAAGTCAATTGGCACATATGTGGTGACTTACAAGACCATCCCACTTGTAATTGCATGCAAGTATCAATAGGTGGATAAAGTAGGAATGGTTTTAGCTAGAGAGAGATAATGCAATGAAGGTGTATATGAAAGAGATAGAGAAAGGCATATTATCCATCAATCAATCAAAGATATGTACATGAAGTGAATTGATATAGTAATTAGAGTATCGTCATTTTTAGGATGCTCCATTGATTTGTGCAAGTTCTCATAACCTTGAAGTAGATATCCAACCACACTGTCCATGGAAGGAAAACTGCACCTCATCAAATTAACCAAGTTAATTTACTTATACATTTCATAGATAAGAGATTTGTAGTTGGCTTGTTGGTATTGCAAAGTATCCTTACAGTGATCTATTTTAGTCACCAACAAGTGGACACACTGGCTAAAGATGATGAAAAGAGAACATGTGCACATTGGCTACATATGGTCCACCTTATCTAAAATTATATGTGAGATATAAGTGCACCTTGACATGATTGGAATAGGTTGAACATGCACAAGCCAACTGATTTACATCAATCTACTCATGCTATGAATTGGCATGCATGTCTTGCTTTTGCTTTGATTGTATTGAATGTGATGTATATTCCTCAAGAATAATGAGAATCAAGGGACTACCCTAAAAAGTGAGGGTACTCCCTTGAATCACCGATTAAGCTTTGATCTATAAGTTTATGCATGGCTAGGTTAAGTGCACAAAAAATGAGACATGTGAGTGTATTGATCAGTTCTCTCTCTCTCTCTCTCTCTATATATATATATATATATATATATAGTAAATGCACAAGTCAAACTTTGATCTATAAGTTTTAGCCATGGCTAGGCTAAGTGTACAATAGATGCAACATGTGCATATATCAATCACTTCTTTGATAATTATGTTATATATACATCCAATCATCATGCCCTATCCAATCACATTTGTATAGGGCATGATTGGATGTATATAGGGCATGAAATCACATATATATAATTAGCTTTGAATGATTTGATGTATATTTGTAATACTCAGAAAGAAGTAAAGTTGGTAATGTATATCATGTCCTATACATGTATGCTCTATACATGTATATCATGTCGTATATACATGTATATCATGTCCTTATGATCCAGATGTAATTATATCATATATACATCCAATCATGCCCTATCCAATCACATTTGTGTAGGGCATGATTGGATGTATATAGGGTATGAAATCACACATATATAATTAGCTTTGAATGATTGGATGATATACATGTATGCCCTATACATGTATATCATGTCCTTATGATCCTATACATGTATATCATGTCCTTATGATCCAGGTGTAATTATGTCGTATATACATCCAATCATGCCCTATCCAATCACATTTGTATAGGGCATGATTGGATGTATATAGGGCATGAAATCACACATATATATGCTTTGAATGATTGGATGTATATTTGTAATACTCAGAAAGAAGCAAAGTTGGTAATGTATTTAAACAAATACTAGCTGCTAAGAGGTTTGGTCATATTCAGGGACTTTATGAGAAATGAAAAATATGTACATTTATTTTCGCATCCATAGACGCGTTTATAAACACGCATATATAGATGTGTTTTGTATACTAGCATGAATAGACGCACTGATATACACACTTATAAATGCGCCCGCTTTATCACGTGTACAATGCGCATCTATTGGGCCTTTCTCTTGTAGTGTTAGTTCGTGTAGTTAGCAAGAGCTTGGGCAAAGCCTAGAGCTTTAAAAATGAATTTCCTTAGGCTAAAGTACTTATCATGCCTTCCATTAAGTGTGCGAGCTACATGATGCCAGGAGGCATATTCCACAGTGGATTCCGTGACCACGGTGGATTCTGTGAGGTTTTTCGGTGGATTCTGTAAAATTTTATTACTGGCGCTCATATACAAAGTGGATTCTTTGTGCGAAAATTCGACAGGGACGCCTATCCTTTTCGGGCGTTTTGTTAATTTTATGTGTACATGGGTGATTCCATAGCAGGTGATTTCGCAAAATACATATTTAAATTAATAAACATTTATGAGTTTAGAGTGCACACTCGTAATAAATTAAGGTTAAGATTGATTTCTAACCAATTTATTTTTGTAGCTGAAGACTGCTAGGTATTCACTTTTGTCGGTTTAATTGTATTATTTTTCAAACAATTGTGAATGCTTCAGTTGATGTGTAGAGTGAGCAGCGGTGGCATTGGAAAGCATTCGAGGATAGCGTGTATTCAAATTATCATCAATTTTTAATCGGCGCGTACCTTAGGTGTGGCGCCTATATTTTGTCACGCTTATTTATTAAAGCGCTGGATATTTATTTATTATTTTTGTAATGCGCATGGGCGCAAGATTTAAATATTTGTATTGGACATTGTATTTGGATACCGCCTGACTTCTTGGGTGTCCAATAGCTTTACTTCTTTAGTGGCACAAAAGCAAACACAAAAGCTAAAGCGTGCTACTTTGTAAATTTGGCTATTTCTTGAGCTTGAAGATGAATAATATATAAAATACATGCTTTGTGGAGCGCTCACACAAGGCATGGGGGGAGATTGCACCCAATTGGTCAAGTTTAAAAATCATCATGTTGAAGAGGCCCAATGGATGCACGCTAGAGACCTATGTGCTTTCCCCACACTACTAGCTCCACATTGAGCTAATAGCAATTGAGGACAATTGCTATCCCACCCCGGGGGTATGATGCCAGGAGGTGTATTCCATGGTGGATTCCGTGAGGTTTTGCTGTGGATTCCGTAAAATTTTACTACCGGGGCTCATACACAAAGTGGATTCTTTGTGCGAAAAGTCGATGGGGATGCCTATCCTTTTCGGGCGTTTTATTCCACGGTGAATTCTGTGAGGTTTTGCGGTGGATTTCGTAAAATTTTATTACCAAGGCTCATACACAAAGTGGATTCTTTGTGCGAGAAGTCGATGGGGACGCCTATTATATTCAGGCATTTTGTTAATTTTATGTGTACATGGGTGATTCCATAGTGGGCGATTCCGCAAAATACATATTTAACTTAATAAACATTTATGAGTTTAGAGTGCGTACTCGTAATAAATTAAGGTTAAGATTGATTTGTAACCAATTTATTTTTGTAGTTGAAGACTGCTAGGTATTCACTTTTGTCGGTTTAATTGTATTATTTTTCTAACAATTGTGAATGCTTCAGTTGATGTGCAAAGTGAGCAACAGTGGCATTGCGAAGCATTGGAGGATAACGTGTATTCAAATTATCATCAATTTTTTATCAGCGCGTATCTTAGGCATGGCGCATGGGCGCACGATTTAAATATTTGTATTGGATATTGTATTTGGGTACCGCCTGACTTCTTGGGTGTCCAATAGCTTTACTTCTTTAGTGGCACAAAAGCAAACACAAAAGCTAAAGCGTGCTATTTTGTAAATTGGGCTATTTCTTGAGCTTGAAGATGAATAATATATAAATACATGCTTTGTGGAGCGCTCACACAAGGCATGGGGAGAGATTGCACCCAATTGGTCTCTTGTTCATGTCGTGTAAGCTTTCTTCATTGGTTTTTGTGTAAAAAGTAGAGTTCTTTTGTTCTTCGGGACCTTTTGTCACTCACTACGCGCGCATACGGTGTCCGATCTGTGTACCAGTGGTATTAGAGCGAAGCTGAGATGGAGAGCTTCCAATCGCTTATCATCTCACGTGAAGGCGGAGCTCTTGGAACGATCGAGCTCTATAATCAATCTTGTGGCAAACGGTCGATACGAGCGTGTTCCTGGCTGTCAAGAACCCCCTTCTGCACCCTCTGATCGCGAAGGACCTCTCTCGATAGCCGGCAGCAAAGCTCCTTTATCAAGTCGTGGAATAACAGATAAGAAATCCTCCATAGCTTCACACCTTTCAAGCTTAAGTAAAAAGCTTAATAAGCTTTACAAGAACCTTATTAAAAAAAGCTTCATTAATCAAATTTCTGCGCATGCAGCGACAGTATGAAGCACTTGCCGTCGACGCTGGTGAAAAGATATTGAGGTTCACGAAAATCACGCTGTGTCAACAAAGCTTTAAGCTTTAAGTTCTCCAAGTTCCCCAAGTCATCAAAGTCACAAAAGTCATCTTCAACGATTACCATAGCGACAGTTCGTACTCAGAAGCACAGAATCAGTCTACTACCCTCTGAAAGTCCCTGTTCACACTTGCAGTCTTGTTGAACCAGTTTTAGCAAAAACAGAAGTTCACATATAGACTATACGAAGTCTATACGCAACAGTATTTTCTTGAAAGACGATTGTGACAACGAATTCTGCAATCATAAAGGAGAGATACTACAAAAGCCAGACAAAATATACAAGCCTTGTAAACCCGCCTTTGGGCTACGCTCATCCCGCTAACAAGATTTCGAGTGTATAAGGTCTTTTGGAATTTTTGTAGGATAATTGAACAAAACATAGACGATTTTATGGCTGAAGGTGATTTACCCGAACCAACAATGGAGCAAAAGTTGGATTTGATTATGATGCAGCTTCAAGAGGAACGAAGAGCCCGACAAGCTTTGCAAGTTTAATTGGCCAATTTGCAATGATCTACCACCGACCAAGATGGATCGCAACCTGAAGATCTTATATGATGTACCATTAATGCAACACTTGAAGCCCAATCCATTCGCAAAGAAACAAAGATAAGTAAAAGAAACTTCAAATTTTGTACTTTCAATGGATCACGTGATGGAAAGACTGTACTTGCTTTTATCAGTCAATTTGATGATTACTTCCATGAAGAAACATATGGTGAGAAAGACAAAATTAAATGTGTCACTAACCATTTAGTTGACCGAGCATCCTTATGGTGGAGTGTGGTTTGCAAAAGTGTTGATTGTCCCACTACATGGGAGACTTTCCAAAAGAAATTTTTGCAGAATTTCCTTCCTCCCCAATTCCATGAAAAAGCAATCAAGCAATGGGATCTTCTACAACAAAGGGATCGCGAACCTATTTCCCAATACACTGAACATTTCTGGAATGCCTTATTACAACTATGTATGCTCGAACATGTACCTGAAGTAACTCATAAACGCAAGTTTATGTCTGGCCTACTTGGACATTTCTACGCGGAAGTCAATATGTTCAAGCCAACAACACTTGAATATGCAATTTCCTTGGCCCATGAAACTGAAGACAAAATTGGCGGACGAGATAAGCGACCACAACAATTTCCAAATAATGGTAACTATGGTTCCAAACAATTCAATTCAAATATTCAAAGATTCAATCAAAGTCGTTTCCTTCCATCTTCATTCCGTAAATCTTGGACACGACCACTGCCTTGCCATCAAACACAAATCCAAACCCTAAGCCATCTCCATAGTCAAATCCTAACATTCCTAAACTTCCTGCCATTACCAATAATGTATCTAAAGCAAAACCCATAGTTTGTTACAAATGCCATCAACCTGGACATCTAGCAGCCAATTGTCAATCCAAAAAGCCATCCGTCCATATTAATTATCTGGGAGCAATCGAAGATGAAGAACGTGAGGAAATGCCAGACTTTACAGAAGATGATGACGACATTGGTACTACTTCGGATACTTTGCCACGTATCCAAACTCTCCATATTTTATTAACAATGAAATGTTTTGTGCATGGTAAACAAAAGACTATTTTACATGACGATGGGAGTACACATAACTTTACTTCCGCAAAATTAGTCAAAGAATAGAATTTACACACTGTTTCTACACATTATCGCATCAAGGCTGCATTCATAGGTACGAGATATAATGGAACACAAGAGGTGCATAATTTAGAAATTAAAATTGGTGATTGTACTGAACGAAGAAATTTCTTAGTTGTACCTTTGCAGTCTAGTGACATTATCTTAGAAATGCCTTGGCGTCATCAATACAATCCTGATATAGATTATTCTACGCATTCAATTAAAATTTATTTTCAAGGAAAACAAATCACACTGCATGGTATGCCCGCTTCCAATAATTTTCCACTACTTACTCATACTCAGGCTAAACGTGCATTACGTAAAAGTAGCAAATCCTATTTAATATGGGTGAATGAAATTCAAGCTAAAGAAAAACAGATGCATCCTAGACATACACAATTTCTTGCCCAATTTCAAGATTATTTTGCTGCTAATTTACCACCCGGATTACCACCATCATGTCCTGAAGATCATAAGATAGATTTAATTCCTGGAACACAACCACCATGTAAAGCACCATATAGACATAACCAAATTGAACAGAAAGAAATTCAAAATCAAATAGAAGAATTACTTAACAGAGGATTAGTTCAATCTACTAGTTCTCCATTTGGTGCACTTGTGTGATTAGTGAAAAAGAAAAATAATACCTATCGTATGTGCATTGATTATCGTGCCCTAAATAAAATTATTGTTAAGAATCGATAACCGATTCCTAGGGTAGATGATATTAAGGATAAACTATAAGGATCTGCCATATTCAGTAAGATAGATCTTAAATCTGGATATCATTAAGTAAGATTGGACAAATTTGATATATTGAAGACTGCATTTAGAACACAATTTCGACACTATGAATTTTTGGTCATGCCTTTCGATTTAACTAATGCACCAGCCACATTCAGTCGTATGATGAATCGCATATTTCTGAAACATCAGCATTGTGTCATAGTTTTCTTTGATGACATATTAGTTTTTAGTAAAAATGAGAATGAGCATTATGAACATTTGTCTTTAGTTTTAAAGTTATTAAAAGACAATCAATTATATGCTAATCCTAAAAAGAGTGAATTCTTCCAAACAGAAATTGAATATCTAGGACATATTATTTCATCAGAAGGTATTAAAGTCGACCCTAAAAAGATAGAAGCAATTTTAAATTGGCCCATACCCAAAAATGTGCATGAATTACATTCTTTTGTAGGTCTTGCTAGCTTTTACAGAAAATTTGTAAGGAATTTCTCATTACTTGCATTACCTTTGACAAAACTCTTAAAGAAAGGTATTGTGTATAACAGGTCTGACAATCAACAAAAGTCCTTTGATTTGTTGAAACATGCTTTAACTCATGCTTCTGTATTGCAATTACCTGACTTCAATAGATCATTCTTCTTAGTAATTACTGACGCTAGTGGATCTGGAATAGGAGCAGTCCTTATGCAAGATTCTCATCCCATAGCCTACTCTAGTTGCAAAATCAAACCATCTGAACTTAAATATTCTACCTATGACAAAGAATTGCTAGCCATAATACAAGCCTTACATCAATGGAAACATTATTTAATGGGATCTGAATTTATGTTCAAAACTGACCAACAAAGCATTTATAGACATCTTCTTAGTTAACCACAAATATCTGACCGACACATTAAATGGGCCGCTTTTATTCAAAGTTTTCATCCCATTATACAATATCAACTTGGAAAAGAGAATGTTGTTGCTGATGCTTTGAGTAAAAGACCGACAATTCGAAATATTTCTGTGATATCATTTGATTCCCTTATTCCTATGAAAGATACTTATCATCAAGATCCTACTTTTCAATTTGATTGGAATAAACTAGTTGCAAATAATTGGATTCCTATTGATTCATTGTCTTATACTAATGGATTTATGTTTTATGAAAAAAGATTATGTGTGACTGTTCCATTTTGATCATTTATTTTGCATGAAATTCATTATCCTCCATATCAAGGTCATAGCGGAATTATATCTAGTTTGGGTACATTGATTGAATATTTTTATTGGCCACATATTATGGACACTGATGTATCTAACTTTGTATCTAAATGCCTAATTTGTGAACGAGTTAAAAGACACCATGGTCAACAATATGGTTTACTAATGCCATTATCTATTCCATCAAGACCATGGGAACAGATTTCAATGGATTTTATCACTAGTCTACCTAACACTAAAGCTAATCATGATATGATTTGAACTGTTGTAGATAGGTTTAGCAAACAAGCATATTTTATTCCATGCAAGTAAACTTTAACTGCGTCTCAAGCTGCTCAATTGTTTCTGAAAATTGTTTTCACTAATCATGGTTTACCAAAAGTCATTATTTCTCATCGTGATTCTAGATTTTGCAATAATTTTTGGATTACTTTGTTTGCTAACTTAGGAATACAGGTTGATTTTTCATCAGCATTTCATCTTGAAACAAATGGTCAAACAAAAGCTACTAACACTACTATTTTAGATCTTTTGCGTGCTTACACCATTTTAAAACCACACACATGGGATACATATCTACATTTACTTCAGTTTACATATAACAACACACCACATACAGCCTCAAAGAAAGCACAATTTGAAGTTATTTATGGATATTGATTACCTACAATTGTTGCATCATTATCAAACAAAATTAAAACTACTGATGATATTGCTAACATGCATGCTACTATTTTTTATGAAGTTAAAGATATGATTGCCAAAGCCCAGCAATCATACACAAAACAAGCAAACAAGAAAAGACAGGCTATGAATTTTAAGGTTGATGATTATGTTTGGTTATGAATTGAAAAACGCAGATTACAAAGTGTAGATAAACACCCAGTTGTCAAATTAGCACCTAGATTTTATGAACCATTCAAGATCATACACAAAATCAATGAAAATGGATTTAAACTAGAATTACCACAACACCTTCCATATCAGTTTATTATGACCTTTTAGAGGCCAACTACCTGTACACCCTGTATATGAAAACCCTCCTTTGCTAGATGATGAAAGTGAAATACTTGAGCCTGAAACTATTATAGATACTAACTTTATGACTACTAAAACTGGCCGTAGATATTCTAGATATTTGGTCAAGTTTAAAAATCATCCTGTTGAAAAGGCCCAATGGATGCACACTAGAGACCTAAGTGCTTTTCCTACATTGCTAGCTCCACATTGAGCTAATAGCAATTGAGAACAATTGCTATCCCACCTCGGGGGTATGATGCTAGAGGCATATTCCACAGTGGATTCCGTGAGGTTTTGCGGTGGATTCCGTAAAATTTTATTACTGGGGCTCATACACAAAGTGGATTCTTTGTGCGAAAAGTCGATGGGGACGCCTATCCTTTTCGGGCGTTTTATTCCACGGTGGATTCTGTGGCCATGGTGGATTCCGTGAGGTTTTGCGGTGGATTCCGTAAAATTTTATTACCGGGGTTCATACAAAAAGTGGATTCTTTGTGCGAAAAGTCGATTGGGACGCCTATCCTTTTCGGGCGTTTTGTTAATTTTATGTGTACATGGGTGATTCCATAGCAGGTGATTCCACAAAATACATATTTAATTTAATAAATGTTTATGAGTTTAGAGTGCGCACTCGTAATAAATTAAGGTTAATATTGATTTCTAACCAATTTATTTTTGTAGCTGAAGACTGCTAGGTATTCACTTTTGTCGGTTTAATTGTATTATTTTTCAAACAATTGTGAATGCTTCAGTTGATGTGTAGAGTGAGCAATGGTGGCATTAGGAAGCATTGGATGATAGCGTGTATTCAAATTATCATCAATTTTTGATGGGCATGTATCTTAGGCATGGCGCCTATATTTTGTCGCGCTTATTTATTAAAGTTCTTGATATTTATTTATTATTTTTGTAATGCGCATGGGCGCATGATTTAAATATTTGTATTGGACATTGTATTTGGATACTGCCTGACTTCTTGGGCGCCCAGTAGCTTTACTTCTTTAGTGGCACAAAAGCAAACACAAAAGCTAAAGCGTGCTATTTTGTAAATTGGGATATTTCTTGAGCTTGAAGATGAATAATATATAAAATACATGCTTTGTGGAGTGCTCACACACGGCATAGGGGGAGATTGCACCCAATTGGTCTCTTGTTCATGTCGTGCAAGCTTTCTTCATTGGTTTTCGTGTAAAAAGTAGAGTTCTTTTGTTCTTGGGGACCTTCTGTCGCTCACTACACGCTCATACGGTGTCCGATCTGTGGCACACCACTACATCATACTGATGGTGTGGTGGAGACACACCTATTATTGCGAGGATGGGAAGATAACAATGCTTGAAGCCTTACATGCTGCTTATAAGCTTATCATATGGTATCTAAATACAATTAACTTTTCTAAATTCACACATTTGGGGAATTCAATCCTTCAAGTACTTACAATGCAGTTTATCCTTCTTAATGTCCTATTCTTGTGCGGCATAATACGGCCCTAGCATGTCTCATGCTAAAATTAAGCAAGCATCTATTAATTTGGAAATACATTACTTACAACCAGTATCACAGGCGGATTGGCAGTGATGCCCTTGCCCAAGGCTTCGTTGTGGTTTGTGGGATTGCCACCCGCACTCGACATTCTTCGCTTGGAGGCCATTCCTGATCTTCCTTACTTTATGTGTAATTCCTGTAGGAATTTTAGCAACCTCTTGAGCAAAAGAGGGGGGGAAGCTCGCACGATAGGGATTAAGTTTGTGGGAAACGAAATGAAAATCGGGGAAGAAGGAAGAGGAAACGCGTATGGCCACTGTCCTCTAAGGAGGGGAAGAGGGAGGAACCTTCTAGGAGGTTCTCTCCTTTTCTCTTTATCTGTCTCTCTCTCTCTCTTCTTCTTCTTCTTATTCTCTTATTCTTTTCTCTCTCTCCCTTTCCCTTCTTCTGCTCTCTCTCTCCCTCTTTCTTCTTCTCCCTCTCTCTCCCTCTCTCTCCCCCTCTTCTTCTTCTTCTTCTTCCCCTCTTCCTCTTCTCCTATTTCTCTTTCCTCTTCTTCCTTGCAGCATCCTGGCCCCTCCTCTAAGGCTTCATATCTCCCTTTTTTTAAAACGATTGGGGGGGGTCATTTTTGGGGGGGACGTGGCGTAGTGGTGGTCTCCCCCACCCATCACTTGTCTGTTGCATGGCGCAACAAATGGATAGTAGGCCCGTGGCCTCATTGACCTTGTTGTCTTTGCCATATTCCCCTCCTTTTGCCATGTCAACTGCAGCTCCCTCTCCCTCATCGTCATCATGCTAACTTCCCCTTGACGTCATCCTCCTCTCGTTGTCTCCGTCACTTTCGCCACCATATTTTTCCTACGTTTCCTTTGTAGTGGCTAGCGGGAAAGGATAATAATAATAATAATTTGAATATTTGAAAATTAGGGGGGTTCTTGTAGGCCGTGGGACATTACATCCTCTCCCCCTTAGAGAACTTGAGATGTCCTCATCTCGGAAGGAACTGGTGATTTCATTTTGGAACATGTGGGGTAGGACCCATCACACATTCGTTGCGACACTTTGATTACTCATAAGCATGCATTCATTTGAAACAAAAACTTATCATATTAGAGTTAATTCGAGTTTGGGTTACAAGAGAAAAGTTTATTGTAGTTACATCTCATGAATATCTTCTAGGTTTTTCCTAAGTATTGGATAATTTCCTGTAGACTCTAGACCACTGAAGCTTGTGCAACTTCATTTCTTGTAAGCTCGAGTTTTCTTTGAGTCTTGTTGGGATAGTGGACGTGGATATATCCAATGTTGTCACTCGGAGCATTGATGTTTAGGGTGCTTTGGACATTCCCTTTTGAAATGACCTAACTCCCTGCAATAAAAACATCGCCGAGCTTTATCACCTACGGTCACAAGATTCCTGGTCATCCTTGGTAGGATTTTCTTTGTTAGACCGAATTTCCTTAGGATCCTTTTAGCGAATCGAAGTGGTCCTTTATCTCAAAAACTCTGCTCCCAGACTGTCCTTCACTTTCTTCGGGAGTAAGCTCCAAGGATAATCAGCTTTGCTTGTAATACTAAAGAATACTTCCAAGCTTCAACATCTGGAAAGACCTAATCAATATTAGTTGAGAAGAAACAACTTAAGAGAAATTCATTACAAATTATAAATGTCAAAGTTATAAATGTCATTCCTTGCCAGAGTATCTCTAGTCATTTGCAAGTTCTAGGCTCAAAATAGATGCAACTCATATTACTCAGGCTAATTGTAGTTGCAAGAGTAAAGTTTATTCCAATACAAGTTGTATTTCATGTTGATCACAAAATTTCTAGGACTTCTAAACATCCTAAAGAGATGTTGTAGGTTCTAGGTCTTCATCTTCATCAAATCCCTCTATATATCTGAAGACTGCACTTATGTAGCTTTGTTTCCTTGGAGGCTCCATATCTTCTGGACTTAAGTCAACAGGCAGTCTACTTGGACGTGTCGTAGCTCATTGCAATGGAAACATCAGTGGTTGGGAAATCTCCCTTGGATGTGCCCTAACTCTTCGTACAAGTGACATCTCTTGTCCTGATCTCGAGAAACATATTTTCCTGATCCAAGTTCTTGGATGATTGGCCTTGCTCAAAGTAATGCATCTTGCAACTCCGTTGGACGCATTGCTTCAAGACAGTGGTTTAGAGGAATGTTCAGGCCATGGTAAAACTTGGATACTTGCTGCACAATATCCATAGGTAGTGTGTATTTTAGTGGAGCTACAAACTTCGAGTAGTAAGCTTCCAAGGTTAATTCCAACTGCTTGAGCTTGAAGAATTCATTCATTTGGTAGGTTGGTGAAAGGTATCGTCCATGTACATCTTTCAGCTGAGCCCAAGTAACAACGGCTTTAGAAATACGTGTGTCTTTGCACCATTACTTCCACCACATTCGAGCCTGGCCAACTAACTTGAGTTTGGCTATCATTGCTTGATTGGTAGTAACAGTTCCCGAAGTAGAGAAATAGTCATCCATCGACTCAATCCATATCTCCGCCTCTGTTGCAACATCTATTCCCTCTCCGTCAAACTCGGTTGTCTTAATTTACTTGAGAAGGAATTTCTTATCTTGCACATCAGCATTCGTGGGTGCAAAAGGTGCCTGACAATCAAATCATTCCACTTAGGTTATTTTATTTAAGATATGTCTACAAACCTTACATTAATCAATCATGAATCATTACGAAGTTTAGCTCTGATACCAACTGTAACGTGTCTGCCTATCGGCTCTCCATGCACATTTTAGCGGTCCATCGAGAAACAAATCTAAGTATCACCGCCCGACACTCCCATGGAATGTTTCGAGGTTTGTCGCCTAGGGTCTCTCAAGTTCGCCTCGCAACGAAACTTTCATAGCTGAACCCATTAGGATCAACCTGAGATCTGGGTTCCTAGGGACCAAGGTCTCCTAACAACATTCTAGGGACCACCCTACCATAGGACAGACCCGTTAGGGGTTCTCTCCACCTGCTTCCCTTGATAGCTTTAGTTTTCTAATTAGGTCCTACCACAATTGTGTGACATTTAAAAATCAGCTTCATTAATTAAGCCTTTTAGGGAACATGGTTCATTCGCGTAACTTGTAGCACATACATGAAAACAATGCAAGCAGTCCTTTTGACAAACAATTTCCTTAACTTATTTTCCAGTTAATCTTTGTCTCCTACCCATATAGGAGAAATTATGTATCCCTTCCATCCAACAAAAGTACTTGGTCTAAATCACATGGCACCATAATTTCCTTTTTTATCCAGTTTCTAGAATAGGATCTTCCAACGCCCTAGACGTTGGGCTAATGGCAGTGTACAACTCCGTTCTGGACTAGGCAAGGGGTTTTTAGAGCTCCATTGACCCCAAGCGACCTAGGAGTGGACACAACTTCCGTGCATGGCCTTTTAACCATTGGATCTTCGGCCCGTGAAATGAGCACTGCCCTTTGGGAGTAATTTGTGGTGCGATCTTGGAGATGATCCATACATGCAAATATCCTTCCTTAATTAATCTAATTAAAAATCATGCACAATCAAAGCAATCATCTTAATATCATCTTCCAAGGAAACATTCCTTTATTTCCCATGGCAATTTGTCATCACAAACCCTTGCCATGCATTTACCATCAACACAAGCACTTGGAATAATCATCCAATTCACATCCTACAATCAGTTTAATGCAAAAGCATTTAGGAAATTATTTGATCAATCAACAAAAATAATGGTATCCTTTTCCAACATTGTAAGAATTATTGCGATAACCTTTCCATTGTGTGTTTGCTCTCTCCCTTGGGATCAAGAGCGGTTCTAACTAAAATTTACTTAACACACCCTTCAATTGACTAAGGCATATGTTAAGGTTTCAAACACTATACAAGACATAAGTTCTATTAATCACTTACATTGATCAATAACCCAGTCCTCTTCCTAATAAGTACAAAAGCATGTGTCTTTCCTTCTCGACTAAGGGTTTCCCAATCCCTAGAGCTCTCCTCTTGCCTTTGAATATTGGGATTGTAATTCATACCTAGCCCAATCCCTAAGTTGGGTTGATGAAGGTGGTAGTTGCTAAACAGTCCCCAAGGCATCTTAGTTTAGGCCCTTATGATTGTTATTTGCGCTCACTATGCATAACTTCAAGGTTCCAATCTACCAAACATGAGCTATTAGTTCGTGTTGTTAACAAGAGCTTGGGCAAAGCCTAGAGCTTTAAAAATGAATTTCCTTAGGCTAGATCATGGAAACACACCTATTATTGTGAGGATGGGGAGATGACAATGCTTGAAGCCTTACATGCTGCTTATAAGTTTATCATATGGCATCTGAATACAATTAACCTTTCTTAATATACACATTTGGGGAATTCAATCCTTCAAATACTGACGATGTAGTTTATCCTTCTCAATGTCCTATTATTGTGCACCATAATACTGCCCTAGTGTTTCTCATGCAAAAATTAATCAAGCATCTATTAGATCAGAAATACATTACATATGATCGGTATCGCATGCGGATTGGCAGTGATGCCCTCGCCAGAGGCTTCGTCGCAATTTGTGGGATTGCCACCTGCACTCGACATTCTTCACTTTGGGGCCATGCCCGATCTTCCTTGCTTTAGTTGTAATTCCCATAGGAATTTCAGTAGCCTCTTCAGCAGAAAGGGGGGGGAAAGCTCACAAGATAGGGATTAAGTTTACAGGAAAGGCAATAAAACTCAGGGAAGAAGGAAGAGGAAATGCATATGGCTACCCTTCTCTAAGGAGGGAAAGAGGAAAGAATCTTCTAGAAGGTTCTCTCCTTCTCTCTTTATCTGTCTCTCTCTCACTCTCTCTTCTTCTCTTCTTTTCTCTCTCTCTCCCTTTCCCTTCTTCTCCTCTCTCTCTCCCTCTCCCTCTCTCTTCTTCTCCCTCTCTCTCTCCCTCTTCTTCTTCTTTTTCTTTTTCTTCTTCTTCTTCTTCTTCTCATCTTCTTCTCTCCCTCTCTCCCTCTCTTCCTTCTCTTCTTCTTCTCCTCCTCCTCTTCTCCTCTTTCTCTTTCCCTCTTCTTCCTTGGAGTATCCTGGCCCCTCCTCTAAGTCTTCATATCTCCCTTTTCATTTTACGATTGGGGGGGGGGGGGTTTATATATAATAAGAAGGGGGGTTATTTTGGGGGGGGGAGGGGGGCGTGGAGTAGTGGTGGTCTCCCCCACCCACCACCTGTTAGTTGCATGGCGTAGTAGAAGGATAGTAGGCCCATGGCCTCGTCAACATTGTTGTCTTTGCCATCTTCCCCTCCTTTCTCCACGTTGACTACAACTCCCTCTCCCTCGTCATCATCATGTTGACTTTCCCTTGACGTCACCCTTCTCTCGCTATCACCATCATCTTTGCCATCGTATTTTTCCTCTCTGTCCTGTGGCGGATGGGGGGAAAGGATAATAATTAAAAAAATTTCAAATATTTAAAAATTAGGGGGGGTTCTTGTAGGCCATGGGACATTACACCTTAGAAGCACATGCCATTATTTTGGCAAATGATTGCAAAGTATAAGATTATAAGCTATTATAATCATAGAAAAAATATAGCCCCAAAGCTGAGCCAAAAGGGAGGGCAAGAAGTGTGGAATAAAATAATATATAGTTGTCCACATACATTAGACATTAGAGTGCTCAAACAAGGCATCTACTCTCATGGAAAATGTTCATAAAATTTTTCTAGTATTGCTATCCCCATAAAATTGTAGTAACTAACCATACATATCTAGGCAAATGATCAAAGGAGTAAGATCCCATTGTTAAGAATATATAGGTAGCAACCATGATATATAAAATACAACTAGCAGTGTAGCAACCAAATACTAATAACTGTTAAAATATTCAAGGTATCAAATACATAGATGCATACAACAATGTATATCAAGCATGTATCAACCACTAACAACCGATTGATAATGGTATCCAAGTTCTCAAAAGTAAATCAATCCACAATAATAATGTATGCATAGATCAACTAAGCATGTACATGAGCAAGAGACTCCCCCTATCTCTAATCAACCAAGCTCTGCAAGGTAAATACAAATGGCTTCCACTAAAACTAGATCTGGAATGTAGTAAGCAAAGCTTGGGACATAAGTGTATAGCATCCAAGAAGTGCAAGTACATCATATATAGATTTGGAAGCATATGCATCCAATATGTCTTTAACCCACAAGTTAATTATCACTAATGCAAAGCTCTAATGCCCAAATACATACAATGGAGCTCAAATATGAAGCTTAATGCACACTATAAATAAATCGAGGCACATACATTAATGCCAAGCATCTTTTGAGAAATATGCAATCACACCTATGTGATCACCCCTTTGTATGGAACAATAGGGAAAGACTCAAACAGCTTACTAGAGAGGATGCTTGACATACAAGATGGTTGAATCCCATATAAGCAGAGTGGAGAAAAATAAAACCATCATAAGCCTATAAAGTGATGTACCTTCTTATCATTCAATGATGGAATAAAATTGTACTTTGTCCTTTCAGTCATAGTCAATGATATACTCAAGATTGTGTTTATGAGTCCAAGCTTCCATCTTGGAACCTAATTCACTTGAGTAATAGTTAGTCTATTCAATCTATGTCACCATGAACATTGTCTTTATGTTCCATCAACCATAGCCATGCTCTAGATCCATGCTTTTTAACATGGTATCAGAGCCATGGTGAGCACGAGTTAGCTCTACTTAGCTCCTCTCTCTACTCTCTCAGTCTTTCTCAACCTCAGTCCAACTCAATGTCAGCTCGTGACTTCATTTGCATTTCTACCTTCAATGAAGCTTCCATGGTAGCCATAGCCAGCAGCACCCTATCAACTTGAAGCTTTCATATCTCTCTCCACAGGCCAATCTCTCTAAACTTCCTTTTGGAGAAGTGTTTCTTTGCTTCCAGACCTCCTCCCTTGCACCTCATTCATTGAGATTGGGCAACTATAGCTTCAGCATTACCTCTTTTCAGAGTTGTTGCCATAACTATGTTTGTGGACAATACCACCTACCTAAATTGGAGGAGTTGGATCTCCACATACATGCCATATATATCCAACCTCTCTTCTGGGGAAATATTCATGAACTCCCTACACTCCTACCTAGCACATTATAGTGGGACATTGGTCCTCCTAATTGCTTAGCATTGCGCGAATTTGAAGATGCTGCCTGATCTGCGCCTGATTCTGTTTGTAGAATCGTTCTCTCTCCACGCAGTGTAATTCCCATAGAGACCATAGGTCTTTGTAATGTCTACACCTAAGCTCTCTCCCACTTAGAGGTTTTTCAAAATGGCTACCTATGTGAGCTGCAATGAGTGAAAAATTAGGCCCCTGTCTTGAAACCCTAAAGGGAAACCATAGCCAAGTTTCTTCAAGCTCATAAAACACTTCAATTTCACCTACTGGAGTTCTTGCCACTCTAACCTCAGTTTCCAGCAAACATTTAGGCATCAAACCAACAAGGAGGGGATTCAAGTGACAAGACAAGCATCTAGTTCTTGACTTGAAGGAAGAATTGTTTATTCCATTTGTAGGAATGGATAGACTTACTTGTTCTAAAGTGCAAACAATGATTCTATTTGAAAATTTTGCACACATTCCGGCTACCTTGGTCATTATGCAAAAACAAAATATTGTGACCTCTTTGCTTGAGGGGGACATGGACATGAAGACTAAAGACCATAAAGAAGAAGACAAAGTCAATGAAGACAAGAAAGACCATAGTGAAGAAAAAGACCAAGCATATCAGAAAGAAAAAGACCAAGAAAAGGAAGACCATGAAGATAGAAAGAGCATCAAAGAAAGAAAAATGGACTACATCAAAGAGGAAGAGAAAGAAAATAAGATTTGTTATACCCATCATAACATATCTCATGAGGAAAACCACAAGGGCATATCGATCCTTGTCTCTACTTTTCACTAAAAAAATTTATTCTATCTACTTTCCATTAATGCTCTTGACATACGCCTTGTAAAACTCCTCATGTAAGCCTATGCGTAATAGCCCTTGCACACTTAGTGAGGCCTTGTAATAGCCCTTGAATGTTAACCATGTTTTTTTTTTTGGGTACCCACACTTAGCCTTTTTTAAACCACCTCTACTGTAACCGTGCTTGTGGCATACCCACACTTAGCAAGGTTCTACTCATGACACCCTCTATACACTTAGTGCTTTCTTTATGGTTGTGATTCAAGAGAAGTGTTGAGAATTATGCAATCACACATATGTGACAACCCCTTTATATGCAACAATAGGGCAATATTCATACAGCTTACTAGAGAGGATGCTTGAAATATAGGATGCTCGAATGCCATAAGCATAGTGGAGAAAAAGGGAACCATCATAAGCCTATAAAGTGGTATACCTTCTTATCATTCAATGATGGAACACAACTGTACTTTTTCCTTTTAGTCATAGCTAGTGTTATACTCAAGATTGTGGTTATGAGTCCAAGCTTCCATCTCGAAACCTAATTCACTTGAGTAATAGCTGGTTTATTCAATCTATGTCATCATGAACATTGTCTTTGTGTTCCATCCACCATAGCCATGGTCTAGATCCATGCATTTTAACAACATCCATATAAACATGCAACATCCCCAATGTCCTATAAGCATCCAAAGCATCCACATAAACATGTAATATCCCCAAATGTCTTATAGGCATTCAAAGCAGAAAGCTCCATTGTTGTATGCTTATTGTCCAAAGTATATTTTAGAAGAATAAACCCTACTAAAAAAAGCTAAATAAGCTCTATCCAATGCAACTAGCACCTCAAGGCAAACACAACATTTAAGCATTGAAATATTATCCTAGAAGCATCAATGAAACACGAAGGAAGAAAATTCTTACTGTCATGGTATGTATACAATAGACCTCTCCACTATAATAGCAAAGAATTGATTTCTTCCACTTCAAGATAGTGCTTAAATGCAAGTTAGTAAACTTGGGAACTAATGCCATTGATTTGCCAAGACACAGCCCACATTGATCATGTTGCAACAATGCCTACTTCACTATATGGAGTACTTTGGTAGGCTTAGGTAATCCTAGAGAGGCCCTCAAGCAACCTTTGATAGGCGCTAAACAAGTTGAAGGTCAATGCATACCTGAAAGAGGGTTGTCCTTGCAAGTGTAGCCCACACTAATCAAGAAAGGGCTATGGCATCAATTCCTTCACTCTATGGAGCACATTGGGAGGCTCAAAAAATCCTAGAGAGGCATTGGAACAAGCTAATTTGAGAGGCCTTGAATAAGCTAAAGGTCAATGATGAGTCAATGGCTGCCATTAAAAAAAAAAATGAAGCTTAACACAAGTGAAAGTAAGAAGATGCAAGAGCTATGGATATTCAAGTGAAGAAGAGACCAATATGTTGGAAATCCAACAATCACAATGTGCAACCTTCCTTTCCTCATTCTATTGCCACTAAAAGAATAAAGAATAAAGTGGCAGTGATGGGTGACTGTCACTTGCAATGCACACATATGCTGGTACATTGTACAAGTAAATGTAAGTGGCTAGGCATATCTAACCTTTAACCCGAACACAAGAAAAAGCATTCCATCCTATAATGATGAGTGCCATGGGACTAGCATTCATCTAGGAGGGGGTATTGCTAACTATAACTAGCAAAAAAGGCTAAATTCTAGTGAAGATATAATGTGTTAGAAACATCGAAAGGATTAATCATTTTGAGATGTCTTATTTTAATTTAGAAAAACTATCTATGATATGCAAATATAATATATTATAATTATTTTTAATAATCAAATTAGTATTTTGTAATATTATGTTAGAGCTAGACTTGCCCCTATGCAATTTGTAATACCCCCCATAGTTAGATTTGAAGACTTGTAACTAGATGAGATGATGGGCACTAAGCTTCTATTTACTTTTTCTAGGATTGATCCCCTTAATCTAATATATATGCACGAATCAAAACAAAACCAATCAAAGACTAAAAAGATGGGTAGGCCATCTTATCCATTGGAGCAGAGAGAGAGAGAGAGAGAGAGAGAGAGAGAGAGAGAGAGAGAGAGAGAGAGAGAGAGAGAGAGAGAGAGAGAGAGAGAGAGAGAGAGAGAGAGAGAGAGAGAGAGAGAGAGAGAGAGAGAGAGTCTGTGTGTGTGTGAGGGAGAGTGCAAGACAATTGGAGAAGAGGGGGGTGTGTGAGAAAGAGTAAGGGACCATTGGAGAAAATGTCTCTCTTATGCTACGTTGTTCCTCTTCTCTTTCTATGCAATCACTTAGAGTATATATGGATCATATTGGAGATATAGAGTAGCAAACTAGGAGGCATATTACTTGAATCATAGAACCACATGCATAACCATCAAGCAACAAGGATTACAAGATGATAGGTAAGTGGGTTAGCTCTGTATAGCCTAAATTTAGTCTTGCATTTTTCTTCTTTGTAGATCAATGAGTACTAGATTGGATAGAGTGTTTATTGCAGAGAAAAACATAGTGTAGCCGATATTATTGTTGAAGCTCTTGAATCAATAAGAGTTCTAGCAAGTCCCACTATTGAGAAAAAATCCCAATACAAAGAGTTTAGAGTGCTCTCCCATATATATATATATATAGCATTTCAGCTCTCTCAAGACTCCATTTGGGTCAACATTTTTAATGGCCCAATAGAGGTTGAAAAAACGTTTGCTAGAGCCTTCAAGCCTTTTAAGAAAGATATAGGGAGGTGGAAATATATATGGGATTATGAGAGAAGGAACTCAATGCACGTAGACTACATAAGAAAATTGTTCCATATCTTCCAAAAGACCTCCATCTCCTAGAAGAAAGAATTAATTATTGGATTCCTTTCCTTGGCATATTTATCCAATTAAATAAATCATTTAACCCTTGTAGCATCTACTAGATGGATAATAAACCCCTTCTCTACTACTTGACAATATTCCTTGTAAGCAAAACCAAAAAATCAATAGAAATGGTGTCCCAACTAGCACCTGCAATAAGGCACTATAGACTTCATATGATATGGGCAACTAGCATTCAAACAAAAAACACTTAGTTAGTGTTGCCAATATTACTCAAAGTCCTATGGTTTGATAGAAAAGTAGAAAAATGGATCTAGGAAATGGAAAATGACCTAAATGGGACTTAGAAATGGAATCTACAAACCACATCTTTCTTAAATGCAAAGCTAATATGAACAATCTTAATATTTTGCAAGTTTGATTCTTCTATTCCACCCTTGGGTATCAACTCAAAGGAACTTTTAATTGGGGAAATTTATAGAATGCCCTTGTTGTGTGGAACTAGTTAAGAAGTATTTACCTTTGAAAGGTCTAGATATGCAAGAATAACATATTGTTGAATCAAGAAATGGAATACCTTACATTTAGTCTTAAAGTGAGCATTTTGTAGGCTCTACAATATAAAAATAGAATTGATGATCATCAAAAGTGGGTAAATTATAAGAAGAAGAAAGTAGATGATACGGGAAAAGCATAAGCTTTGAAAGGTTCTACAAGTATGAAGCAAAGAGATGCATGCTTGGAGAAAAGAGAAGTGATGTTTAATGCTCTTCACAAGTAAACATGCTATTTTTCACTCAAGGAGTTCACTATATATATTCTCTATATCATGTGCATTCAAGGCCTATTTATAAATACCCTTATCTATAAGTTTTCTATGAATTAAAAAACTCTTTTTAATTCAATTTATAAATAATCCCTTTATAAGATACCATTCTATATGTAAAATTTGTATTAAAATGGTATTTTTAAAATCCCTTATTTTGAACCCACATTATACACACATATATTAATGAGTGAATCCCCCTCCCCTTGAGAATATTTTATAGAGTATAAGAGATAGGGCCATGGCCAAAAAATTCTTCTGTTCATATTTTAATTTCTTTTTTATATCTTATAGTTACCTCCAAGAAAAAAATTTGTTTAGGATAGTGTCATACAAGGTGTAGGGAAGGGAGGTGGTCCGCAAAGAGAGAGAGAGAGAGAGGGAGGCAGGGAGAAGAAAAAGTGGAAAATTTATGGAGAGAGAAAGAGAGGGGGAAGAAAATTGAAAATGGAGCGAGAGAGAGAAAGCAAAGGGAGAGAGAATGAAGAGAAAATTTTAAAGAGAGAGAGTTGGGAGAGAGAAAAAAATGAGGGAGAATCCAATCATTAGAAACTGTAAGATGTGGTTTTTTGGGAGGTGGAAAGGAAAGATTTTGCTTCAAAAAGCTTCATGTGTAGCATTCTTGACACATGAAGCTACTTGATTCTCATTTTATTTCAACTGCAACTTTTCTTGTATTATCTTAGGGAAAATTTATATCATAAAAATAATGGAAAGTTGGGATGGCACTGGGAATGCAAAGGCTTTAAAAATGAATCTTTTTCATCAAATTTTAATGGATATTATGTCATTTTATTTTATTTTTTAAGATTACGATTGTTTAAATGAAGAATAAGATAATTTAAGATAGTGTCATGTAAGAGGGGCTTCACACAAAGTGGCATTTGGATGTAATTGTATGGTTGTTCACGCAACGCGAGTGACATCATCCAAGAAAAATCAAAATGAAAGAATGATAAACAAATGATATCCAAAATGGGTATCATTAGTGATTCTAGAGGCCTGCTTCAACCTTGCATGAGCACTTGCAATCACTAGGGAGCTGCAGACAAGGTTTGTCTCTAATCCTGCCTCTGTTAGGCTTTTGCTCTATATGTATATATCTCTCTCTTTTATTAGTTGCTTCCTTTCTCAAGGAACAATATCCATTTTTTCATTTTGCACGTGGTTTGATGTCTAATTGAGGACAAAGGATTGGTGATCTCCATAGGGAACATCATAGGGAGCATCATCCATCAATTCCTCCAAGCTTTCTCTCTCTATCTCCCACTCTTTCCATTACATTTATTAGTCACTCCATTTCTTTCTTGAGCATCCTTCAAAGATTTATGCAAAGCTCTACTTATGAATATCCTTCAAAGCTTCGTGTAAAACTTAGTTTATTCACAAACTATCTCCTTTTTTGGAGGAGCTTGCGGCAAGGCAATGACACCCTTTGATTCCACATCCATGATCGTTGTCTTCTTATTTTGTGAACTAAATTCTCTACATGCAATGTCATGTGTGCATGCAAGTAAATACATTGTGTTTTCAATTGCATATTCTGGATTGTTATTTGACATTCTACTTCAATGATTTTTTCATTTTAATTTTGTGATTTTTTTCCCTCTAAATTTGTTCTCTCTCTCCCTCTCTCTCTCTCTATCTCTTGTGCATTTGAATTCTTCCACCCTCTACGTGATCATAATCATCTCTCTTCTATTTTGGGAGGAGGTGTTTGATCGAGGATAGCTTTGTCTTAAGGAGATAACCTAAAAAAGTGTAAGTGTACCACATGTGATCAATAGAAGGGTTATCTTATTTAGTAAAACTTATAGGATTATATTTATAGAAGGTTCTTTTTAATAATTTGAAAACAAATTGTAAGTTTGTTGAAGAGAAAGGGGTCATTTATTACCGTACACCATGCAAGGAAAGGGTATTTTCTAATATCCTTTGAATGCACTTGATATACTTTGTTTACATATAGTGATCCTTTATCATAGCTTTCACTAGCTCAACTATCAAACTTAATGAAATGCTTATTATTTCAATTACTTCACCGATAATTTGGCAACAACTACCTCTCACATAGCCTATATATTCTTTGAACTCATTGATCTATCCATTCTTCTCCCAAACCACACAAAAGTAAGAATGAATGAATTGGTAATGTGTAATGAGCTCATCACCATACCTTCTTCTTAATATTGCAAAGTGAAGGCTTGATGGTGGCTCCATAATCCATGGGATGGTACTCAATCTGCAACCTTTACTCCATATCTCTCAATCGGATCCATAAGCACTCAATCCACGAGATGAAATGTGAAGAAGAAGAAAGACAACTCAATCTCTCCTTCAATCTACCTCTCACCCAAGAAGGGAAAGAAGAGAAGCATGTGCAATGAAGGAACTTCAACTTTCAAGTCCCTCCTCCTCTCTCACACTCTCACACTCTCACTCTTCCTCATTCTCAAGATGAAGCACAAGTAGATAGACTAGAAGAAAGAAAAAAAAACATACTTTGAAGTTTGCACACCACAAGAATGAGCTTATCCATTTACTTTCTAGTTTTTATGCATGAGGTTTGGAGTTTAGGCTTCCACTTAAGTTGGGCTCCCATCTTTACTATTTGGCTCTTGGTCAACCTTTCTCGATTTATGCATATATATTAAATTAAACTGACCATCACAAAAGTGAATGAAAGCTAGTGATCATTATGGATGATTTTCTTGGTTCTCTTATTATTGATGTTAAGGAAGATAATGCAACTATTAAGTTGGATTACAATGAAGAAACTTTGCAAGAACTTGAAGAAGTGCCACTACTCGTATTGCAAAATTGAAAGGTGAGAAGGATCGAAGCTTGCACGCGAGCTATGGCGGGAGAGCAAGAGCAAAAAAGAGAGAGACAAGAAATGGGAACTCCAACAGTCACAATGTGTGACCGGGCCTTCCTTTATTTACTAGTCACAAAAAATGAATGTAAAGAATAAAGTGACGTGACGGGCGCCCGCCACCTGTAGTGTGCAGTGGCGGGTATTGTCAGTGTAGTAATACACGCGGCGGCACGGCGGAGGCGCCTTTACCCCAACAACCTCCCACTTAAAGGCGAATCTACCCCAGTGAGAGAGAAAAGAAAAGAAAAAGACAGTACAACTGTACATAGGTACAAGGGATGAGGAAAGGCAACATCTCATCCAACGCCCATCAATCTCCTGAGGAAGGCAAAGCGCTTAGTAGTGAGGCTTTTCGTGAGTAGATCTGCAGGATTCTCGTCAGTGGAGATCTTGACAAGGTCAACAGACTTGTCCTCCACGACACCACGTATGAAGTGATACCTCACCTCAATGTGTTTCATCTTCGCATGGAAGACCAGATTCTTAGCCAACTGAATGACACTCATAGAATCCGAATGCAGTGTAGGTATAGCATCAATCCCAAGGTCAGCAACTAGACGGCCTAGCCATATGGCCTCCTTGCAAGCCTCAGTGGCTGCAACATACTCGGCCTCAGTGGTAGACAAAGCCGTACACTTCTGAACCCTGGACATCCAAGAGACAGCACCTCCAGCATAGGTGAATACATAGCCAGAAGTGGATTTCCTACTATCTGCATGTCCTGCATAATCGGAGTCAGTGTACCCCACGACCCCTGTATCCTGGCTGCCATAGCAAATACACATATCTGTTGTGCCCTTCAGGTACCTCATGTTACCCTTCACGGCATCCCAATGTTTCCTACAAAAAGTGTAGCCATATAGCGTGCCACAACACCAACTGCAAAGGCAATATCTGGACAAGTGGCTATCATGGCATACATCAAAATGCCCATGGCTGAAGCATAAGGGATCTGGGCCATCTCGGCCCTCTGCTCATCTGTTTGCGGACAATCGGCATGTGATACCTTCACATAAGAAGGCAATGGACAACCAATAGGCTTTACATCCTGCATGCGAAAGCGCTCAAGGACTTTATGAATATACTCCCTCTGTGACAAGTAGAGGAGTCCCTGATGCCTGTTGCGTCTAATGCGCATACCAAGTATGTGAGAGGCATGTCCCAAATCCTTCATCTCAAAGCTCTTCTTCAGCTGAGATTTAAGAGCATCTAGCTCATCTTGAGCTTTCCCTGCTATCAGCATATCATCCACATACAGTACCAAAATAAGCAATGAACTATCACGGGCTTTCTTCGTGTAAAGACACGGATCCATAGCACTCCTCCTATAGCCCTGTGACGGCATAAAGGCATAAAACTTATGATACCATTCCCTAGGTGCCTGCTTCAAGCCATAAAGACTTTTTTTCAACTTGCACATTAGGTGCTCCCTGCCAGGTTCTGCAAAGCCCTTAGGTTGCTCCATATAGATCTCATCATGCAAGTCCCCATGTAAGAAAGCCATCTTGACATCCATCTGATATAGATCTAAGTCAAGCTGAGCAACCAAAGCCAAGACCAAGTGCAGGGTGGTCATCTTAACCACAGGAGAAAAGATTTCATCAAAGTCTACACCATGCTCCTGCTTAAAACCCTTTGCTACTAATCTAGCCTTGTATGCCGGCTTGGGGTGTCCAGGGGTACTTTTCAGCTTGTACACCCACTTGCATGGCAAAGCCTTCTTGCCCTTAGGCAAGGCAACCAAATCCCAAGTCTCATTCTTATGCAAGGAGTCAATCTCAGACTGCATAGCCCTCTCCCAGGAGTGATTATCACCCCTGTGCATAGCCTCATCATAAGTGAAAGGCTCTCCTGCATCTGTAACCAAAATATAATGCATAGAGGGTTGAAATCTATCACGTGGATGTCTGTCTCTAGCAGACCGTCTCACTGCAGGCTCTGCTGCCTACCCAGCTGCCTGTCCAACACCCTGACCATGAGCATCTGTTGCAGCTGTAGGCTGTCCAACTGGCTGTGCAGGAGCTCTAGGCTCCTCCTCAAAAGATCACTCTACGGATCTCAACCACCTTCTCAGGCTGCCTGTGCATCTTGTCTTCATGGAAGACTACATCATGGCTGCGTACTATTTTCCACGCCTACGGATCCCATAGGCGATAGCCAATCTCTCCTGAATCACCATAACCAAGAAAGATGCATTTAATACTCTTTGGATCCAACTTACTCCTCTTATCCTTGGGCATATGGCAGAATGCCTCACATCCAAAGACATGGAGATGCGCATAAGAGGGTGGCTTACCAGCCCAAACTTCCTCTGCAACCTGGAAATCCAATCCACTAGAAGGCGATCGGTTTATGACATGCACAGCCGTACTAACTGCCTCAACCCAAAAGCTCTGTGGTAGGCCTGCATGGCTAAGTATAGAGTGGACATGCTCCTGAATAGTCCTATTCATGCGCTCAGCCAAACCATTCTGGGCGGGGGTGTAAGGGGCGGTCAACTGACGCTTAATGCCCCTGTCATAAAAAACTGCTCAAAAGCACGTGAGACATATTCTCCCCCATTGTGAGTCCTAAGGCATTTCAGCCTATACCGAGTCTGGTTCTCAACAAGAGCAAGCCAACGCTGAAAGACTGCCAAGACATCGGACTTTTGCTTTATGGGATAAGCCCACACTTTCCTAGAAAAATCATCAATGAAGGTAACAAAGTACTTCGCGCCACCCATAGACATACACGGCATGGGTCCACAAATATCTGAATGCACCAAAGCCAAGGGCTCACTCAAGCATGGCCTACCCGATTTCTTATGCGTAGACCTATTCTGCTTACCATAAAGACAATGATCACACGAGTCAAAACGTGCATAGTCCAAAGGCGAAAGATACTGCAAACCAGATAGCATTTTCATTCCCTTCAAAGACATATGCCCCAAATAGGCATGCCAAAGTGATACATGTGGGATAGAACCCACTGCCAAAACATGGTCTACAGAAGAACCAGATACAACAAGAGGATAGAGGCTGCTAGCCTTGGCGCCTCTAGCAAGCACAAGTCTGCCTTTGGTAATCTTCCAGGCAGAATCCCCAAAACAGACATGAAACCCTGCATCATCCAACTGTCGTGCAAACATAAGGCTGCGCATAAGCGCAGGTACATGACATACATCCCTGAGCAAAAAGGAACTACCAGTGAAAAACTGCAACTGAATATCTCCATAGCCCACAATATCAAGAGACCTGTCATCTCCAAGTCTGACTGATCCAGATACAATATGGTAAGAGTGAAACCACTCACGGTAAGACGTCACATGGAAGGACGCACCTGAAACCAATAACCAGCACTGTCCATACATACTAGGTGTCTCAGTCAAGTGTGAGGCATCTGAAGAACTAACTGCAAGTATGAACTCATCACTACCATCAGAATCCTCGGTCTGCGTGACATTAATTTCTTCAATCTTGACGTTGGACTTCGCAGGTACTATGCTGCAATCAGAGGACTTCTCCTGCACTTTCTCTTTCCCCTTATCCTTGCGCTTCTCATTGCGCAACTCATGACACTGTGGTATGATATGGCCCTTTTTTCCACAATGATAACAAGTGACATTAGCGTTGCGCCCATGCGACTTACTATGCGACTTTCCATGAGATTTAGACTGACCCTTCTGAGAGTCACAGCCACGGCCATTCCCACGTTCATTCCTGTCATTCCTGCCTCTAACTGTCAAAGCATGTGAAACACGAGAGGCATCCAAGTTTTTGCGATTAACCTCTTCCTGCAGAAGAGCACTCTCAACATCATTCAGTTTCATAGTAGCACTAGAGGCACATAGGGCAGTGCGGAATACATCCCATGTCTCATTCAGAGTTCCAAGCAAGAAAAGAGGAGTTACTTCCTCTCCAAAGGTGATATCCTACAAAGTCAGGTTCTTCAGTATAGCATGGAACTGGCTCAAGTGAGCAGACATAGTCGCATTATCCTTCATGTGCAGATCCATAAGCTGCTTCAACCAGTACATTTGACTTGCCAGACTTTTCTTATCATAAAGATTATTGATCTTATTCCATAGATCCCATGCACTCTGTGCTTCCTCAAATACATTATAATGTACCTGTTCAGTGAGAGACAATACAATCGTGGACTTGCATAGCTCATCAAGTTCAAGCCAGTCGTCATTGTCCATAGTTTCAGGCTGCTCCCCACTCAACCGAAGTGGCTTAATCTGAGATTTCTGCACCAAGACCTGCCAAATTTGACTCTTCCAATAAGAGTAGTTGGTACCATCCAACTTTGTGATGTTAAATATGGCATTATCAGTCGAAGAGGACGCCATAATGCAGGCTGGAAATGCACAGACAATGTAAAACTGCTGGTTGTTTTACTGTAGAAAATGCCCAAAATCCACTAAAATGAGCTCCAAATGGCGAGAAAAGTGTGTCAAAAGATGCTGCCCACTTAGTACTAGGTGCGGTACACCAAATCAGGATATTTCAGCATAAAAAATACTGCTCAGTCCACCAATAAATGCTTGCTATAATAAATTTCAGAATTGCAATAATGAGAGCAAACTGTCCCAAAACTGGATCTAATGTCAACTAAACAATGCTAGGTCCAAAGCCGCCATAAAGAGGACAAAGCAAAGCCAAATGACAGTGAAAATACATGAGCATAACACCGAGAGATGTCAAATAGCATCTGCCAGTAAGAGGCACACCCCCAGACAATCTAGGAAAAATGTAGAACCAACTGCCAAAACCTGACACAAATAGGTGTCTGCTCAAAAGAAAGTGGATCCAAAATTGAGACTCAGTTCATAAGCATCCTGTGAACCAAGACATATACTCAATGCAACATCCAATTGTCGGAGTATAATCCCAAAGTCTCAATACATCTATAACTGCTCAATGTCGACATAGACTGCTCCAATAGCATGTAATCCCTGCTCAAGGTCAAGTAAGCATGCAAGATGCTCCCACTGGCACAAAAGGTGTACAATCGAGTTAAGGGCTCAAGCAACCCAAGACAAAGTACCAGTGACAAATGACCAAGTCAATGCGTCATACGCTTCCCAAGAGCATGACATACATGAAGCAACTGATGTAGCAACCACTAAGCAAGACATAATCCCAATGGCAAGATCTCTGTCAAGTCAATACATCCAGTAGCAAGCCAAAGTCAATATCCCTGTGAGTCGGAAGTGCTCAAAACATCCAAATCGGAGCTCCAAAATATCTGTCAAGCATGGACGAACTAAGAGGCATCAACCACGGACCAAAGCATGTAATGTATAGAGCTTATCCGTCAAGTACAGACAATAGGCATAAACTGCCCAAATGCCAATCAAGTCAACCAAACTACCAATGACAAACCAATAACAACGGAGCAAATTCGATGCTCAAAAGCATTCCGGAATCACGATCATGAGTTCGAAGTCGATCCCTAAAGTGTAATACATCATGACATAACCCATAGCATACATCCGGTATCGATAGAGAAGCAATACATGTGACAAATGAGCTTCAGCCCGCTCATGTACAACAACTCTAAACACCCCAAAACTCTCAATTTCCAGCCCAAAAGCAATGCCAAATCATGGGCAAATCGAATGCATACATTCCCAAGACATTAGGCATCATGTAGACCGCATATGGGCATCAAACAAGGTAACCGGAGTAGAGTATAAGCATCAAATGCCAATGCCAAGTGTGGCTGCCCTGCTTCTAGCACTGTATAACAGTAAATGACAGTCCCAAATCAACCAATATTTCAGGCCAAAATCATGGCATAATCATGTGCAAACATTCCCAAGGCACTAGGCATCATGTAGACCGCATACGGGCATTAAATAACACAACCGAAATGGAGTGTAAGCAACAAATGCTAATGCCAATGGTGCTGCCCTATTTTCAGCCTGTTACATAGTTTATGACAGTCCCAAATCTGAAGAAATCAGCCCCGAATGATCAAGACCAATGCCCAAAGCTTGAATGACATCAAACATGAAGTCTATAGCCCTCTTGATCAAGGTAGAGAGCAAGAAGCAATGGCCAAGTGTGGAGCTGAAGTAGACGAGCGCTAACAGCCTGGAAAAAAATGGCGCAATCTACCCTGTTGGTGCTGAACTTGCTATTGCTCCACGTGGGCTGAAAGGGGGTAATGGGGGGCTCAAGAAGGGCCTATCAAAGGCCTATGACAAGCCTCTTTGAGCCTTGATAGGTGTAAGGCACAATATGAGGGGAATAAGCTTTAAGAGTTTGAAGCCATGGCTGCCCTTGCTATTTGCAACCTGTAGACTGAAATAAAACCTTGAAAGAATGATCAAATACCTCAGTACCAATGCCTTGAAGGTGCCTCAATAGGCCGGGAAGGTGGTCGGGAAGCCGGGGAGTGACGGGAGCTTGGGGAGATCGGATATGGCTGCCGGGATGGAGATCCAATGCGTGAAGGGCGTCGATGCGAAGGTAGAGAAGCACCAAGTTGAGCTCGAGCAAGAGGAAGCCAAGCTTTGATACCAGTTGAAAGGTGAGAAGGATCGAAGCTTGCACGCGAGCTATGGCGGGAGAGCAAGAGCAAGAAAGAGAGAGACAAGAAATGGGAACTCCAACAATCACAATGTTTTACTAGTCACTAAAAATGAATGTAAAGAATAAAGTGACGTGATGGGCACCCGCCACCTGCAGTGTGTAGTGGCGGGTACTATCAGTGTAGTAATACACGGGGCGGCACGGTGGAGGCGCCTTTACCCCAACAAAAATGTACCATCTTTGTATGTTTTTATTTAGGATACCCATGTTTTTAATATGCAAGATAATATTTCCAGTCATTGCATTGCTCAATCTAGAGATCAAGTTAGTGTTCCACTGCAAGAATTGTGGGATTGGAATATTCACATTGTAACTCCTTTGCACAGGAAGAGTAAGATTGCAAGATTGGCACTATATTTCATTTGCAAGAGTTGGTTGAATATGAAGAATTGTAGAATGTACTCAGTTTTATGGTTTTTTAAAAAATTTCTACATGAAATACACTCTATGATTCAATCTCCAATGGAGATGATTCATTGACTTTTTGTTGAGCTTGAAAAGGAGAAAATGTGGCCAATGTTACAGTAAAATTGAATCTTTGTTTGTCAATCGGCTTCAAGAAGAGAAAGCATTACTTTAGTAGTAGGTTTCTCAACTAAGAAATGCAATGTATTTCCAAGTTTCTCATTGTTTTGAAGTCATTAATGTTCTTGAGGAAGTTGTTCTATAGAAGGATAATGAAATTGTTGATTTGCATGCACAGTTGGTATTTTCTTATGATTCAAGTCAAGATGTCATTTTTGAGGATCTCTATGCATTGCATGATTATGTTGTTGATGTTTCAATTCAACCTGATATTTCTAAAGTTCTTGAGGACTTTGATCAGTCTATTACTGAAGTTGAAGTATATAGAAGTATGCAAGTACCTATAGTGGATATTTATGTAGTTCATATTGTAGTAGAAATGGTTTATGTTATTCATGCTGATTGGTTTTTGAGCATGAAAGAGCCAATTTTGTATGAGGTGGATGCTTGTAGTAAAAGTAATTTATAGTTTTCTGTATCAAGAAAGCTTTATAATGATCTACAAGAACCTAAAATTTAGCAATTCCTACAGTAGGACTATGAGTTCTTACAACAATATCTTGACTTCCTACAACAGCAACAAAACTTCGTATAACAATAGTTTGTCATTTTCCTATACCTGCAACAACAAGCTAAATTTTTGCAATACCTAGAGCAATAAGCTGAAATTCTGTACTTCTTACATGAGCAAAATATACTACATCAAGCTAAAAAACAGCCAGAAGTGCTACAACAACAATAAAAACAACAAATATGACAACCACATGATCATAGTTTCAATAACTTTAAAATCAATAGATACAATTTTTTTGGATTATCTTTTATATTTCTTTCTAGATGCAATGTCTTATTCAAGGTCTAAATTGGGTGGTACATTGCCATACATTTATTATGATGAAAATGCTAGAGCATCATTGATATATTTTTGATTCGATGCAATTATTATATGCAGTTCGAGTAATAATCTACTTATTTTGTTATGGTTTTATATCTTCATTCTCTATTATATATTATGGATGTCATTGTGTATGATGAGTTCTTAGCCCTAGCATATTTCATTGAAATGGTTGTACTATAGAACTATGGCTCATTACTTGTCAACAATTTGTAAACACTTTTATTCTAGCTATAACGCAAGGAGACATTGTTAAACTTGTAGCTAATGGATTTAGGCTCCAAATACTAATTTAAGTTGATTATGATGAGTCATAGAAGGATTCATAGGTTCAATAAGTAGTTCGAATCAATTTTATGCAAGTCACTATTGTAGTGCTTGAAGGAGCAATAGTGCGGAATTCTATAAACATTATGATCATTTGCTATTCTCAAACTTTGGTAGTATTTCATTGTACTTATGTTGGTGATATTTTAGTGTTGGCAATAGTATTTATTTGTCTTGAATGGGCAAAGCAGATGTCATTCGTGTCATAGGAAACTACAATTCTGATGAAGGCAATTGCAACCCTATTGTGGAATACCTTAACATCGTTGTAGAAAATAGGGTTATTGTAGCAAGAAACAAGGTTATCATAGTAGAAAATAATTTTATCACAATAGTATAAGTGATAAGTTCACCGCTGCATGGAATAGGTTCCCGCTAGAGGTGACAGTTAACTTGATATAGGAAATTAGTGACTTGATATAGAAAAGTAGTAGTTTGGAGTGACTACTCATTAATACCATGCAAAAAAGTCAATATATTGATGAAAGGATTTAGATGTTAGTGGGTTTGAATGTAGATCTTGATAGATATGTGTTTATGCAGATTGCTATTACCATGATGAGGAATGCTTTGGTCAAAGTTATGTGTGATCAATGGATTGTCATTGTAAGGAGAATATATCAAGTTATATCTTGGCCATATGTAGTTGTACAATAGTCATTTGTCTCATAAAATTTGGAAGAATTCATTCATGAGAAGGATGTTCTCAAGGAAAAGCTTGAAGGAATACAAGTTGAGTATGATAGACTTTTGGGGATGATTACTAAGATGGAAAGTGTCAAGTAGTATGACAATGCTAAAGCTTATTCCTCGGATTATGATATTGTGAAGGTTGTTATTACTAACTTTTTGCATGATATTAGTAAAAAAGTTAAGATAAGGGAGCTTATATCCGATAGGATTCATAAAGTTGATGTTCTATCTTTTTATCGTATGAGCAGCATGCACATGAGTAATCTATCACTAATTCTCATGATACTCATTAGCCTCATAGCTCATGAGGTTCCTTGCCTATCACTATCATACTTTATATTTTTCATCATATTTATGATATGTATGCATGTGTTTTGTGAGACTCTTTTGAGGGTTTTATGTGCAACCATAGTAGAGGGCTATAAGTATCCTATTGGAGAGCCTCTACTCATCCTTACTCTTCGGGGCTTACTTCATGGTGCAATGCTATGAGTAAGGCATACTTTTTCTTGTGAGGTATGTTAGTTTTGGATAAGGTATTTGACACTCTACTATGCAAGGATTTGAGTCATGGCTTTATCAGCTTTCCACTGAGTTGTGCCAAGTATTAACCATTGGCTTGACACATTATCTTTGCCCTTAGCATTGATTAGAATCTTAGTCTTCACTATTTCTTGTATGACGTAGACTTAAAATGTCTCATGAATTTGTATGCCTCATGAAGTGTAGCTATGTAGCTAGTTTTCAAGCATGGCCTGAAGAGGTATTATGGGTATCTCACATTTTTTGCTCATTGCTGATGATTACAATTTGATGTATGAAGGATTTTCTTGAGACTACATGATATAGTCTATTCTTATATGATGAAAATCATTCCTATTATGCATTTTGCATAGATTTGGCGCTGAAATAGTAGCATGCTTTATCTTGTATCAAAGACAAAGAATGTCAGTGATAGTTGAGGGATCATTATGAGGAAACTAGTGGTTGTTGTTGGAGCCTGATTTGGATGTTGAAATCATTGAAAGGTCTATATGGGAAATGGAGTTGTTTTGTGCTTTAGATGCCAAGTAGAAAGCAGTGATGTGGATCAAATGCAGCTCATGAAATTAGGATCTCTTAGTGGGAGACTATTTGGAATCAATTGGACTACTTGAATCTAGGCACCACAAAGGATGCTGGCTCGAGTTAGAAGTTGCAAGCTACTATATTTGCTTATACTTGCAAGGGAAGACTTCTTGTGATCTCTCCATAGGGAAATGCTAGGTGGATTTCATGCACAAGAAATATGTATGGATTGGGAGATGGGTCGAACTCAAGGTAAAAGCCAGAGTGTTGTCCCACACTTGGGGACACAATCCGTGTATAGGTTATGATGCGATTATTATGTGAGTGCATGTGCTTACATAGGCTATTACATAGTTAGAAGGTAGCATGCTGACTTTAATTTGTCAATGGTTCATGAATTAGGGGCATCAGCTCTATTGATGAATAAGTGATGGAAAGTGTTATCATTGCTATTGAGGGATAAAAAAGTCAATGGTGCATCATGAGAAGTGATGGAAAGTATTGTCATTACTATTGATGGGTAAGTGATGGAAAGTATTATCATTGCTATTGAGGGATAAAAAAGTAAATGGTGCATCATGAGAAAACCCTCAAAGCACCATGTGACTAATCCCAAGGAGTTTAGTCATAAATATATGTATATATCATGCGGGTTCAACATAAGGAATTTTTAAAATACCATTTTTACACATGTTTTACATACAAAAGGGTCCCATATAAAGGGTTTACTTACATATTAAATAGAAAAGGGTTATGCTTTATTATGAAAAAATTCAAAGATAAGGATATTTACAAATAGGCCTTGAATGCACGTGATATAGAGGGTATACATATAGTGAATTCCCTAGGTGACTAATGGGGCTCACATTCATGGATATGATGATCGAGGTTCCCTATAGCAATGCTTGGTAGTAGGAGTGTAGCCTTATGCGATGCCTAGATGACTTACTCATTGTCGTGCTTCCTATATTTTTGTGTAGTTGTGAGAGATTGGAAGGATTTTTGCAAGTGAGAGAGGGAGACGTCTCTGACTAAGGTTCCCTAGGTGCAAGTGACACATGGAGACATGTCTAACTAAGGCTCTCTAGGTGTTTCCAACTCTTCATGTGTCCTTTAGTTTACATGGGGAGCTAGGAAGCAAGGCTAGGGGGTTAGGGATAAAGTGAAGTGACCAAGGCTACTAAACATACCTAACTTAAGGACCTCTAGTTGTGGTGTTGTGTTTGTGCATGCTTATTCTCTCTCTCTCTTTTTCTTTTTCTTCATTTCTTTTGAAATACAATATAATAGTACTAAAGTACATTCCAACCTCAATAATAAGAATACAATGGCAAGATCAACTAACTTGAGGGAGCTCTTAAAGAGGGATAACTTGATTTAGATTGAAGAACTAATGATGGAATGGTCATAGAACTCAAGATAGGGTATTGTTGAAACTATGGCATGATTGATGAAGGAGCTCTCACCATTGATAAGAGCTTGTTTTCTCATCAATATTATGATAGGTTTGATGGCAAAGAGAATAGCTAAGAGAATGTTTATGGAGGCACACTTGGATGTGGAGCATTATCTTGCATATGTGATCTTTAAAGTCTCTCCTAGTGACATATTTGGACTTGGCCTTCATTGCTTGGTAGTACTTTTGGTCATTCTTCCAAGAGGTGGTAGTCCTTGATGGTTTCAAACATTTGATCTACCTATGTAATCATCTAGCTATCCTACCTTCACTTGATAAACATATCAGAGAACATGCAGTTGATGTGCTTCAAAATCCATTGATATGATTCTTTTTGAAAAAACACCATTTACTCGAGTCTAGTTGTGTTGATCTTGATTCTGGTCATCTTTGCTTGAGAATCATTGCTTGTAGGGTGTGCGTTTCTTTTATTTCTCTCTTTTTCTTTTAAAATTTTAGAGAAAATTAAAATAAACAAACAAAATGGTGATTGAGTTGTACACAAAATAATTAATTTATATACATGTTTACAACTACGAATCCATGTTACTCTGAGATGTTAGAAGCTAATTGTAAAACTTAGGATTATACTCTTATGCAGTGCAAGCATTAAGGAGTCGTGGAAACTTCACTAGAAAGAATAAGTATTTTGCAATATCGAGTAGTATTGTTCTGTGTCCTAGTCTACTAGCAATATGCAATTCCTCTTCTATTAGAATTTTGTCAAGAAGGGGATAGTCTAGGATGGGTCTCACTAAGGCCATATCACTAACATTAGCTAGCACATGAAAAGAAGTGGGGGCTATATAGGTCAAAGGTCTCTTTGAGAATGCCATATAGCTCGTTGCTCCTCTGAGATATTCATTAGCTCATCCATTGAAGCTTGATTATTAAACCACCGTGTCTCGAACTAGCTTTCTCCCTCAATTTTTTGTTTGAACTTCTCAATGATGAGCACATCATGATGACAAAGCATTTCATTGAATGTAACTATTAAGCAGTGCTCTTTGGCTTTCTCATTTGAGATGTGACATAGAAGATTATCTAGACGCCCATCAAACTGTTCGCCCAAGATGCTCTTGTTCCTCTCAAGTTAATGGATAACCTAGGTATTCCTCATGTTCTTTAGGCAATGTGCCCGTGTTAGCATGGACATTGATGAGTGCAAGAAACTTCAACCTAGCATCCAATTCTATGAGGCACTCAATGGCATTCCTATTTTCTAAGCATGCTTACTTTGTTGCCATTTCTTTTAGGGTTGTGATAGTTGATTTGGCCTTTAATTTGGCAAGAGGTTTGGGTCAAGACACGATCAAGATTGAAGGAGTGTAGGATTGCTTATTCTTTTAGGATTATTTTGTTTATCCCGAGTCTCAATGGCCACCATGTCTTGTTGCTTATTAGATGTGATAGGTGTAGTCACAACTAATGGGTGTGACTGTTCTATTTTCACACTTGATTGGACATCATGCACCTTGTTATCCATGGATTGATTCTATCTACAATAGTTGGAAGCATCTATTGCTTGGAATGCCTAGAATTTTTAGAAGCATTCACAAGTTTAGTGCTTTCAAGAGAATGGAAAATGGGGATATCTAAGGATTGGTCATGTATATGGACTATCTACTTGATTTTATGGAATCCTTTTTCATGGCTTCTATAGTTTTTGCTATTTTTATTGATTCTTTTTCTTCCTTTTCTTCCTCTTTGACAACGAAGGTGTGAGCTTCGGGGATTATGTGCCCTTCGCCTCATTTGAAAATTGTATTATCAGTTGGCTCATTAGTGATTTCTTCTCCTTTTGTCTTGTCATGGGTTTTTCCTATGTCAAGTTGAACATTGTTGCTAGGCTCTAGTGATTCAATTGACTCTTGTTTTGAAGAGTCAAGCCTTTTTGTTGTTTTATCTTCATTAGGCATATTAATTGTGGATGCTAGTGATTGTTCCTACTTAATTGATGACTTTAGGGCTTTATCATGTTCAATTATGAAAGGCTTGTCCTTAGGGATTGTAGTCAACATTGCCTCCTTTGATTATTTCTTTTTATGTTTAGATTTGTTTTTCCTCTATTGAGTAGACACCCATGTGTGGTGTGACAAAGTTGGTCTTGCAGGACATGGGTTGGGAAACCACAACAAATGATTTCCCATACTACCCTTGACTAAGTAGGAGGGATCCTAGAACCCATCGCTACATACTAGCCCTCTGCCGATGTGTTTGCCAACAAGGTTTGCATCTTTCTCAAAGTTTTCTATGATTTCTATTGGTCCATCTTGTATCATTGGCATTTCTCCTTAGATTTTTTGTTTGAAGAATCATCATGCTGACAGGTTTTCTTTCTTCGTAGTGTGCTTGAAGTAACTACTCAAGAATCTCCTTGCTTCTCCCACTAGTTCGTATCTCTTTTGAGTTGTGGATTTGCTCCTTGCCTATTCTTGGTTGAGGACTGGCAAGATCACCCTTGCTAAAAGTTGTGATTATTCTCACATTCAAGAGTATTAGATATATATATGTTACATTACATAATCAACCTTGCATTTTGTTGCTCACTTGAAAGCCCTACCTATAAGTATTTTCTTTTCCACATCTTCACGATTTGGGAGCACATGGAACAAGATGGGTAGAGTTTCTATCTCGATGTTTGTGAAAATTATGCATTTTCCTAGGAGAGAATATGGATTTCTCCCATAGGTATTGAGGATTGCATTGGTTGGTATAAGCTTTTGATTATCTATTTTAGTCTATGATTCATAGGTTAAAATATTAAACTCCACCCCATTTTCCATAAGAGCATCCAAAACATCTCATCTTTTTGCTATTAGTTTGACCCTAAAATAGGGGGGAGGTCTTATCTCATCATCTTTCCAGTCTAGGTTTATAACCCCAACCTTTTGAATGTGGTTCATTAAACTCTTAAGCTACACTACCAAATGTGGTCTATGCATTAGAATTATGGCTCTTTCATGCAATGTGACTCTTATCACATTCAAGATCAAGATTGTTGAGGTGATTCATCTTTGTGTTGGTCCTCCAATGGTGTTGCATTATGTTCAAACGGAGTGCAAATTGAATGCAATGTGCAAGTGCTCTTGTGTGGCCTTGTTGCCATTGATGGCTAGCATGGCCCATTAGAATGACATTGTCTCGATTTTTCTGTCATTTGGGTGCAAGTTTTCCTTGCTTCCAATTTTTCAATTTTCTAAAGTTGTTGAGGTCTATTACTTGGGTTCAGTCACTCCTCTTGCCTTGGAGAAGTTGAGATGCTCCTAGCTAGAGGTGTGAGGCACTCTGATTCTGTAAGCATAGCACTTTCCCTTTGAGAGGGGTCTTGGAAAGATAATGTTTGAGCACACTAATTCAAGGGTATCTGGCCTCTCCTCGTGCAATGTTTCTAGCTCCACAAAGCACTTCTTGCACAAGTTCCTTCAAGAAAACTTGAGAAGTTAGGGGATATTAGTATGTAATGCAATCAAACTACAAGGATCCTTAGGAATGTTTTGTGTGACTTCACCTCAAGTGTTGGCATCTTTTATCTGGACAAGGGTCATGGTTTGATGTGCTTTACTATTATGTAGGCTATTTCACTACCACCAAGGTCTAGAAGAATTATGGGTTTTAGATGTAGACCATTCATGTGATGATGTCTCCTTGACTACCCCTAATGGTCTCAAGAGATTGTTTCTTTTGCTTAAGTCCCAATACCAGTAGTTTTAAAATGGTGGCACAATTTAAGATTTTTCTCAAGTCATTGTTTATATCAGTACTTTTGAGGATCATTTAGTAGCCACGAGAGACTTCTTGTTGAGCCTAGGATAGTAAGTAAAACTTGCTTTTGCCTCAAAGGAGAGGTGAATGTGGGGTCAAGCTACGGGGTCTCTAAGTGCAAGTTTCAAGTGGTTGCAATGACTAGGAACATTTTTACCTCATTCCATATCTTGTAGACAATCCATAGACTAGTGTGGACCTTCCATGTAAGGAAGAGAAAAACACATTATGTTGTGCTTTTGGAGGAGTAACGATGATAAGGAGCACACACTAGTAGGAGAAGATGTAATTACTTAAAAGTACTCCCTTTAGTTTTCTACTTGGATAGTAACCAAGACTCGAGAATGTGAATTTTGTTCCTTGTTCTCCCTAGGCCCCAGTGGCTCAATGAAGCTCTCTTAGCAAGTGGACTATGGTTAGTAGCCACACAAGCTTAAGTGCATGGTAGTGTGGAATGCACGAATCACTCAAGTGGTCTCCCAATGTAGCTCCTACCTCATCATTGTGAGGAGTCTTGAGTCACAAGCAACTTGATATGAATCAAATTCCCTTACCTATCATATGAGCCCAAAAGAGGCAACCGAAGTGGCCCTCTTTTTCATCCTTAAGGGGATTTAGTGGTATGCAACTCGAGGCACACATTGCCCTCAAGGTGATGGTGTTGCAATTTGAGCTAGCACTTTCTAATGTGTTGAATAAAGCTTCCACCCCTTTCCAATCACCTCTAGTGAGCTACCAACATTGTCAACAAGATATGTAACAATTATCCTCAAGGTGGCTCAGGTGTCTTGACACGAAGTGGCAACATAAGCTAGAGGTGGTGCAAGCAACATACTTCTTTTCTCAAGTTATCATCCTATGAGAAACTTGCTGGTAGTCAACTCTCATCAAAGGTTGTACTTTTCCTTGAGTATCTAGGTTGGCGTTGGCCACTAGGGACACTCACTAATCCCCACTAGGTACACTCACTATAGCCTTGGAGTCCTAGTGTGATGTCCAACTATGCTTCCCTAGGTTCATTGTGCAAGGAGGTACTCTTGGGTGCCACCATGATGAGATTTTCTTGCACAACTACAACGCCATAGACTTAGGGGATGGAGAGAAGGGTTCAACAAGCGTCCAAGTATTCCATAAGTAGAATTCTAGGTAGTTCCAAATCACGCAACTGGTCGATATCTTAGCAAGACCCCGGTGTGATGCTCTCGTTTCTAGCTAGGCTACACATGTAAAGCATCAAGGTGTGATGCTCTCATTTCTAGCTCTTGCAATAGAATTATGATATTGTAATATATTGCATGGTCGGTTGTGGGACCCAATCTATGTCCGAGTTGTTGGCAGCCGAATGGATGGCAACCAATTAGAGCATAGCCATCGTAAGCTCACGTGGTCACCAATTAGAGCATTGGTGGCAACTCTGAATGGCTGCCTTGTAGGGACCCAATTAGCCTATTATGAGGTGGGGGCTCGGCAACGTGAGAAAGTGGTCAACCTCAGAGGACCCACGCAATGCAAGGGTGGCATCCGAATTATGTTGGCGTCCGAATTAGTTATGCCAAACTGAGCTATCCAAATAAGGTGCCCGAATGAGCTATGTTCGAATGCGGTGGGGAGGAAAGTCGGTCGAGTCGTGAGGCTAAGTGATTTTTACATTATTTTTAAGAAAAAATCATTTGGAGGCCTTTCGGTCAGCCGAATGCAATATGTAGGAAACGGGGTATCAAATGGCCAATGTGGCGACGTCCGAATGTATGATGGGGTGCCATCCGAATGCCATGTTGGGGAGGTGGGCAAAGAATTGGATTAAATGCTACAGTCAGAGGTGGAGGCTGGTCGACATTAAAAGCAACATGTTGATTGTAGAGAAAAAGGATAGCTACTAATCCGCCTTGGTCTCACCAATTGTGGAAGGGTCTGTGCTCAGGTAAACAAATGACAGTGTGGTCGACATTTTGACCATCGCAGTCACCATCATCGTAGTGGCTATCAAGCTCATATTATCCTATTCCATGTGGAATATGATGCTGGATAAAGCTCTGGGCCAAGTACGCTCACCATCGCAGTCACCATCATCGTAGTAGCCGTCCCGAAGGCCTTCGCTTACTAGCCTATCCCATCGTAGTAGTCACACTCTTATTATCCTATTCCATGTGGAATATGATGCTGGATAATGCTCTGGGTCAAGTACGCTCACCCTCAATCCAATGACCGTTATCAGGTCTGGATTGCAACGGCACTTACAGGGTATCATGAAAAGTTTCAATTTTGCTTATTTTGTGGTCGTACCAGCAAGCATACTTTAGTAGCGAGAGAGAGCTTTATGGTCCCTGTCAGAGCGGGCCATAAATAACAAAAAGCGAGGAGCGCAATTGGATAGGAAGCACCAATGAGATGCCGCACACCTTCTAGGCTGGCCAATGGAATTGCTTAGCGCTCCTAAAATTCTTCGAGAAACAACCTTTTTTGTCACGTACAAGCTAATGACTTTTGTGAGTTGATATACCTGCGTTAGTAGCTTGCATGGCGAAGCCTCTTCACTTGAAATTGTTAGGTGAGTAGTAACCCCACGGAGAAGGCCCTCGTACAATGGGGTTTGCAACGAGGCATGCCTTTCAATGCAACCAGCGGGACTGAATGGACATTTTTGAAGATAGATACATTCAAATCCAAGAAGAAGCATGCAGGAGTTCTCTCTTACTAAAACATGATGGGAGTTTGGGAGAAGGAACTCCAAACCACTTCCTATATAGGTCAGAAAAGAGAAATTGTTAGTTACATTTATACATAACTAGATAAAGTCTAATCTAAAAAAACAAACTTTACTAGGTTGCCAATCTAGAAAGATAGCTTTCAATATAGCAAGATTCTTCTAGTTGACTTCTTATATAGAAAATTTAATTTTCTAAATTCCTGTATAGCAACTTTGTCAAAAAAGTTACTATATAGCAACATTATTATATAACTTTCTATATAGTTCTTAATGTATGTAAAGATTTTTGTAGCTATGTTACTATGTAGCAAGTTTATTATCATAAACTTATTTAGTAACTTCTTCAAAAAAGTTACTATATATAGTAGCATTGTAACATACATTATCTATATATGAGTTGCAATGATTTAATTTTAGCTTCATGAACTAACATTTTATCATCTACATTACCCATACCAAATTAGTTATTTTTAATTCACCTCCTAATTGTGATTGTGTTTAACAGGCATCAAGCCTCTCTAAGTCTTGATTTGAAAGAACGCCAACTGCCCTATTGACCTCTCATTCTAGTCACAAATTTAAAGCATGTTGCTGATGTAATATGCTTCAAATTACCTCTCACATCTCATAAGCTGACTCCATAATACTGCAACATGATATTTATCAATGAATCTCCAACATTAGAACATGTTACCAAACCCTCATTACCAAGGATCAACGCTCCAATATTTGATGAGATGCATCTAGATATCTATGATCGTGATCTCTTTCTTACTCACCTTGAGATGCAAATACTAGATTTAAGTTACCATGGACATTGATATCCTTGTGAATACATAACTTTGAGGAGAGGATGTGGAAGAACACAATTAGATATCCCTCAAAGTTTACGTTCTACTTCTAGTGAGGGGATATACAATGCACCATCGTTTAACTAATGTCATTACCTACAACAAACAATAAAAAAACAATAAACAAGTTGACCTATTTCAATAAATAAGTCTAGTGCAACTTTTGATGCCTCTCCTGTGAGTAGTTCTATTTTCTATCAGGTTTCTTCTTCTAGGCATTTAACATTAGACTCAAAATCTCTAGCTTACTTGAAAAGAGTCATACTACAATCAACTATAACAATGTAAAGCCCTCTAAACAAGTTAAAAGTAATCATGTATGCCCTTTTATAAACATCTACATGGACAACTAGCATTCACATAGAAATGGATATATGCACCAACGATAGCAAGGAAAACTACTTCAGAAGCTAGAACATTGTTGCCTATCTAATGCTAAGAATGTAACTATGGTCATGAATATATCTACCACCAACTAGCATCATTGCAAAGCATAGAAGATGATTGGAAAGAGTGTTTGAAAAACACAAAAATTGCTACATGTTTGAATGGAAAATCTTGAGTCCTGGCATCAAAGAGTTTCCATTCAACACCACTGATCACTCACTTTGTGACAACATGAATCCATTTTTCAATGAAACATGTTCTTCACAGTTGTATCAAAAAATTAATTCATATTAGCTCACGCACATACAATCACTTACCCTAGTCTAAGTAACATTCAATAAATAAATCAAGTTAGGCAAGAAAAACGACTAGAAAGCCAATGTAACTAAGAGACAAATCATTTTGGACTCCTTGAGAACTTCAATCTTAACATTTAAAGTTGAATGCACTTGTGACTAATTCAAGGGTCTGAATTTGATGCTTCATGATTTAGCAAAATTAAGGGTGTACAATACTATATAGTAGATCCAAAAAATTTGCTTGTCACATTCCCACAGGGGAGAATTAAACTTTAGAACTAATGCAAGAAGTTAATATCAAAATTTTCCAATTGAATTGTAGTGTTGCAACCCCTTGCCAAGTGCATGACACATGTTGGAAAGCTAAGAACAAGACCCTAGCCTAGGTACTTTTAATAAAGGAAGAGCCATTGAGATACATCAAAACACTAGTATAAGTCAGCAACATTCACAATACCTCTACAATCTTCTACCTCAACTTAGCTTCCCATTATGCTTGGTATGCCGAGACTTCCTCTCCACTTCCTCCTTGGCTTGCTTTAATCTTGTGGCCTTGTTTGCAATGCATAATCACACAAACTTCTTGTTGGTAACAACATTTGAGAACCAAGATGCATCTAGAATGCACAAATCTAAACTTTAAAAATGGTCAAGCCTTTCTCTAATAATCAGAATTCAAGGCAATGATCAAGCAATACCTAAACAAATGAAGAAGATAAATGACAGTGATCCTTGCCATGGATATGTTGTGTACATAACATTGTAAAACAAAGCTTTGTATGATAAACACAATTATTGCTCTAATCCAATATACCCCAACTCTCTATCCATCCCTTTTCCTCATAGACTCATCAAGGTTTCCTTTTGAGGCCTCTTAGATAAGGCCTTCTAGTCCCTTGTTCATGCTCTTCAAGCACAAGAAAAAGCACACATGCTAGTATAACACATATGTAAACTTGTTTATACACAATCCACTACTTTACAAGTTAGGTGCAATTGAAATCATGGTGGGAAAGAAAAAAACACCCAATGCTTTCACATTGAAATATGCATGCATTGAAAAGATTGTGTATAATCAGTGCTTATTGCTCTATGCAAGATGTTCACATAGGTTCTTTGATTATGTTTAGGACCCTTACTCTCTAGATCCATCACTTTCTCCTTAAGGTGTTCACCCCCTATTAATGTCCTTCAGTTGCCTCCAGTCCCTCCCTTGGAGTGACTGCATACTTTTTCCAAGAAGCCAATGGACTTTCCTTAGCGGTATTTGGTGTAGTTCACACAGTCCTTGTGGGAGAAGTTGGTGTCAGTGGGGTAGGCAACAATACATTGATCTATAGCTTCTCTGTTTTCTTGAGCTGGTAGCACACATGACCAACAATGGCTGCAAGTGAGGAGCTATCTACTCACCTAAATGTGACAACAAATAACCTAAAGCACCACTACTCCATACATAATCTATAGGAGCCTACCATCCTATGATTGGAATGTTATTGCATGCTCACAAACTCTCGATCATTTTCCACCTTCTATGCATCCTATATGCTATTTGTAGTACTCAACCGAGAAGTTCAGGGTTTCCAAAGTACCTCAAGCTTCTTCAGAATTTGTGTGACTTGGAAACTATTTTTCTTGCTATCCTTAATGCATTGCTTTCTCCTTTAAAGCATATCTACCCCGTGTTAATGTCCTTCAACTACCTGCAATCCCTCCCTTAGAGTAGGTGCTCTTTATTTTACCAAAATTATTGCTTCCCTTAGAATAGTTGTCGAATGGAAGAAAGAATAGCTCATGCTCTTTGTTTTTTGGAATTATTTCTTCCTCTCCATCACTATTATTTTGAAGTTCATGTTGATCACGTCTAAAAGATTGGTACTTCACTTGAAACAAAGAGGAAAATGTGGTCTCCCATATTGTCTGCTGCTCCATCTTTGCCTCTCCTGATGATGTCAATGCCATGTATTTAGAATCTTGAGTTTTAGGCACATGATAACTACTCTTCAGGGGTGTTCGATTGTTTGTTGTTAATGTTTGAAGTCAAAATAATGAGTAGGTTTTCCTACTATTGCAAAGGCATGTCCACACACCATGTATCATGCTATAGGAGCCACTTCACCTCATGGTACGAGCTTTGCAAGCTGCTCTTTGCACTCTCCCAAGAGAAGAGATCCTTGTGTTTGTCAAGGCTTTTTTTCCCTAACATGGATGGTATGCTTTCATGCATCATCAAATCCTAGGTGCCTGTGACTCATCTAGCATTCTATCTGTGATTGACCAATGTCTTTCTCTAATTCTTTTCTAAACGATTTGTCTACAAAACTCGCCTTGCCTTTCTCTATTTCATATTCACATAACTTCCTTTCTACAGGTTCTAGGCTTGCTATCTTGTTTCTAGGATCCTTTTAGTATTTGTTGTGGAACTCTTCTTTGCTCATGAACTCCATAAGAGAATTATGTTAAATGAATTTCCTTGTTCTAGCATGATTATCATCACTATTTGGCATCCTTCCTACTTGCATAACTACCCATAATGCTTCTTGCCAATAGAGCTACAACACAACCTGCTTTAACCCCTTGTTGAGATATTAATTCCAATCAATGATACAACCATCATTTCTCTTGTAGAAAATCCTGGGACTTTACAACTATCTCGTCTTTCTTGTTGATAGGAACAATCCCTTCTTCTCGTGATTTTCTTGGCCTTCCCACTAGCATCTTACTTATAGACTTAAGTTGATGGCTATAGCACAAAGATTAATACTCATTCTCAATGTGAAGATGGAGGAGGAAGGAGATGGAAGTAGTAGAACTCCTTGATTGATACCTCCGTGCTTTATTTTTGCAATACCTCCTTTCTTTTAGATTGGGGATCACTCTTGACGTCTTTGTAGATCTCTGTTTTATCCACACTCTAATTTTTTCTATGTACTTAGAAGTCTCTCTAGAGACTATCATCAAGATAAGAACCCGCCCGCTTCCTTAATCAAAATATCACATTGTACTGTAATTTCCATAGTTGCACCATGGAGATCATTGCTTTCTAGTTACTATCCACTACTTCATGCCTTGTGGTGGCCCTGTTACTTGCAAAAGAATAGCTAATCAATCCACTTCCAGCCCGCGGCTTCTATACATCTCAGCCTCTCTCTCTCTTCTTCAGTTTCCTCAGCTTTTTGGTGTCCTAGCTACTCAAAATAGATGACACCCATAAGAAGCCTCCTACTTCTCCTACTAGCTCAACACAACCCAAAATCACTTTCTTCAGTTTCCACTTCCTTCCATGGCTTTCCTTACAATGTTTAGCAGTTGAATCACCTTTCTTCTATCGTTTCCACCTCCCTTAGATCAATCTTTACCTCTTCTTCATGGTTGTCATAGAGCACACCCAAGCCCCAAGAAAACATAAAACTGTGCCTTTCCAAGAAAATATGTATGTATTATAACAAAAAATTACTATCTAGCCTACAAACCTCCAGTGAAGAGACTCTGCAAGTTGGGGTGTGCATAGGATGCATTGGATGCAACAAATTGTCCATTACATCCATTGGATGTTGATTGACAGCAAAAATACCTCCAAATTTGCATTATAGTGGAAAATTGAAGCAAATATAAGAGCTTGGAATCTACCTTTAATCTTCAATAGTATATGTAAGAGTTTTTAAGGCTCCATTTCCATTAGTACATAAAACTCTGCGATATTCGTTAGTGCGTAAACCTTTATGACATCCATTTTCCCCTTCTAACACACATCGTCCCAACAACTCATTCAACATAACTAGAATTAAAAATTTTCATGCTTGTCTACTATCTTTTTTTAAATTTCCATTTCAGACTAGTCCAGACGGACAAGTCCGATCCTTTGATAAGTGGGCGGGAGATCTTTCACAACTAGTAATATAGCTATTGAATTTTTAAACAATCAAATTTGTGAGCTTTCTAATGAGCTAATGAGAAAGGTTCAAGTCCTAATTAAAAGTCCAAAATATTCATTTTCAACTTGGGTGCAATGCTACTACCTAACAAAATTCTTCAAGGGCTAACAATTTTTGCAGGTCCCTATGCATGACACATCAAGGAATGACCCTACAATTGAAATATGTTCGAAGGTGGGGTATTTCCCCTTATTCATGTGAGTTTCTCTCCATAATGTATTCCCATTAGTTCAATTAAATTTTAATTAAAATCGTACCCTTGATAATGTTAAATAGTAATGGTAATGATGATCGTAAGTTCAAGCTAATTTCAACTCCTAACAAGCCAACAAGCACGATTTATAAATGGACTTGGAATGGTGTTGCAAATTTGGTTGCAAATACTAGATTAAGGATATAAAGAGCCAAAGGTAACATGTGAGCCCACATCGAGGAGTCATAGCTCAATTTGTTGAGGACGGTGTATGCATTTCAACTAGTCTAATTGGTTGAGATTTGTGTACTTGTGAACCCATGTCAATGAGCCATAGCTCAATTGGTAGAGACAAGTATATGTGTTTCAAGTGGTTCGAGGATGCATTCCTCCCAAATTTTTTGTAGCTTTGCAACACTTGCCGTCCCTAAGGATGGTGCCCTCAATTGGTTGAGTGGGTGTATGCATTTCAACTGGTCCAAGGATCAATATCTCCCAACTACTACATGGCTCTAGGGCACTACCATCCCTAGAGATGGTGACCTCTAAGTTCTTCAGGCAATGTTTCACAATAAGAATCCAGATAATAAATGCATCCAAGTGGTGTCACATTGGCAATTGAATAGAGAATGTTATTTTTTCAATAGTTTTCAATAGTTTTAAGGTTTGGGAGGAATTCCATGAACATCATATAGGCATGGTTTTTACTTTGGCATTTTTAAGCCAATAATGAAGTTTGACTCCTCATCCTAGAGCATCAACATGCACCCCAAGCTAACCCCATGCAGAAATCACATTAGAACTTTTCCATATCAATATCCACATGGTCTTAAAGGAAATACATCAAAATAATTTAATATTTTATAGTTTTACCATAGCATATTCTTAACTTAAAATTATTCACAATATGGGAATCTAGGAGATTTGGAAGAACTTAACTATTCAAGGTCTAACCCATTGTACATAAAATTAGTTCTTAGATATTATGACTCCAATTCTAGTTCATAGTTTATCCTCCTATGAAGAGGATTATTAGATCATGAATACAAGATGAATGCTTACTAACAAAGACCACGAGTTGAATTGTTGGCATACTTAGACACCGAATGTAACAACCTACGTGAATATGGCAATTTTCATACTATGCCCAACCATTAGTCGTGGAGGCTAAATAGGATGATGATGGAGAATAGAAGCAGAGTTAAAGACTCACAGAGTGGTATGGGTGATGATACAAGTGACCCAACACACTTTCTACTCTTATTGAGATGAAATCAATAAAAATTTAGGATTTTTCTTATGGGGCACTCAAGTACCCTTAGTGAATTTGAGTTTGGGATTACTTGATCATCTTAGTGAAATTTTTAGTATTGATCTAGCTTCTTCAATTTTCCACACCCTCTCGAGACCAAAATAAGAACCAAGAGAGATTGCCAATGTTCATATGTATAAAGCATGGGAAACTTGTGGCACTTTTAAAGCATAATCACAAGCATGTGTGGAAGGATAGACATTGCAAGCTTAAACCATACCTTGCACATAGCATGGAGGGGTAATAGGAGTTAGTTGCAGACTTGGGGAGCATGATGCATGACCAGTAAATATGTGTAGCACAAATGGCTTCCTACTCAATCTTGAGATCTTCTTTGTGTGCTCCATCATACCAAACAAAGGGGGCTAACAACATACTTTGCATGGCTTTTGTCACAGTATAGGTCAAGTTTAAGGCTCAAATATAGTAGCCGTGTTAGAAAGGAGCTAGGTATATCACCATGTATAGCTAGATGCATGCAAAATGTATAGCCATGATCATGTAGATGGTGCAAGCTGCATGAAGTGGAACAATCTATTTGCCTCAAGTTCATCATAAGCACTATTATGGGACATTCCAGTAAAGTAGGAATGCAATGACAAAGAGACATCCTAAAAAAGTTGGCAAGACTAGTCCATAGTTCTTTCGACTAGGCCATAGTTCTTTGGATCATCAACTAGAATATCTAAAACATGTATATTGTAGTATCTCTAATTTCAGGCTTATGAATAATAGGCAAGGGAGGAAAACATCATATTCAACCTAGCATATTTGGCCATATATTTCATATTTGAGGCCGGGATACAATATCCATGCTAGAAAGATATTAGCTATATCACTAGTATGCATGGATGCCTACATGTTGTATGGCCATGATGAAATAGTTAATGCCAACAAAGGCCACATCTTTCCCAAGTGAAAGTGTGCCACATAAAACCAATATCAAGTACTTGCTTAAAGCTATTTAATGGCAACCAATACTCAATTAGCATTCCACACAACAAGCTTTGTAGCAAAATAGGTGTGTGGTGCGTCACTATACAGGGGGGGAGCCAAAGAGATTTAGGACCACACAACCAAAGGTAGACCATTATATATCCATGGAGTATCGAGTGCCATGGGCAGCTATTAGAGACCTAGTTTAAAGCGATCAATATTTTAATATATACCACATAAAAAACTCTACAAGAGAAAACAATACCATAATATTAGTAGGCACCATCATCAAGGAGAAGTCCAATGCTTGACATTACAAATGATACATGCCATGAAGAACAAATTGGCCATCATTTTGTGTGTATTTACATACATATATACACTTATATACACATAGATCCACATCAACAATATGTAAATATCATCATCATGGGCTTAGATTCATGTATGTGTAGTGTGCTTTAGGTGTATATAGTTGCAAAAAGAAATATACATGTTTACATATATATTCATAATGTGTGTTAGATGCACATACTTGCATCATCTATATAGACCTATATGAGTGGAAGTTTTTAAATATGCATATGTGTATAATGTACTTATAAATAAATATATAAATATAAATATAAATAAATATATATATGTACATGTGTGCAAAGTAGAGAAGTAAGGTCATGTTAGTACAATAACCCTTCATCTAGCTAAAGGTACACTCATATCCAATGTAGTAATTTTTTCATATATAGATTTTGAATTTAGCAAGTATTATATGAAACACTATTCTAGTTGAGGACATTGATTTGCATGTTATAACTGGGAAAATCATGAGTTCCTAGAAAGACTATGTAGTTTTTGCCAATTACAGGATAGTAATTTATTAGTTAAAACTAGTGAAATCCAAAATTATCAACTTATACAACAAGTTACTATATAATATTACTAGATAGGGATTTAATTTTCTAGATAATAACTAGAAAAAAAGCTTTACTAGTTAAAAGAAACTTGTGATGCCGAAATTTTGTAGTTATAAGTAGGAAATTTTGCATTGTTACTAGTTTCATTGGGATTCTTATTAGTTACAATATGGATAATTTGCTATATAGTAAGGGGTTAGAGTTCCAGCTTGTGCATGATTGTCCATTGGAAGGGAGTAGCTAAAATCATTCTTTCTTGCCAAAGCTAGCCTTCATTTGGTGGCTTTTGCAGCTATACAGGTACAATAGTACTAGATGCCCTAGGAGTCTACCATTGCAAAAAGGATAGTATCTGAGTTGCCACATAGACAGATTTGAGGATCTGTACAAACTAGGAATGAGAGAAGAAATTGGTGTGGTGAAGAAGGGTCAAGTGAATGTGCCCCTCAGGGGGGTCACTCATGAATATATGTATATATAACGTGAGTTCAAAATAAGGGGTTTTTAAACACCAATTTTATAATTTTTTACATACAGAAGGGTGTCATATACAAGGGTTACTTATAGATTGAATAGAAAAGGGTTGCATTTTATTCAAGAAAATTTCACAGATTAGGATATTTATAAATAGGCCATGAACGACGTTATATAGAGAATATATATATAGTCAACCCCCCGAGATGTGCCCATGGTAATAGAAGACACCCTTATGGCTGCCAGAGCGATTGTAATGGCTAGGAATGTGGAATTTTGGAGAGTAGTGGTGATCAAAGTTAGGATAAGGAGAGGCTGAGGACATCGATATGCTTGTGGATGCGTCGATAGGCTTTGCTGGCAAGGGCTTTCAATGAGCCTTTCATCACGTGCATCATGTGTCACAACGCGCCTGGCCCTCTAGGTACCATACTAATTGGCCATGCTGCTCACTTTGCACTTCTATGGCCAGGCCTTGGCAACACACCATCATCTTCAACACCTTTGTCTTCTGCCAAATCTTCAATGTGGTCAATGGCCCATAACCATAGTGCAAGGACATCTTCATGGGAATCCTCCATAATCACCTCTTCTTGAGCATCATCGCCTTTGATTTGTTGTTGTAGGTGGTGATGGTGGAGTTCTTGAAGGACTTCACCTATGCGTTGCACTTGGGCTAGGAGCAATGGCTTAAATACATAGGCCTTACATCTCTATCTTGGCCCATTGGCCTTCTAGGCAAGTTCAATGGCCACTTCTAGTGGACCACAAAGACATTGTCCAAGAAAAAAAGAAAAGTTTGGCATGTCAACATGTGAAAGGGAATCTTCCTCACCACATAGAGCCTTTGCTAAGCTTTTAGGAGATTCCCCCCCCCTTTTTTTAAAGAAAGGCTTGAAGTTTGAAAGATGCCTCAAGGATGTACCCAAGCTTTGAATTCACACACGCATGTACACACTCACACGCTTAAACCACTTGACCTACAACCCTATTAGCTTTATAAAATCTTTCAATGTACAAGAGGTTTAAGCTTGGAAATGATCCTTTAGCCCTATACCACTACCTACTTTAAGTTGTACGTGACGTGCTAGAGTAGCATGCAAGTCTAGCAATTGTCACATGACTTCTTGGACATGGTCTTGCTACGGTAGAGTTCTTATAGTCTAGCAGACCTGCACCCACACGCTTAAACCACTTGACTTACAACCCTATTAGCTTTACAAAATCTTTCAATGTACAAGAGGTTTAAGCTTGGCAATGATCCTTTAGCCCTATACCATTACCCACTTTAAGTTGTACGTGACGTGCTAGAGTAGCATGCAAGTCTAGCAATTGTCACATGACTTCTTGGACATGGTCTTGCTATGGTAGAGTTCTTATAGCTTCTAGCAGACCTGAAAAACATTGCAGTACAAGATGCCTAATGAAAGTGATAGGTCCTAATTCAAAACCAAAAAGATCATATTTATGCATATTACATTCAACCTGCTACATTGTACAAAGATAGCTAGATTTTAGAGACGAAAGATTATAAGAAAAAGAGATGGTATCAAATTTCAATGTGGATAGGGAACCAAATAGACTCAAATCTCACCTATAACTTATGCATATTTTATACGAGCTTGCTTCAAAAGCATGTATAACATAAACATTTGCATATATATCAATTTTTGAGACTTTTACTTAGTATAAACCTACTATGAACAACCCAATATGCATATAATTTAGCATATATAAGTTTAGATGGCATACAACATTTTCTATGTAACTAGAATAACCATGTTCATAGATATAAACAATTTTGCATTGAATTAGCCCATAAGTAGTTGAAAATCCCTACACTAGATAAAAAACAAACCTCTTTTTCATCCCAATATATCTAACTTTCGACCCAAGATAGTAGCGAACAAAGATTCATGCAAAATTATCCATTATCTCTCTAGTTTGAGGACAAACAATGCATCTAGAATAATAGTGAAATTTATAATAGTAGTGGGATATTATAAAACAATCCTAAAATACCCTATTTTAGCCATAGACATTAATCCAAAATTCTCTAGATATCTGTTGTCTTTCTTTTTCACAAACCAACCTTGCTCATACCCTATAATGATCAAGATAAAGCTCTCCAAAGATCTAGCCTATTTTTTCACAAAGTAACCTTGCTCATACCCTTCAGTGATCAGTCCAAAGTATGCCCAATGTATGACCTATACATGGCAAATAAGAAGAAAACAACTTATAGCCCTAAAAATCTAGTTTTATTTGGGCTAGAAAATCTATGCAAAGCACGTCTATATTACGGCCTCTCTTCTTCAATTCTTCTCTTGTTACCTTCCTCTAAACTAATAGGACACTCTTGGTTTTTTCCCTACTTCACTTTCAACCCTAAACCTACACATTCTCTTTGGCATGTTCTATTTCTTCTAATCTTTTGCATATTCAAGTTCCTCATCTTCAATGTCTTCTTCTTCTTCTTAGCTATGATGAACATACTTTGTAACTTATTCTTCTTCTTTATAGGTACTCACATCCCTTCTTTTTAATAGCTAAATCCTCTTCCTAAATATAGGAACCTTGAGCTTTGTACCATCAAGCTCACATAAAGAATAAGTAGCATTATCATGTATGTACTTCACAATGTATGTGCCAAACTTTCTCTTTGAAAACTTGTTGACAATGTATGCTAATTGTCAAGATTTCTATGATGAACTAACACCCAATCTCCTTCTTCCATTGGTTTAAGATGAAGCATGTGCTTCTTATCAAACATGTCTTTCTTCTTCAACGTGACTTCTCTCAATCACATTATTGCAAGCTCAATATCAAGTCTTCTTTATAATTGTCAAATCCATACTATAATAAAATATTCTCTACTCATATCCTCCTCCTAAGGTAGCACATTTCAAGTAATAGGAATATCCTCTATGAGCAATATATGGTTTTCACCATATATCATCTCAAAAATCATATATCCTATCATTGTACTATATATAGTACAATCATCCCATAAAGAATAAGGAAGTAGCCTTGGCCATTCATAAATTTACATACATAAGGCTCGGGGGGGGTCACTCATGAATATATGTATATATAACATGAGTTCAAAATAAGGGGTTTTTAAAACACCAATTTTATACATTTTTTAAATATAGAAGGGTGTCATATAAAGGGGTTACTTACAAATTGAATAGAAAAGGGTTGTGTTTTATCCAAGAAAAATTCATAGATTAGGATATTTATAAATAGGCCATGAATGCACGTTATATAGAGAATATATATATAGTCAACCCCTCGAGACATAAGGGTGTAATACAAAGGGGTTATTTACAAATTGAATAGAAATGGGTTATGTTTTATTCAAGGAAAAATTTACAAATAAAAATATTTATAAATAGGCCTTGAACACATGTGATGTAGAGGATATATATATAGTAACTTCCCGAGTACCAAAGAGAATATCTTGCAAGAAGCACAAGTCTTTGTAAACAACAAGACATCTCTATGCATGCCTTTTTATTAGTATCTTTCTTTTATCTTTGTGAATGTTGCCCAAACACCTCGATGACCACCCATATACTCTCATGAAACTCTTTCATGATATGTTGTTATGTCTTTGTTACATAATAATCTCAATGAAGTACCATTTCCTTACTTTGGATGCTTCTGTACAAACCCATTCTTGAAGAAATATCCATATGGTTTCGTTTAGATCGTCTTGAACTCTTGCTCAATCTCCCCTTCTTGCCTTCTCAAAATAGCCAATCTATAGCCATTCACCCTTATATATCTCTTCTGAAAAAGACTCAAGTGAAGAAACATAGCATACATTGTGAAGTGTTGCTCTTGCACTTTCAACTTCTTTGCCATTCTGAAACCATATCTTCCTCATCCTCATACCTAACCCTTGATAGCATATCAGCAAAGCAACTAGCTTAGCTTTACTTACAATATGATGAAACACTAGAATCAAGGTCTTGATATAAGCAACCCATCAAAGCATAGCAATATCTAGAATCATGCAACTAATATATTATGCCAAGAAGTAGTAGGCAATCTATTTCAAAAACAAGTAAAGCTCTAATAAAATACTCTTTGTCACACTTCAATGTTGTAACCACTTCCCACAATTCCCTTTTTATCTAAAGATACTTTCTTTCATATTAGTTCAACCCTTTGTCTCCAAAAACTCATAGTGTACTTGTTTCTTTGCTCACCATCCTATCCAATATCCCATCCAATCCCTGTAGGACTAGTATCAACCATAGCAATGATAGATATGCCACTTTTATAATTATCCTTTCTCAATGAAGGTATTACTTGCAAGAAGTATTTTAATATTCTCATTGTTTCTGTATGCATTTCATCCCACTAAAACCTTTTTCCTTTTCTCAACAACTGAGAGTGTATTTGCAACATGAGCAAAGTGTGGAATCTATATGATATGGAATACACAAGCACCCAAGAATCTATATACTTCTTAGACTGATGAAGGTACAAGAGCTTTGAGGAACCATGACTCAATACTTAAAAAGCTTCAAGTTTAGGTTAAGGAATGGGAGATTGCCATGAAGAAGGTTCAAGATAGACTCAAGGAGCAATATAGTAACTTGCAAGCTACAGAATAGAAATAGTGGAACTAAGCAAATACATAACACAAATCAGCCCGCCAACTCACCAACGCTAAAATCAAAGTGACACAGGAGAAAGCAAAGATAGATTGGTCGATGAGAGACGATGTTTAGTGAGCAATGTATAAAGATAATCCTCTCACACAAAACAAGACGTCAAGGACTGTTGCTTAGGGAATTAACGTTTTCGAGGTTCAATACAAAATGAAAAATTTCAATTTTTGACAACCACAACACAACCAACACACGAGCACAAATGACTAATTATGCCTCTTCTAGCCTTAATTTCTATGAAAAAATACAGTCTATGAGGAGCATCTAACACCTTGCACAATGTTCTAAAAGATTGTGAACTTCGAAGAAAACAATTGCATAAATTTCTCATGCCTCTTCGGAGTTTGTACACTACTTTGAACCTTCAGCTCCGGAGTTTTCAAAAATGTCGACCAACACAAGGAGTCCCCACACACTTGTGTGTCTCCCTCTTTCGTCGCACAATGAAAGAGATTTGGAATTAAGGGAAGGGGCCCATAGCACTTTACTCTCCTCCCTTTATATAGCTTTAGTTCTCTCAAAACACGTTGTGAGCTAAAGGCTTCCCTAGCGTTTTTTGCTTTCCATTAACCTTTTCCAAGCCTTTATCGTCTTAAAAACTTGAAAAGCCTAAAAAGATTATTTCCTTTTGGTCGTTTTTCCTTTGTTAATCTCCACCCTTCAAACGATCGTTCGCGAAATGCTGTAGTCCATCACCCTTCCGCATCTCTGCGTCACCAACTACATTCTTGAGATATTGAGACTCTCCAATGGAGAGGGGTAAAGGTTTCCAACAAAACATCTCGTAATGGCTGAGCAACTCCTGGCAACTCTGGACGCCCACCTCCTTCAAGCTAAATGCCCGATGTAAAATATCCATGTCAAATTCATACAGACGCGTTCCCAGTAAGTTGTCCCAATCAGATGCTGCTACTTGCGCCTTTCTGAGAAGTTCTGATTGTTTTGGCTCCGAACTCTTTTCCTCCACCTTCTGCCTCAGTAGTTCTTCAGCCTTTTCCAGTTGTAGCTTCATGGTCTCTCTTTGCCCCTTCCGATTTCCTTTGCAACCCGATTTACCTCCTTACCATACATTACTTCTTTCGCGTGTGCATCTTTTAGCTCTCTCTCTCTCAGGACTCCTTTAATTTCCTTCTCTTCTTCATAAAATGAGCATCTATCTCTTATTATCGTCTTTCGGCACCATGAATGACTTCTAAAAAATCAAAAGCATCTCATATAGACTCCTATTGTTTTCCTGAGATCTCATCACCAAGATCTTTGTTGTGGAAACTTTCTGCTATGTCATGCTGAAAAGTACTTGATCCAGCTCCAATTTCTTGAAATAACTATTCTTTCTTCTTGTCTAGAAGAAGGTATGCTTTAGAAATACGAAGCCTCCTTTTTGGGTGTTCTCTAATTTGTAAGTTGACATCTTTATTGTCCTTCAGGTCTGATGCTTTTTCCTCTACAAATAGCTACTCGCAATGTGCCAAATGACAGGAACTTTGAGAGGCTACACACTTACCTGTATGATAAGTATCCTAACTCTCTCTTTCAAATCAAAAGCAATGTCAAATCTCTAGATTGTTGATAATTAGTGTACTATTTCTAACCACAGTGACTTCAGTGGTCCATTTTGCAACATTGCTCTCAAAGACTTGATTGTGTTCAGGTGTTACAGACAGCTCTTGGCTTTGCTATCCTAATAAATGCCACCATCTAGAACACAGCTCCCAACCATGTTTGACGAATTCATGATATCATTATCACCCTTTGCCACCACAATGTCATCGTATAAAATGCCAACTACTAACTCCCCTTCTCTTCCATTGAGTATCTTGGAGTCAAGAAGCCAATATACATACTGATCTAGTTTCCCTTGACACTTCACATCACCTTGCTCTTATTTTGATTGGCTAAAGCCTTCCAAAACAAGTGACATTTTTCCAGATATATCTACTTTGATACCATGCAATGTGTCCTATCACAACATATGCTTTGAAATGGAACTCCATGCTCAATCTCGACCAAGGCTATCAAGTTTCCATATTAAAAAATCCAAACAAAATGACAAAAACAATTTCTAATCTAGACAAACACAAAAAATTCAACTACAAAACAACCACACAATAACTAAGCTACATGAAAATGCTTAACAACGATATCTAGAGCATCTAAAAATATAGGGTCAATGGATTGCCTCATATGCAGGCTTATATGAGACCATCTCCACTAGCTTGTCAGGGTCCATGAGGATGATAGAACATGATATGCAAAGACTCTTGAAACAACCTCGATGAAGCTCTCCAATGACCTAGAAGCAATAATGGATAGTAAAAGCTAGCACAAAGCCTAGGTAGAGGTTTGCTAAATCAACAAGATCTATTCATGGAAGTTGTGATAACAAATTGTATCCTCAATCTAAAAATCCAAATAAATACTTAAAGCCTAACTCAGATTTCTCTCCAACACCTTGAAAAGCACAGAGAGAAAAGCATAGAAAGGGCAACCAATAGTACCTAATCCAACAATTCAGGCAAAAGGGTTATGAAGCATGCAAACTCAAGACAACAAGACTAATGCAAACTAAGTAGCCCCAACTGACCTCTCCCCTTGCCCTAGACCCATCCATAGTAATGACATCCCCCATGGACCTACCATTCTCACCAAATTGTTTCAAAGGATGAGCCAATAGTTGAAGAGGAAGACCTGAAGCAAAAGGAGGGCTACATGGCTATAATCTAGACCCTATGAGCTCAATCACAAAAGGGTAACAAAGTATCACATCCCCCCTGAGCTGCTTCCATAGGAAGAGGAAGAAAATCCCAAGGAGACCCACCCTCCTATAAAGTTTTACTTCAAGGTGAATGAGGATAGCAGATTCAAGAAACAACTCCCATTATGTATTGTATATCTAGTCAAACAAACACATGAAAATATTGCTACAAAATGGTTAGACTCCCCTAGATGTGGAAGCTTATTAAAATTCATGCATGATTCAAGGAAGCAAGGGAATGTACCTAAAACTCAAGCCTATCGAAGTATAGCTAGGATTACCAAAATGGCGTAACCTCTTCTATAAGGTAATAACATGACCTAGGAGGATTTAATCTATTCCTAAAAGGAGTGGAAAGATCCACTTTTTTGTCCCTATCCACAAGAAGGCATGGCCAAGATTATTACGAAAAGCTACATGTTAGGTACAATTTCCCAAGGATCCCCAATATTAGAGCAATCCATATTGAGAAAACTTACATGCTCCAACCTATTGGCCTAATCCCCTCTTTGGGCATTTCTCAAGAGAGTTTTCTAATTGTCTAGATCCCTCCTTGACCACCACCTACAATTATCTCCACCTCCTCATCAGGCTCATCCAACAATTGATAATCTCTCATGAATATGGGCTATCCCTACTCTTTTTTGACATCAATGTTGAAATTGATCGAGTGGCAATGGTTTTGACTTCATCTCCATTCCCTATTATTGCCAATCTATTGTACCTATTACTAGAGGACATAATGGATAGCAGATTCACCATGTATATACACCCATTTTACACAAAGGTATCACCTATGGGAGTATGTCAAGCAATAATTTTTAGCAAGGGTTGTGTCTAGTGAATATTCATGCCAATAATTGAGTGATCTATTCCTCTCTTATATCTAGTCATTTTTTCCATATTTTTTTATTCAAAAAATGAGAAAAAAATAATTAGAAAAGAATAAAGAAAAGAAAAGAAAAAGAAAAGCACATGCACATTCGTTGTACCTAGGGTAAAACCCTAGCCCCTTCTCCATGTCACAACGTCAAGGCACATCAAGGGTAGAAAATTCTAGGATTGCTTGGATGACCTTCACCTTAGGATTGTACTGCACCACACTCTTTCCACCAATTGGGTCCTTAAGTGTGGGACATTATTCCAAGTTTACTTGGAGTTTGACCTAGCTCCCAGTTACACATGCAAGAGTATACATTCACTATAGGAATAGATAGAATCACCCCTTAGGAAGAGAACAATTGAACATTAGGGGGAACATAGACATAAGAAGGGTCCTTTAGCTTTAGAGTTAACGACTTTCCTAATGGCAAGAGATTTGAGATGGACCAATGTGAGAAGGGATGGTGTGCACATTTTATCCACTCCATTTTTCCTCTTGTCCCTACCACTTATAGGCTTGTCCCCTTTTATCCCCCTACTTTTACCACCCCCCCATGTTAGATGGATCCCACTGGGCATCCAAAAATGTGACCCAAAATTCTAAAATTTTCTCCCCCCTCCAAAAATGGCTCATCTGCCCCCTCTCAAACTTCTTCTGATGACATATATAACATTTTTTGGTGTCTTTCTACGAGACATGCGTTCAATTTGGTCATTCTCTTACCTCCATTCCATAAATCTTCTCAACTTTCTATGCTCCCAACATCTCTCAGCCATAGTCACATAGCCCCAACTTCTCTCATTCTTCCATGGTCATTCTCTTACCTCCATTCCATAAATCTTATCTTATTTCTATCCTCACACAGCCATAGCCACATATCCTCCAACTTCTCCCAACCATAGCCACATTAGACCTAGCCTCTCTCTTTCTTCTGAGCATAGCCATAGCCAAACAACCCCCATATTCTCCTAGCCATAGCCACCCAATACCCAACATCTTCTCTTTCTTCCATGGTAATTTTATTTCTTTCATTCCACAAAATTTATCGTCTTTGTGACTCACACAACGATAGCCACAAAGCCATCCTTACTTTCATTTCCACTCCAATAGCATCTACATATTAGCAAAGGTGACCTTGTGATTCCATATCTCTTGTCTATATATACAATATAAAGGATGAATATGGCAAATGGGAAGAAGCAATTTTTAAGAAGAATTCATGGGTCTACATAAAAATTTCAGTAATAGGTTCTCATCGAGTTCATCTCGTGGTGGTGTACTACAAAATCATTGGAAGGGCTGAGTACTTCGATTTCCAGATGCTCGAGATGGTGGTCTTGTTGCATTAGTTCAACATGTGTATGGTGTGAGAATGACTTGAAGCTACCTCTTGGGACAAAGGTAACATATTTTTATGTAGAGTGGTGATCTCTAATGTTACATTTCACTACTTGATTTCACATTCATCATTGTACATGCACTTCTATTATCGATATTGGATGAAGAAAGCAAGCCAATGGATTCCTTGTCCACTAAAGAGATGAAACAAGCATTCAATATTCAAATTCATATACTAGGTGGAATGATCGAGTCAAATCACAATGAGTGATTATTGGAGTCTCCTAAATCTATGGGAGCATCTTGTCTTGATGGGAAGCATTCATACGAAGAGCTTCAACTTCTATATTGATGGTAGAAAGATTAGCTTTTTTAATATTGAATTTTAAAAATTTTGGTTGGGACATAGTAGTTTGAATCTTATTTGGTTTTTCTTTTCCTTTCAAATGAGCAAAATAATGGAGAAGAACTATGTGTTATCGATTGCTTTGCAATAAGTCAAAATTTATGTACAAAATGATATATGAGAAATCAATAATGAATAGATCATTGAATTTTATTTTTAAATTATTTATATATAAATTATATTTTCTAACATTTTTTAAAATATTTTTTTGGTTAATTTTTTTACTTTTTAACATTGTATTAAAAAATTTAATGGATTTTTAAAACTAAAACTCTAAGCCTATGGCCTATAAAAACCATTCACTGAGTCTCATTTTCATTTTCCAACTCTCCAATAACTTCTCCTCTCCCAAGCACCCTTGCACTTGCCTCCTTCACCCCTTCTTCCCTCATGATGGATCACACTCTTAATAGCTTCATGCAATTCCTTTAGCGCACAAAATTTGCTGGGTGATTAGATTTGTACAAGATCTTTTATCCCAATCTCGAGGGGGGGTCACTCATGAATATATGTATATATAACGTGAGTTCAAAATAAGGTGTTTTTAAAATACCATTTTTTACATACAGAAGGGTGTCATATAACGGGGTTACTTACAGATTGAATAGAAATGGATTGTGTTTTATTCAAGAAAAATTCACAGATTAGAATATTTATAAATAGGCCATGAACGCACATTATATAGAGAATATATATATATAGTGAACCCCCCAAGATCCCAATACAAGTACTATGATATGGTCCAAGGCAACAATACCCTATCGAGTACATGAATACATATTTACAAGAATATACCATTGGGTTTGAAGATTCCGATGAGAAATGGGTGCCATGCAATCTCTTGAAAGTACATCAATGACACTGAGGCATTTTGAAAACGATTAGGTTGTTTTATACAAATCTCACCTCCATCTACTTCAAGCACCTCACTCCTCAACAAGCTAGGAAATAGGATTTGATCGACATGGCACTGACTACCTCTCATGGATTGCAACTTTCATTTTGTTACTCAATGAAGGTAAGGACCCACTTGTAGTCATAGTTGATGCTGAAGAGCATGTAGGAGGCTTATTGAAGGATGTCCTTAATCTAAAGCCTTCACCATGGACAATGCTAGAGGGGAAGTAGAGGTTGTAGAAGAGGTAAAAGTCCTAGACCTTATGGTCATTAGAGCTATGGTTGTTGTGTGGAAAACACCTTAGGAGGTGGCTCAAGTGAGCAAGTGGCTGCACCCTCTACCATCATCAATGCAGACTATCACATAGGTAGTATCAGTAAAGTCTTCATCAACAACAAAGAATTTGTATTTCTCCATAATGTGGAGAATTTTTTTAAAGGGAGACAAGATAAGGCATTCTTAATGCTAGCAATCGCCAACAATGACTTTCCCCTTGTGTTTGATGATCTACCTACAAATTATAGCAACCCAAAGCTAGAAGACATAGATGGCATACTAATAGCTCTCACAGATATCGTGGACTCGATGGAGCACGCTACGTGTTTAGTAAAAGAATACAAGTTGACCCATGCAAAATTAAGGTTATTAATACATGGCCTACACCCAAAAATGTGCATGAAGTCTACTCATTTTTAGGACTACCCAATTTTTATTGTGAGGAGGCAAATCAATCGGATCCAAAGGTAAGCTCACTACATTTGTGTGTGGAAGAGCATGCACTGTTATATGAGAGGTAGCCATAGCTGTTAGCTTGAAATGCTTGAAGCAATAAGTAGTTTGTGGGTCTTTGTGATGCGCTCACGAGAGCCACAACATTTTGGTTCCTCTCCAAATCGAGTGACGAAGTAGGAGTTTTCTCTAAAATGATGCTTGGTTTTAGGTAGAAATCTTTTGATTTACCAAAGCATACATTAACTTATGCACTTGTTTTATAACTCCTTAATTTTAGTAGACTATTCTTTCTAGTCATTGCTAATGCTAGTGGTTCTGGCGTTGGTGCCGTATTGATGCAAGATGACCTTCCAATTGCATACTTTAGCTACTATAAATTGAAACCCTCTGAACTTAAATATAGTACATATGACAAGAAACTTTTGGCTGTAGTACATGCATGATGAATATGGAAACATTATTTAATGGGCTCAGATTTTATGACTAGGATAGATCAACAAAATATCAAACATCTTCTTTCTTAACTATAAATTTTTTATAAGCATATTCAATGGGCATCTTTCATTTAATCTTTCCATCCTTTAATCTAGTATCAACTTGGTAAAGAAAATATTGTAGCTGATGCATTAAGTCATAGGCCATTTCTAAATAATATTTCTATGCTTTCTACATATTCATTAGATGCTATAAAAAATACTTATTTGGATGACTGATCTTCATGATGCTTGGTTGAATTTGTCTCAAAATCAATGGATTCCTATTATTATATTTTTTTTTCTCTCTAATGGATTCCTCTTTATGAGAAACATTTGTGTGTTACTCAGACTTTTTGTCACTTTGTTCTCCAAGAAGTTCACAATCCACCTTATATGGGTCCTTGTGGCATCATTTTTACTCTTCATAATTTGCAATAAGATTTTTATTGGCCTCACATGAATCAAGATGTTTTTGCCTTCGTTTTTGAATGTCTTGTTTACCAAAGAATTCAAAGACATCATGTTAAGCAATATGGTTTGTTAATACCTTTAGCTATTCCTAACTTACCTTGAAAACAAATCTCAATGGATTTTATTATTGGTTTTCCAATGACTTCTTTTTCAAAATAATATGCTTTGGACTATTATAGATACCTTTAGTAAGGAGGCATATTTTATTGTATGCAAGAAAACTCTAACTACTTCACAGTCTACTAATCTTTTACTTAAGCATATCTTTATACATCATGGTCCACTGAACATTATTGTATCTAATCGTGATCCTTGTTTTTGCAATAATTTTTTGGATAACTTTATTCTCTAACCTTAGCACTAATATTGATTTTAGTTCAGTCTTTTTTCCAAAAACTAATGGAGAAATTAAAGCTACTAATACAAACGTTCTTAATTTAATTCATATCTTTACTATCTCTTTACTCAGCACATGGGATCAACATTTATATCTTTTATAATATGCCTACAATAATACACCTCACTCTTCTACGACACACAAAGCACCTTCTGAAATTATCTATGGTTGCAAAATGCCAATGCCAACCTTTCATTTAAGTTAGAAAATGCCTTCTGCTGATGATTAGGTACATACTCATTCTACTATTTTTGAACAAGTTAAGCAATTGATTGCTGAGGCCCAATAATCCTATGTTAAGCGAGCTAATAAGAAAAGACAAGCTATGCTTTTTAAAGAAGGTGATTATATTTGGTTATGAATTGAGAAATGTAGATTGCTTAGTGTTGAGAAAAATCCTAATGTTAAACTTGCACCTAGATTTTGTGGACCATTTAAAATTATTCATTCTATTAATACTAATGCTTTTAGATTAGAATTGTCTACACATTGTAAAATTCTTAATATCTTTCATATTAGTCTTCTCTATTTATGTAAAGGATCCTTACCTGCCCATCTCATGTATGATCCTCCACCGTTGCTTGAAGATGATACTAAGCTTTTAATTCATAATTCTATTATTGATATTGATTATATGACCACCCACATTGGCAATAATTATCCTCATTATCTTGTAAAATTTTAAAACTATCCTATTGAGGAAGCTCAATGGATACCTACACATGCTTTGTGTAGTTTTTTTCAATTTATTAACTCCACATCTAGCCAATAGCAATTGAGAACAATTGTTATCCCACCCCAAGGGTCTGTTGCTACGTGTCATCTACATAAGGGGATGAGCACCTTCAATGGTTCTCCCTTGTATGCACATTGATGAGATGAGCACCTTGAATGCACATTATTCATTATAGCGTGGGGCACATTCCTAAGAGTGATTACTTTTTGTATTGGGTAGAAGGTCGATGGAGATGCCTATCCTTTCTGGGCGTCAGACTTGTAGGTGTGAAGGTGGGAGAAGTCGTACATGGGTTATGCCACAATATTCATATCTCAATGTCAACCTCTATGTGATTTGATTGTTTAATGGAATTCCAATCATTATTTGATTTATTATGGCTAGTTGCATTTATTTAGTTAATTATTTTTCTAACATGATTTTTAAAATTTTTAGCAAAGCTAATGTGTAGAGCAAGATGAATTGGATACATGAGACAAAAATATAATTTATTCCATAGACTTATTTATTGAATTATTTAAATAGGTACATCACCATTTACTCTAAGGTGTGTGCACACTCTCTTTGTAAATATTTATTGATAGTAAAGATTTTAGGAGATATATTCTAGAAGTATTTTATGGCTCTTAGCAATTGTGAGTTGTGCAATTGATTGCAACCATTTATTCAGTGAACTCATACTCTTTTTTAAAAAGAGTGATTGTAAAGGGCCTATCTTTGAGCAAAGCAAGATTCATTTTAATATTATAAATACGGCATGGAGGAGATGCCCACTCTATATATGGGGGGAGATCACACCCATATGTGTGTTGATCAATTTTACTTTACTCTTTTTTAAGTCTATTTTGAGTTTTATGAGTTGTGCTTTCATTTTTATGAGTAAAAGAGAGTGAGGGAGAGCTTCTGCGCTTGCTACACGTAAGCCTCGCATTTGATTTGAGCAATAGGACAATTGCTCTAACCTTCCTACAAACATTTAATCTAATACTAGGACTTCATGCCTTGAATGCCAATCCCCAACAAAAGAAAAATTTTCTAAGTATATATACACAAATAATTAAGGGAAAGAACTCGTAAAGTTGGCCACAAGAAGCTTCTATGTAGCAAGAGACTCTAGGTACTCTGTTGAATCTATTTAGTGCCGCACTAAAATAAAATCCATTAACGGTACTTACACTAAACAAAGAAATGGCCCACTTGGCCTAACAAAATCAAATAATTCTCTACAAGAACAAAGGGCCCTCTTGGCCTAACCAAATGTAACCATAAATCATACCATTCAAGAACCTACTACTGAAAGCAAATACTTCCTCCCCACATAAACCTTCCTGAAGCACAAACCTAGAACAAAGGGATGGCCATTCAAGCCCTATACTAAATGCATCAAATTATTAGATAATCCCTTGCATAAATAGCAAGGGGTGTTCAATGAATATATTATTAAACGATCTGATGCATCCATGACAGAATAGGAAGATAGTTAGTTACTACATGGCTCATAACCCATACTAACCATTGATGGCCAAAATAGGAGATGTTAATAAATAGTCTCCATAGTAGCTGTGGACTAACATCAAGAGGAAATTGTAAAAGCCCCTTAGGATAACAATTCAGAAAGACATCTTGAACAAAGATATAATTAGCTAGGGAGTCTGCAAAGCCATTCACTAATGGGGTACCAACTGGCAAGTCACTACCTCAAAGATCTCAAGGGTGTCCAAGATTGCACAATTGTATATCCTTAGAATGGGATCCCTTACACTATAGGTCCTATTCAATTGGTTGATCACTAACTGCAAGTCGCCTTTCACCAATAATTGGTGAATATCGCCATGTTTGGCTGGATTTAACCCCATAAGCAAGGCTTTGTACTCTACCATCTTATTTGTAAAAGTTGTGCCTAAATACACTCCCATTTTTAAAACCACTTACAACTATGGGGATCTTTTATGACAACCCCAATACTTGCATGCTTAGTAGATCCTCGAGAAGCTCCATCAAAATATAATGTATAAACCAATGCTTCATTAATATAACATGCCATGGCAATCAACCTATTTGTACTTATGATAATCAAAGTCTAATCGAGAGAGGGGGGTGTAAGATAAGCACAATTCCTCCTTCCTCACTAAACTTGATGGTTGGGATGCTAGTAAGAACCCTATGATAGTAATGGAAACAGACTCGAATATTCCACATGAAAGAGCCATCTTGCCACTTAGTAATGTGATAACCCTTACTCTGTTAGATCACTTTGCCTTAGTGGTAACACTGCTCTAAATATGGATGATCAAGATAAGAAATGACTTTTCCCATCCAATAGTCTTGTTATCCCATGCAAGCTTAAGCTCAATCCTGAAGGACTTGTAAAGACACCAAGTCCAACATCAGCCCAATAGGGCTTCAACTTATTGAATTTTACTTTAGTTGTGAACTCTACCCCTTGTAAGTCTACTAACATGACTGTAGAGCCATTCCTTTCTATACAAATAATCTTATGATGAGGACCATCACATTTGGGTTCTAACTTGCCTGGGAAGAGCTCATGCCAAGCATCATAATATAGGACCAATTGACCTTTAGTAAATTTATACTTCATAACCCAAAGGTCTTGAAGCTCTTTAATTAACTTCTTCTTGCAAAAGCAAATTTGCAAAGGTGCAAGCAAACTCCCATGGATTATAAGGAAAGAAAATGTTGATTACTTCTAATGCTATCACTATCTTGAATGGTGGAGCATGGAAAAGATCTTTGCAAGCATTAAGATTCGTTATTTTCTATAAAAGACAATCTGAATCTGCTTTATCAAAAAATGTCTAGTTTTCCTTATGAATTTTTTCAATGATGCTGGAGGCCATGGTGAAGGCCAGCAAATGGAGCTTCTAAATGCATTCTTAAAATGCGAGCATTTCATTGGAATTTTGAGAGACCCTCGACATCGATCCCTTCGGCTTGCTATTTGAATGAGGTTCTTATAGATGTTCTTACTAGTTTATATGTAGAAGAAGTTTAAATAGCATGTGATACAATCGAGGCTAGTCGACAAGGCTATGAGGCCATATATGGTATGATAGCAAATGCATTGGCTCGTAGCAAAATAAAAGCACATGATTTTGCCTCATCCATTTCAGTTGAGAGATGTAATGAGAATAAAATATATCCATTGTTGATTCAATAGGATAGTTTTTTTAATCACTAGAAAAATGGAAGTGGAGGGAACTTAAATTTGAAATATTTCTTATGACTATGATAACATCAACAATATTTTTATTGACTTGGTTAAGTTGCAATGTGCCATGGCTTGTTTCTACAACGTGCAAGGCTCAAAAGGTATTGACTTGTCCTAATCTAACATTATGGACTCAATATAATACACTTGTTTCTTCTAAGTTTGTATAAATTATGATTGCTAGGTTTTGTTTCAACCTTGGAGTTTGTTATTAAGCTTGACAAATGAGAAATCATAAAGGGACGCAAGCTCGAGAGGATGGTCCTTGCATTGATGAATTATGCCATGGACTATGCAAAATATAGATTAATGCTTGTCCAACTATTTAGTGTGCAATCAGAAAAGGAAATTTGGTAGCTAGTAGCAGTCCAAGTGCCCAAGGAGACCCATAATGTTCTCTCTTGGATCTTCCAATGTAGTTCATATTTGGATATAATTTCCAAGAAAATAAGTGGGAAGAAGCTCAACATGGAAGAAGTTTCAGAATTTAATGGTAATTGGCACTTGGGCGGCAATCTCAAGACTCTAAAGTGTATGTTTATTGTGGCTCAAAGGCAATAGCATCATTACCTTGTCCATTTTTCATGAAAATAATCAATTCTTCTAAGGCGTTAGATAGTGTTACATGGAAGGAAGGAGCATTGGCTTGCAATAGAAAAGCATCACTAAATAGGTCACATCTTGATAATAATTGGAAAACCATTTTCCAATTAACATTAAGAATGTCCATTTTTGCATGTTGCATTGCCTAATGCACATATTTAACAAGTTATTGAAGTTTCATATCAATTAGGTATACACAACGAAGTCTCCCTCAAGGCATGAAGTAGCTATTGAGAAAGTTGAGAAGCTATTAAATTCTTTAGGTGTACATGGAGGCAAGGTAAAGATTAAAAAGGACCAGAAAACATCGAGCCTAACTTATGATGTAGTACAGAAAATATCAATGAGTGAAATGAAGGTGAAGAGATTCCTGAGCAATATGACTAGCAAGCCATCAACGTTAAATTGAGAGTTGTGGAAAGATTTATACAAATGTAGTAGAGATTTGGATAGATACCCTTGTCTTAAGAATGTTGAACTGGTATTCTTTTGATAAGCTAGTGTATATAATTGCTAAAACCATTAACAGATCATTCCACTCAAGTTTAATTTCATATAGTGGTCAATGATTTTACAAAGCTAGTCATTAATGCATGGGGAGAAACCAACATCACCCACTACATGGTACAGCTTCCACTCTACTACTTGCATGTTGTTTAATATTTGGATACATTGACACTCCAAATCTAATGTCAATACTCCATACCTTTGCACCACATATTATATGACCATGGATCATATTTTTTGGAGAAATATGGATCTTTGGAAATTTGGAGTACCCAAGGTATAGAAAAGTCTCCATTAGGGCCAAAAACGCTTCAAAAAATGCACTTTTGTTAATCACGGGATTAAGGAAAGGGCCAAAGAGAGTTCGCCACGTGTGCAAGAATATGGTATTCTTGTCTCCTCTTTTTTAGAGATAGTGGAGTCCATTTCGTGATTCTCTCTTCTTTTTTAGCCAAAACCCCTAAAGTCTGACATGTTTTGGAGTCCCAAAGACGTTATTTACTTACAAATCTGACAAAATACATGACAGAGATGTGATGAAATTAATAATGAGTTTTTTGAAAGTCGGGAGATCTTTCAATATTGTTTTTGGCGCCCAATACATACTCATTTGGGTTCTTGGCGCTACTTTTTAGTTCATTCACCCCTCTTTGAGCTTCTTTCTCTGCGCTTTCATTCTTTTCATGGCTTCCTCCAGGCGCCCTTCTCGTTTAATACACTCTTGCACAGTCTATAGCCAGGGAGTAGATGGAAATTTTGAGCCCAAAACCTTTGCTGTAAATGATTGGGTTACCATGCTGCCATCTTGCAAGGGCTCCCATAAGGTGAAAAGAAGAAAACGAGAAGATATAAAACATCACTGGAAGGGGCGTATCATTGCCTTCAAAATTATGCCCGAAGGCTGGTTTGTCAAGGTGCAACATGTTTACATGGCCAAGGATATGCATTTGCCTCCAAACGAACGTGTTCCCCAACAAACACATTGTAAGTTATAAGTTGAATAACGTATATAATTCTTTTCCATTTATGCAAGTTCTAACAAACGGTTCGTCATTGTAGATATCTTTCCGTCAACAAGTATTGAATGGCAACCTGCGGAAAGCCTAAGTGGGACTTTCCATGCCATTCATACGGTATTGGCAGACATTATTTATGCCGATCAAACTGTGTCTTTTTATAGTGAATGCAAGGTTTTTATATATTATGCACAGTATGTGGTTCCCTCTAAAGCGGATAGGTATGGGAATATCGAAGATTTGCCATTGCCAAGTCTTTCATCTCTAAATTGGGAGATTCCTGACAAGGTAACAGTGCAGAGTTTCAAATTCAAAATATCTCAGGATATTAAAAAGTCCATGACAACTGGAAGGATCTCACGAAGAATACGTTTATCATGGTTTGTACCCCTCCATATCTTCGTGGCTTGCTTCAAAACAGCAAATTTACAAAGAACGAAGGTATCCTGGTTAAGTAGAAACTTTTCGGAAGAGGATTTGGACAACACTATAGGGACGCATTGGAAATCTAGAGAGTGCGATCATAAAGGTGATATCTTGAGGTGCAGTGCATGCCCTCAATCCTTGGCTTTGGCTTACAGTATCCCTCGCCAAAATCTTGCTTTGGCCTTTGATTACAGGCGATACAAACGAAGATTGGGTATTTGGGTTCCCTTGGATTCTGATACAGAGAACACAACATATAAACTTGTGGTGCACGTTTTTCCGCATGAAGAAGTAAAGAAGGTGAGTGTTACTTCCAATTGGAGTCTGAAAGATGTGAGGGATACCTTGGAATTGCTAGACAATACATCCCCTAGATATAAGTTCAAAGTGAATGGTGTAACAATTGGTAAAAGAGCCGAGCGCTCTTTCTTTTGTACGAGTTGTTTGTCTCCCACAATTGTGAGTTTGGGACCTTAAGAATGAAAACTTGGCAGGAATTTATCTTAACAGACTGTCCTTAAGATATTTTTTAATGGGAACTTCATAAGCTATCGTGAAGCAAGTCGCCTTTCGAATGTGTATAAATAAAATGTACATTGCATCCGATTTACAAGTGAAAATTTTCATTACACAATGAGGTACAAAAATTGCATTAAAATGTACAAGGCCAAAATAATAAGGCTCGTGTATAAAATGTACATTACATTCGATTTACAAGTGAAAATTTTCATTACACAATGAGGTACAAAAATTGCATAAAAATGTACAAAGGCAAAATAAAATGGCTCGTGTATGCTTATGTTTGCTATTTTCATTCTTTATCGATTTCTTCAAAGATATTTTTCCTCACAGGGCCTTTCTTTGATTGTTGAAAAAATTTGACCTTTACAGGTAGTCTCCTTTCTTGGGGCTTAAGAGGGGATGGATCAAATTTAAGAGGAGAGAGCACTGGCATTCCTTTTTTCTTAGACTCTGCAGCAGTGGTCCCATTGCCTTTTCCCTTGCCCTTGTCTTTACCATTGCCATTGTCCTTACCCTTTCCCTTGACCTTTCCCTTGCTTGTGCCCTTTGCCATTGAAGTTTTGGGAGGAAGAGGGGAGTCAGGATCATATGGTGTGATTGCTTTGTCTAGAATCAGCTCGATGCATCTCTCCCTTATCCACCAAACATATGATTCAGGATAGTCTCTACACTGTAAGAATAAATGTTATAAGTTAGTGAAAAGACATCATGATAAGGGTTACACAAACATCAAATGAAATAAACTTACATTCACTCCTTCTATTTGTAACAGCTTTGAATCCACTGTTCTACAAATGTTTGAGATAACTCTCCATCCACAAGAATGCGCATCGCTTTGCAATGGAACTTCTTGTAGAAGAAAAGTATACGGCCTTTGAGGATCAGCAAGATCCTCGTATGTTGTATCTAAAAATGTAGAAACGAGTCTACCAGCACTGCAAAAGGAAGCTTTGTAAGTTCAAAATATTATTTATAAAAGAAATCAAAGTAAGTAATTTTCTTCCAACATACATTCGTGCTTGACCGTGAACACCGCTGAGAGAATTCATAAAGATAACTTCCCTTGAAAGACAATTAATGTAGATGAGACTCCAATGCCCTCTGCAAATTCATAAAAGAGGTGAGTAGAAGGGTGAAAGCAAATGAACATAAATTCTCCTCTACAGTAAAAGAAAAATACCTTTCTACATAAGGGAAAAAGATGTGGTAATTTCTCACACTATCGAAGCTACGAAAAAATGGTGAAATATTAGAACCAGATTTTGCAAAAAGACCCACAGAGAGAAGTGGATCAACAATGTATATGGTTCTTCGGATATCGAGAGTGAGAGAGGACACCAATGCCCTGCAGATAATAGCAAAAGCTATTCAATACCAATTTCATCCAAAATATAATTGAAAAGACTTAACTTATGCAACAAAAAACCTTACCTTATGCAACAAAATACCACGGAGTCAGATAGTTGGAGATCCCTTTTTTCCAACATGGGCTTGTCCTCGGGAGATATACTAAGATATTCCTCCTCAGATCCCCCAGCAACATTCACAAGAATCTGCCCATACACTTTGCCCATCCTCTCGCTGTTGACGGGAGCAAGTGATGCGGCTTTCCTCTTGTAAACATCGTCTTCAGTTTCAAACACCTCCTGATTTTTTTCACTCAAGAAAGCCTCTTGCTGGGTGGCACCCCTTGTAGGGTAAAGGTCACTAACATCTTCAACATTTAGCTTTTTCTCTTTCCTGGACAATTTTGGGGGAATGTTAAGGATTTCAAAGGCTTTTTGATCATTGGAAGGCAAGGGCCTCAAGACTTTGTCAAACCTATACCTCACTCTGCTAATGATGCTGAAATATTTATTCATAAGGGTGATCCTATGAGCATGGGCGGCAGCAATGTAAGCGTCGTTCATGAAATCAATAACAAAATCTTCTGCGGCCTCTTGCAGGGCAAGAATGGCTGAGAGTTGCCACTTCTTATTTAGACCAGAGACAGTTGCCACTTGAGACAATCTATCAGAGATCTCTTTAACCACCCTTATAAAAGCAGCTTTTGGAATGACATGCTGTGTAGCTCTCTGGGCTTTCCTGATCTCACTGAAACATCTTTGCATATAGAAGAACCTGGACTTCCTCTTCCTCTTCTGTGGCTTGGGGTGTTCAGTGGCTTCAGCAGATGTGGGCTCAGGTACCATTGTAGGGAATGAATCTTTCACAGGGTTAGCCTCATCCTTTGCTTCCTCAACTTCAGGTGAAGAAACATTTATGGAAGATGTAAGGACAACACCTGGTGTAGGAGGGATTTCTGTTGTAAAATGCTCTGGAGCCTGTGATGGACCAGCTTCTTCTAACCCTTTAGATTCATCAAATTTTAACTTTCTTCTACCCCCACTGTCCTTCCCATCTATATACACTCTTCTTGCAGTTTGCTTTGTCCTTGCCATCCAGAAAAGGTAAAATAACAACCAGAAGGACAATAACTGAAAGACAAACTGGCGAGGAAAGTGACGAAATGAGCAATTCCGATATGGCACGATATGAACAAAGCGAGCAGAATGGAACAATGCCCTCGCTCCGTATTGGAGATGAGAAGCCGATACGGCGCGATTAGGAGAAAACGACCACAACGTTTGCACGCCCTCGCTCCGTATCGGAGATGAGAAGACGATACGGCGCGATTAGGAGAAAACGACCACCACGTTTGCACGCCCTCGCTCCGTATCGGAGATGAGAAGACGATACGGCGCGATTAGGAGAAAACGACCACCACGTTTGCACGCCCTCGCTCCGTATCGGAGATGAGAAGACGATACGGCGCGATTAGGAGAAAACTACCACCACGTTTGCACGCCCTCGCTCCGTATCAAAGATGAGAAGACGATACGGCGCGATTAGGAGAAAACGACCACCATGTTTGCACGCCCTCGCTCCGTATCGGAGATGAGAAGACGATACGTCACGATTAGGAGAAAACTACCACCACGTTTGCACGCCCTCGCTCCGTATTGGAGATGAGAAGACGATACGGCGCGATTAGGAGAAAACGAGCTCACTGTTTGGATGCCCTCGCTCCGTATCGGCACACCTCTTTTTGCTAGCGAACAGCTCGAGAATTGAAAAGTGTACACGTCGGACAAATGACCACTTATATACCCAGGTAAATCATGACACGTGTCCGATACTGATTGTGCCACGTATCTGCATTTATGGTCCGTATGCTACGTGTCAAGTAATGACCGGTCCACTTGTTTGCCACGTGGTTTTCGGCCACGTGTTGCCCAACGGCTACTGCCACGTGTATGACACTAACGGATACTGCCAGGTGGCATAATCCGCGCCTACATAAGGGTGTGTTTCTTATCTGTACGGCTTTTTTCGGTTTCTGACCTTTGTTTCTATTGCTGATACGGCGCGAGGGCGACTATTGGTTTTCTTCGCTTTCCTCTCTTCGCTTCGTTTTGGAGGTTCTGTAGATCTAGTCTTTTTTCAGCGTTCTTGAAGCTTGTGTGACCACCTTTGTTGTGGCTCTTGCGCTTCTTACTGGGATCACCGATACGGCGCGAGGGGGCCTTTCCGTCTGAATCGTTTCTCTCTTATCGCGCCGTATCGTCAGAAGTTGGAAACATGTCTGAATCCATACAATCCAAGGTTTCTTCAGGAACTGGTAAAAGAAGAAGGCTTTCAAAAGGCTCAAGTGCATCAACAGCTGATCAGCCTGTGCATTCTTTTTCCTCTCCATCCTCTGCCACCAGTGTGAGAAAGCCAAGTACATCTCCACGGAAGCGAACGCCAGTAGTGAGAGGTCAAGGAGTATCAGAGCTCATTGATATCACTCCATCAGAGAGGCTACTTGATTTTATGCTTCAGAATGGAATGGATCTCTCATTCTATGGAGTTGTGAAAAATATTTTTAATCCTGATTGGGAACTTGACAAAGTTCTGAAATCTTGTGAAAAATATATTATGGAGGACTTTTTGGAGTTTGAAACTCTTGCAGGTCCTTCTGTTGAAGTTGGCACAATTGACTATGTCCATATTCCCATTGGGTCAACAGGAAATGAAAAGGCAGTATTTACTAGGAAGTCCAGGGCCTACTCTATGGAGAGGTTTCATTCAACAGACATATTTTGCTGCACTCATTCCAAAAACTGCAAGATGATGAGAAAATCTGCTGCTTTTATTATATTCATCCTTGTCAAATACCCTATGAAAGCTGAGGAGCAACAGTTGGAAGGAGCAAAGAGTGCCAGCTTTTGCATGTTGGATGATCTGGCAGATGAAAGGGAAACAGAGGAGGTTGTAGATACAGATTTTGAGGCTTCCATTGCTGAGAATTTGGATGTTGCTTACTTCAAAGCTGAGACTATCATTGAGGAGAGCCAAGGAGATACAAACCCTCAACCTGATGAGAGTTCTCACCATATTGTTCCTTCCCTGCCATGTATACCTTTCAAGGACAAGGAGTACATTTTACTATCAGATATTCAAAAACTTTTTAATCTCAGGGAAGATTATTGTCTTGCAATTATTGCAGAGGCATCTGATGCTGCTAATGGGATAATTGACACAGAAAATGAATCAAAGGAAGAGATTCTGAAACTTGATAAAGAAACTCTAGATGATAAGTTTATTGATGCTGGTGAGGCATTCTCTCTTTGTTTTGAAAAGGCCAAAGAAGCTGAAAAGGAGTTGAGTATTACTGATGAGGACTTCGATCGCATTCAAAGCGAGCTCGGCATTTCCAATTTTGGAAGAGAAGAGTCTGAATATGTTAAAGAATTGACTAACACCAATGAGACAGCATCATCAATTAATTTATGGAATCCGTTTAAATTGGAGTACGATGAAAATCAAGTGGTAAGATAATTTTGAATTTGCTTTTACACATTGGTAGGTTTACATTTCATGCTCATTCAGTATGGCTTTTATTTGCAGTTGGAGATTGCCGATACAGATAACTTCTTGGGGCGTGGCAAAGGATCGAGAGCTGCTAGTAACACCACCAAAGACATTGCACTCGGCCACTACTTGGCTAGGATTGACCCTGAATCCTTTTTTGTACTTCATAGTAGTTTCTCAAAGGACGCAGCATGGCCGATACTTTGTATTAAAGCTCTTACAAGGCTTCTAGGTTTCTCAGGATTACAATATAATGCCCACAAAATAATGTTTTTGGAAAAGACTGCAGCAATTAGGATTTTTGGCTACAGTCCAGGTTACTCTGCTTCTAGAGCAGGATACTTTTTGGCGTTTTCATCCTATGCCTTAGCTGCAGACAGAACTGATGTAAAATCTATAGCTGGCTACAAGAGAAAAAAATTTCTACGTTATAGAGGAAAGATTCCTGAGGAGGAAGAGAATGCGAGAGTTTTGGAAAACTAGCTTTGTATATATTCTTTCTTATATATAAAAGTGTGATTGCTCATGTGTCATTGCCGTCTTTTATTTGCATTCTTTGAAGTTGTCGTCGAAAAAACCAGTTGAATAGCTCCTCCAAAGCATTGCTTTTTGTAACTCCTCCCCCATGCCTCGTGCTTCGAAAATAACTTGTGCATGCTTGATAGTGGGATTTTTCCATGCCTTGGTTGCTATAAGTTGCTAAGGGGCCATGCTCCTCCACAAAGAAAGGTCCATGAATATGAAGAATATGCTGCAATACAAAGTAACACAAATTTTATACCAATTGAAAAACCTGTCAAAATAAGCCGATATTAAATAATTATTACTTTACCAGATAAAAAGTGATATCTTTTTCTCCCCATGCCTCTTTTATCGCCTGAACAAGCTTTGTGATTGATCTTTTGAACTCTTCCGCATATGTATATGTTATCTTATGTTGCCTGAGGAGTTTCAGGAAAACATCAAGGTGTATCCAGACCTCCATTCTAAGAAACGCAAGCCTCGGCGTGCTTGCAACATTTGTTGTGATCTCACATAGCTCTCTCCAACACTCCCAAGCCGCATTCACCTGCTTTCCTGAATGATTTCCTAAGAATCGTCTAGCTTTTGAGCCTCCCATAGAGACATCAGCCAAGATATCTCTTGTTTTTCCTGAAAGTATTGGATCCTTTCTTAAGTGAACTTGGCCCCCATGAAATCCCATTTTCGATAGCAATGCCTCGCATTTATCAATACACTCATCTGATAAAGATAATGGCTTAATGGAATATACGTAGTCGAGATGCAACCTGAGAAGCTTATCGATTATTCTAATCGCTGCATGCAAAGTACAAATATGAACATTCTTAAGAGAGATGGAAAGAATGGGATCCCAGATGTCTTCTATGTTTTTAAATTTACTCAAATCTATAGAGTCTCTATTTGGGGCTCTTCTTACTGGTCGCAAACTACTCCAATCTTTGGATCCAATACTTTCCATGCAATAAATGCAAGGATATTTTGCATTTGCACCATTACATATTCCAAGCATACATTTGATAGTTTTCAAATCAGCACTCATATGCCATTCCACATTAAATTTACCAACCCCATCAACTACCAACATTTCGCCTTCACTTTGAGACTTAATGATATTTGGAATACCTGTATGGTTGAACAACCATTTCAACGTTTGATGATTTTCAATTGGTACCTGGGCTGCACCAATCCACCAAATCTCCATCTCGGATTGGATCTTATGCAATGGAGCTTTGCCCTCGCCATTGCCATGGTCCAATGCCATGTTCATGAGGCAAATGCTAATTCTTTCCATCTTCTGTCCCTTTTGAATCTGTGCTTCATCCAACTTCAAGGCAAACTTTAGAACACCATAACTTTCTTCTACTGTGATTTTATACATGTGAACCATTGCAATTTGCACCTTTTTTAGATCAACCCATATATTGTTAAACTCATTGTAATAAAAAATTGCCTGTTTTTTTTGTTTTTCATAGGACATAGACCTTTCGATGTGAAAGTAATCTCCAAAAACATGTGGAATCTTGCGATTCATGGAAATTCTTGCAGTGGAAACTGCAAGGGCTCGGGGCAATCCAAATATAGTTACCCTATTGCGTTTAAGATTTTTAAACCATAATCCAGAGATAGCACGGTAACCTCTTCGACTTATACCCACAGTATCGCATGTCTCTACGATTTCATTTGCTTTCACTGTGCCTTTTAAATCCTTCACTAACTCTCTCAGAGTTGGACCTCTCAAATCCACATTTTCTGGTGACTTAAGAATCCTCAAAATGTCTTTCTTATTCATGGTTTCCTTCAAAAGTTTGATTCTTTCCTCATTCTCTCGGATATTTATGCCTAATATGTTAGAGACATATTTCTTTGTAAGATTTAGTCTCCTTTTTTTTGCTCTCTCACACAAGCTGGTTATATTTTTTAACGGTCTCTTCCTCTCTCTAAATCCTACTGGAGTTTCTCTCAAGCGTATTAGCTTATTCTGCAATGAATTATTAACATTTTTCAAAATATCAATCTAACTTGTCAACTCTAAAATTTTTGTTTGTGTAGTTTCTAGTGCTTTTTTCATTTCGTGCACTTGGGCTATATATGTGTAAGATGCAGAGTATAACCTCATATAGTAGCCAAGCATTCCATTATAACCTTCTCCAGCATATCTTATATAGTCATGGACATTCAAAAAAGGAGGTGGTTTACCTGTAGAAGGATCCCTGGGATAGATATTTCCATCCACCCACAAATCTATATGCTTCATTCCTTGTGTTCGCAACCTGTTGGCTTCAATCTCATCTATCAATACTCGATGATGTATACTTCTCCAAGATGTGTAAGTCGGATCTAGCTGAATAGATAGCTTGTATTGACGTGTGCTTGCGCCTGTGTTATTTGAAGTAGTATTGCTAGACATTCTAGCAAATGAACCGAGCAAGAATCTCACAGTGATAGAAAGCAAGTGCAGCAAAAGGAATGGTAAAAGAGAATAGTGTATAGAAAGAAAACGCAGGAGCAAACAAATGCGAAGTTCGTACGAAAATCTCGAAAATACAAAATCTCTTGAGTTCCAAGACAATAAACGGCCGAAAAGGTGACCCCTGACCTTGATTAAAAGATGAGGGCAATTAATGGCCGACCTCTTCAATGAACCAAATATTCTCTCATTAATCACATCTGGACAACCAAATTTAGAGGTTTTATTCTTCCTAAACCTCAACTAATTAGCAACTTAATCACTTTCTTACAAGTGCCATTTTTGAAGCGTTTTTGGCCCTAATGCATTAGTGAGCTCTTAGTGCATATTTCAAGAATACTTGACATGGAGGTAGTCACATCAAGAAAAGCTGCCTTGTAGAAATGTTCAATTGGTTTTATAGTTGCATCCTTGGTTGCTCCATCGCATTGGAGAATGCTAAGGGTACCGCATAGGCTAAATCTCTCAACTAACAAACCCACACACATAATAAGGATAAGTGGAGAAACACATATATAGTGAATAGACATGTAGCATGGTGCATGATAAGGTGAAGGGAAGGGTCAAAATGGGCATGTATGTAAAACTACATGTGAACCGTCCTTTAAACCTAATAGGAGGTTTCATATAAATAGAGCTATTTTACTTCATTTCCTATTTTATACTTCTATTGTTGTCTTCTCTTCTTCTCTTCAAATCCACCTCATGGCTCATCGCATCAAGGCAAACTATGTGATGACATCCACTACTAGGCCAAGGCCAAGGATAAGTTTTCACTTATCCACCATGGGAAGGAAAGGAGATCCCAAATTTCAGCCAATCGGATGACTCCAATAGCAACACAACCTCATTGTCTCCATATTGTCCCCCCCATCCATCCAAAGGCTCAAATGTCCTCCCTCAATCAACCTTTGACACTTTGAAAAGAGCTCATGAGAAAGAAGATTCTTCCGAAGAGGAAGAAGCAAGGAGGGATGTGGAAGCTAACAACAATGAGGTAGAGAATAATGAGGGTGACACCTCTATGAATGAGGAAGGTGAAAATAATGATGATGAGGGAAAATTTGATGACAACATCAATATGCTCCAGGACAAGATAGAATGGTCGAAGGCTAGTGGAGATACAACTGTGGGGCTCTCAATAGGTGGTAAGGGCACCATGTGACTCCCCAAGCTAATAACAAAGCAAGCTAGACAACTTTCCCCTCCTCAGATATCCCTTCTCCCCACTCTAGAACCAAGAGTAACCCACACCCTAGGCTCAACCCCAAACCCAACAAGCACAAGGATGGCAACCACAACGAGATCTAGCGAGAGACGTACCAGGGAAAAGGCTAAAGCAGAGGAAGAACTATTGCCTAGTGACCCTTAGGGAGATCCACAAGTACTAGTAGAGCATAGAGCTACTAATTAGGAAGGTGATCTATGCATACTTAGTGAAGGAAATCCTTTACTCTTATAGATATCAATTCCGCATGCAAGGGATTATAGTGGAGGCCATCCACTAAGCTGCAGAAGTGTACCTTGTTGCCCTTTATAAGGACTCATATCTCTGCATGATTCATACCAAGCAGGTGGCCATCATGCAGAGAGATATGCAATTAGCTAGATAGATAAGAGGGGAGAGAGATTAGAGTTGCCAAGGAAGGGCCTACAATTTTTGTAGCACACTGGAATGCGATGTACTTTGTTAACTTTGATATGTAATGAAAAACCTTTCATTTTTATATTATGCCTCCAATGTCTCATATTGTATTTGTTCATGATGATGTAATGATTAAATTTGTAAAATCAATGGAAAACTTGATAATTTAGTAGAATGAGCAATCGATTATCGAGCCAACAATCTAGTAATTAATCTTTATGCTTTGTCAAATAATTTACAATAAGTTAGTATACATCATAGAAGTGACGAAGTATAGAAATTTTTTAAAAAATTAGTTGATCAAAACCTCGTGGCTCGACTGGCCATTCAATATTGTTGTCCCACCCATTCACGTGCCATACCATCTAGGGCTAATTAGACTACCTAGATCACCTTTCTGATGGCATTATTGGAAAATTTGAGCCAAAACTAAGCTGAATGGCAGCTTGTTGAATCACAAATTTGTGTCTAATAAATTTTAATTGTATTTTATTCATATATTGTACTTTGAAAATATGCATATCGGTATAACGTAGCATCAATTTATAAAATCCTTCAATCTTATCATAATTCAATGCTAAAAAAAGACAATATGCTTGAGAAGTAGATTAAATATATATATATATTTGTATTATAATACAAAGTACAAAGGGCTTCTCCTTTACAGAACTATGCTTAAAATCTTAGACCTCAATACAAGTTTTAGGCCATCTTCAAGTGCTTGGTTTTGTCATGGACTTACTTCCATCTCTTCTTGGCCTATGGATTTTCCAATCTCCATGGCGTCTCTAGTATCCTTTCGTGTAGGCATAAACTGAGACTTGAGTTTTAGAGCCGATTTTAAAGCGCAAAAGTGACCCGAGAGCTGTAAAAGAGACATTTTTAGTGAAAAATATATAGATCTCATAGATCAAGGAGTTGACTTTTTTCTAGATGCATTTCAACATTGGGAATCTAAGACAAGTGTCTATTTGTTAATTGGAGTCCGTTTGACCCCCCATTTAATAGCCACAAGGTTTTTCGTTATGAAGCAGCTACTTGATCCTGAAGCTGGAAACCACATGATGGACACCAAGGTAATAGATTTTGATGCCAAAAAGAAGCATGTCTAGTCAGATCGTGAATATGAGGTTGTTTGCCTTTCGGTTTTTTCCTAGTCTACATTCGTTTTTTTTTGCATTAAAGTGGTCTTTTAGAGGGTATTTTTATGGAAAACGTATCGTGAAAAATAGAAAATACCCTATATAATAAATGAACATATAAAGAAGCTGAAATATCAATAATTTTACATAGAAATATAAGTGCTTGTGCACTGAAATGAAGTATATAGGTTTCACTTACTTTAATTTTAAAGGAACAATAACACATATTAGTTTGATGTTGTTTCTAGCAACAAAGAAATATGTTAGAAAGGAAATCATTGAAAGAATAATTTTCACACAATAAGTTGGCTGATTTATGGTTAATTTGTTTGAGCACTATATGGCATTACACCTTGCATTTGTATTCTTATACTACATTGTGTCAAGCAAAAGAAAGTCTCTTGGATGTATAACAATTGGTTGTTTTAAACAACTAACCAACAATAATAAGAGTGTGAGGATCCTTTTGCTGTAGGATAGTAGGATTTTCTTTGGAGACTCTTATGTGAGGATAAAAAATTATATCTTGGAATGCTTTACTAAGAGTGGATGATGTTAAGATCATGCTTTATGTTTAGATAGTTCATCCTTAGGCCAATTTTCGAGGTGTAGGAGAGCCATAGGAGCCACAACAATCAGCTAGGGGATGCACTGTGCATGTGTGTGCAATGAGGTGTTAGTCACCTATATGTATGGTATACTCCCTCTGTTGGAGCTGGGAAGGGGCAAAATCATTGGACTACAAATCGATACAAACACATGATTTATTTAGAGCAATGTATAGTCTCTAGAAAATCCCTACCATTAGGCCATGAGGGTGGTTTGGTGAGCATAGGAGTCCAACTAGAGCCCTACAGTAGCTAGTGTCGGGCACACTTTTAGTCTTGATAGATGGTGTGTTTGTCGAGAGCCACTAATAAGTGGTGGCTTTTGAATATTGGTTAATAGGGACTAGTTGTTCATTGTATACCAAAGAACATTGAAATAGATCCCTTATTTCTTACTTGATAGACACCATCAAGCTGAGTCCTTGGGAGATATTCTCCTAAGCATAGTACTCCATCATCCTTAAGAAAGAGAGGTCTTGTTGACCCTACTATCACAGTCAACAACTCATTAGGGGAAGGGGGAAGCTCTAGCATGCCTCTTACCCTTACAAGTTAGCCAACTTCGAGTGGGGGTGTAGTCCCACCAATACAGATCCCAATAGAAAATCTGGTCATCATTATGGTGCAATCTATTGCAAAACATGTAGAAACGCTCGATTTTACAGCCCTAAGTTTCTCTCTACCCATTTTTAATGGGCTAGTAGAAGAAGATGCGGAGCTCCACATCAGTGAGTTGTAAAAATTAATGTTCAATTGTTGCTGAATTTAGGACGAAGGACATCTCATGATATTTTCCAACATGACTTTAAAAGAGCTATAAGATGGTATCATGGATTGGAAGCGGGGACCATAACCACGATCAAATTATTCTTTATGGCCTTTTGAGAGAGATAGTTAGTAGTATTGGCTGCGTGTTCTGAATGTGATGTGTCAATAGCCTCATGAGAATGCTCCAACATATGCCAAGAAATTAAAAGAGGTGTTTTGCAAATTGCAAACCTCTATTCCTATTTCTCTTGCTACCCAACTACAATACTTTTTACATTGATTAGACTTCAATATCCAAGTGCAGTTGAGTAGTGTTTCTGTTTTTGATATTATAAACACTGTTATTACATAAGTAGAGGAGGTAGAGTTGCGCTTACAAGCAGCCTATGCATGTAGGGCTAACCTATATTCGAGTATAGGCCCTGGAAATAATTTATCATTGATTAATAGAAGTCAAGTGCGACTAATATACCTAAGACCGATTTGAACGAAAGAGGAAGCATAATGCAAAATATACTTATGTTGCCGGCTCCTTCTACTGTTGCTATGCCGATGGCTAGCCAAATGGTTTCATTAAATAATGGAAGCCAAATGATGAACCATTATGTCATACTACTAACTAATCAACGGTCAATACCATATCAAGTGGTTAGACTAGCTGAACAATAAGAGGATGACTACAGTTGTGAGCCTCCATTCTATCATGGTATACTGCCATAATGCATTATCTATCCATAGGCAAGGTCAAAGTCGCTTTATCGAAAGCTGAAAAGAGGAAAATTAGGTAGCAAACCTTGAAATTTACCTTGATTGCAAGAACACTATATCGATAAGGGATCAATGATATTTATCACCAATGTGTCATGCCTAATGAGGTTTCATTTATCTTGGAAGAGTGTCATGACTCCGCTTGTGCATGGCACTTTGTTGGATGGTTGACTGCATAGAAAGCTTTGAGAGCTAGATATTGGTAGCCATCCATTTTTAAGGATGCATTTACGTATGTTAAGAGATGTGATACATGTTAGAGACATGACAATAGGGAGAATAGGAAGTGCCCCCACCCACTAACTCCTATCATGCCTATACTACCATTTGAGAAGTGGAACATTGATTTTTTTGGATCTATACATCCTTCCTCAACTACATGAAAGTGTTATCTCATTGTGGCGACATACTATTTCACGAAGCAGTTTGAAGCTCACTCTACAATGAAGGATAATGCCAAGAAAATGGCTAGTTTTATTTCGAAATAGATTATTTTCCATTTTGGTCCATCTAAGGATCTTGCATTTTACGGATATATTTTTTGAATAAAGTGAATGAGGACAGAAGCTCTGAAGATTAAATATAATAAGACTACGCCTTATAACCCCCAAGCTAATGGGCAAGTTAAGAGTATTAATGAGTAGCTTGTGGGGATTTTATCCAAGACTATATTTGAAGGTAAGCATGATTGGGATAAGAAGTTGTATGTGGTTGTTTAGGCTTCTAGTATGATATTCAAAATAACTATAGGCCACACTCCTTTTAATTTAGTATATGGAAAATAGTGTGTTTTACCTTTAGAGATTGAGCTTCCTATAGTAAGGTTTTCTCTAAACCATTCTTTTGGTGAAGAGGAAGCACTGCAAGAAAGGTTCATTTCCTTGCACATCTTGATGAGCTTAGATCCTTCTCCATCTTCTCCAAAAGCTATTTTAATGAAGCATTCTTCTCCTCCAAGGTTGAATTTATTCCCATGTCTGTTGCCATGTCTTGTCCATTGTCTCTATATTGCTTTAGTTCTTATTCAAGCTTTGCACTTTGATTTGTTCATCTTGTAGGTCTTTTTGTAATACATTTAAAGAACCTTGGGATTGTAACAAAGATTAATGAGTGCTATATAATATTTATTAATAATATTGATGCATATGAATATTTTCATCTAAGCATTTGCAATAACCTAGTAGACCATTTTCACCATCCCCGACAAATGTAAACAACAAAGAAGTAAAATTGAAAGGTGGAATTAGCCTATTACTAGGATCATTAGGATACAAGGAACCATCCACCCAAAGATAAATATTTTTCTTTTCCTCTAAATGATATTGGGAAGTAGTTGTTGCATCTAGCCACACTTACTACAAGGGGACTATGCAATACCATACTCTTCATCTACATGAACATACAAATCCACCTTTCTCATATGATTGCTTATGTTCTTAAGTGGTTCCATTAGAGCTGGAGAGGAAAGGGACTAGATTAACTTTTCATGGAATAATACTACTTTGGAAGGGCTAGAGAGTAAAAGAGAGCATGAAAAATGCTTAGATGCATATTTAATATGGTTAGGCACCAGTAGATGGAAAATACCATATTTTGAGACGAGGAAAAAAGTCACTTTTTGGGATCAAAATTCGTCCACTCTATTGATGTGACAATTATGAGGATAGTGGAGCCTAAAGTAGATATGTAACTACCTCTGTAGGGTCCCAGGTCTCATGTGTGTGGATATTGAAAATATGAGCTAATTTTAATGGTCTTCAATGCAAAAAAGTGTATAGAAAATGAGTTTTCAACTTACAATATGATTGGATGCCTTTTGAGAAAAAGAAACCTATTTTCTGTAAAAAATTTAAAATTTTATTTTTTGAAACAAAAATAAATTCGAGTTGTTGGTGTGGCACTTTTGGAAGAGTGGTGGTCCCTTCTTAGAGAATAAATTGATATAGATGGCTTTTAATGCAAATAAGTATCTTATAGAAAATGAGTATTTCAACTTGCAATATGATTAGATACCTTTTAAGAAAAAAAAAACCCAACTTTTGTGAAATTTTATAAAAATTTATTTTTTGGGACAAAAATAAATCCAAGTTGCTGATGTGGTACTTTTGAAAGAGTGGTGGTCCCAACTTGGAGGATGAAAAGGACTAGTTACTAGGGTGAAAAGAAAGAGAGACCCCCCCTCCTTTCCAAGCAGGGTCCACCATTTAAAATGGGTGGAGCCTAAGAACGTAGGGAAACCAAGGGACAAAAAGGCATGCAATGACAATAATTGAAGATAGATTAATTCAAGATAAAGGTCTCCTAATCAATTTCTTATAACACCATTTTTTAGTCCATATTCCCCCTAATAAATAGGTATCACAAAACTCCTCAAAAAGCATCAATATCAGTGGCTTGCTCCCATCACGATCCCTTCTACACTGGCAATAGCGACACGTATATTGACGAATATAGTGACGTGTATTACGATGCCAATAGCGACACGTGCAGTTAATTTGTGATGCTAATAGCAATGGTTATAGAGAAAAAAAATTATGGCAAGGGAGCTTAATATAGCACTATGTGCTGTATTTATATTCTACAAATGATTTACATGTTAGGTGTGCAATGGTCGTCAAGATTAGCGCAAAATATACTTGAATCCACAAGACTGATACATAGAATAAGTACAAGATTGCTGATGAAAACTCATGGAATTATGGCAAAATACAAAGGATGATAACAACATAGTACACAGAAGATGCCTGCAATCATAGGACTAAAAAAGAAGAGGATGTGTGCTCCACGAATCCAAGCGTGAGCTATAGATCCTTGCTATCCAAAATCTTGTCTCGACTCAAAGGACCATCGAACGGACTCTACAAAATGAATAGCTACACATCAGTCCACCATACATAATGCATTTAAAAAAAAATTGTAACTATGGATAAAAAAGATGATTGACTTACTAGGCCATCATGTGCATATAGTCTACCGATCAATGCAATGAGACCTTGTCTCTGCATATTGAGTCTCCAGGCTTGTGGGAACACGGTTTGTAATGGAGTGCCGCAAAGAAAATAAAAAACGACTATTAGAAATACGATTGTCATTACAAGTGGTATTTTAAATAAGGAAGCAAGAAGAATAAATTCAAAACTTATAAAGTCCTCCAGATAAGTCCTGTGGCCACCACTCCCAAGATGATGCATGACCCCTATCTCCAATCGTGCCCTCGCTGCCTTCCATTGCTATCACGAGCGTCTTAGAAAATCAGGAGCCTCCTCACTTAGTCTCTACCAATCATTTACTTCTAGCCACTCGGGCTTTGAGGTGTCACTCTTGAGTGCCTTGTGTGTATCTGATCGTCTATGTGTGATATGTATGCACGCAACATGCACTCCATCATCCACCCAGTGGAAAATCTCTCTGCTATGATAAGTACCGAAAACTCCTCGTACAAGGATACTACTATATACTCCTTGCTTCCCTCTTGGGTATGTTCTTCCAATGGTCCAAGACGTTATGTCGAAAAACTTGTAGCCACAACTCTCTCATGCGAGACATCACCGTCCTCCCCTCATTATTCATGATTACAACTCATGTCAAGTCATCTACGAGGTATCCATATCCCTCTCAGGTATGTCTAAGGTGTGTCATCTCCCACCTATGACCATGCTCCTAGGCATAACCAAGAGACCCCTGTATATCTAGTGTACCCACGGGGGTGCTATCTCTTAGAGTAGCACCCATAAGGGTGCCACCTGTAGATGGCTCAGCAAAATCTAGAGTTATTAGAACATATATCTCCATAGGTGTTACAAATCCTACAAGTGATATGCCTCCACTAGAATGACAAGACAAAGACACTACATTGGTACCTCCATGGCACCCACCTGAGCCACACTCTCTCTCGAACATGTATGAGAGTGAGAGGTAGCATCCGTATCTCAAGCCAACCGTGGGCTCACAGCATCCACATCTCCACAACATCCCCAGAACCACTCCCTTTGTCCAAGCGGAGTTTGGAGCGTCGACCTCCTCTACTAGAAACTGAAGCATCAGAGCTTGCCAAAGTAGATCTAAGGGAACAACCCGATAGTGTCCGAGACAACTCTTGTCTGCCATATCTCTGAATCGGGCCACCTAATCTGGAGACATATATGTGAATATCTCTTGCAACTCCTTGTCACTCCTCATCGCTCGACTCATCCTGCTCTCCCAATATCGTCAAAGGTAACCTACATAGACAAAAAATGATGTTAGCATGATCAATATAAAGATTCAAGAAAAGCACAGTAATATAGCTTTTAAAAAAATGATGTTATTTAAAATGCATATTCTAGAGTACCCTTATAAGCGATTCATCAACGAATTGAGTAGGCGGCTACTGCAAGTATGACATAGTCTATAGTCCCATGTCAATCTCTTGGCACAACTCCGCGGACACTGGAAGGTCAACACATAGGTCATCACAAAAGGATGAATCCACTTCGTTCTCAAAGAATTCTTGGCCTCCTATCTTTCCATCATCATCACCCAAATCTGGCTCCTCTATATGCTCCAAGCCATCTTTGACCTCTACCCCTTGCAATATCGACCCCTCCACATGCATGGTCTCCTCATCTACATTGGAAACATTTCTTTCATCATACACTCTCGCACTCTGAGGAGCTGAAGGCACAACATACCACCATCGAGGTTGTCGGGGGTTTGCATAGAAAATTACTTATTCAAAATCACATATTATAAGAGAGATTCAACATTTGTGACTGCTCTATGTCGTGAAAAAAAGTAAAAAAACATTTCATGCACTTATTTACAATGGGCCGAGCAAGACAAACGTGTCGCATAGATCCGTTCATATTTTCTCAAAATCTAGATGGACCTCATCAAATGGTCACCCCGGCTCCTTCCAATACCACTTTGAACTACTGTATATCGAGTATGATCATGGAGAAGCTATAGTAATCCACTAAGATAACACTTTGCAAGTTTCCAAAATACTCCATCTCATCTATAATGGTGTTTGGATCCGTGGCTCGCCGTCGTCACTCTTGCTCGAACTTTGCCATGACACCATAATCCGTTCTAGAGTGCATTTTGTCGATACATTCGACACTGAAATGTCGCCCATGCGACCACGTCGCATTGTATATTTTGTATTGTACATTGAAATTGTTATATTAGTAGTCACATATAAAATCTAGATACATATGATAACTTATAAAAATGTGGTCACCTTCTTCAGACTACATCCCCTCCAGAATTCCCACTCCTCAGTAGAGACCTCCACCCCTTTGCGAGAAGTTGCGATCAAAGCTCCATGTAACCATTGCATAGACATAAATCACGGCATCTCCTCCATGCCCTCAGGATATCGAATCGGTCGACGGCACATAGTATGTCAAAATTTCGATCGTGCTTCTTCCCGATCTATCTTGGCTTACTTGTATCTAGCGAGCCACATCTCCATCGATGCATGGTGCAACATACAAAAATGATTCACTTTCTCCTCCATTCTAGCATCTATCCTTTTTTCTACCCCATTTCCAACCACCACATTTTTGGTAGTTTATCATCATCCTTCAATGAGAAAGGCATATTGTTGTGTGAATCCATTGTTGGTAGGCACTATGAAATATGCACTAACGCCTCCGACACAAGCCAACCTTCAGTCATACTACCTTCTGGTCGAGCTCATTATTACACAAAGTCTTTCAGGGTTTTTATGAAGCACCCCAAGAAGAACATCCATTGCGTATGGACAGGTTCTACCGTCTCCACTTCATCTACAGGATGCACTAGAAGGTGGGTTTATATCATGAGCATGCTGGTGGACAGGTACTTCTCAAAGAGATAGACCATCTCTCCACTGCTCCCCACCTCGAAGATTCAATAAAGGATGGGTTGATCTCCTTTTCTGAGATTCATTGCACTAAATTCGACAATCTATAAATCGCTCCGCGTATTTCTGAAGTGAGGCATTCTGGGATCGCGATTGGTAGTACAAGAAACTACCACAAATGAAGAAGCATTATGAACACCGACTAGACACTAAATAGCAAAATATGCACGCCACTTACAATCAAGGCAAGTACAAACCTGACATATCTTATGCCAATCATGGGATTTTAGCCCTAATAGTTGGTTATCTTTAGAAAAAGAGGATATGAGGAAACACATCATACCCATTGGAGATACGGATAGACATGATAATTTGCTTCACCATGTGCTCTTCTTTTGTGGACATAACCCAAGAAATGTGAGGTAGCTACAAGCAACCATCAGTGCTCAAAGAGCCTCCATCTTGCCTACCTCCTTCAAATCCATTCCTACCCCTACAGTGTCTCTCTTTCCTATGATATGGTCCCATAGTAAGCTACCCACATTCTTGAAAATATGCATGGGATCCAACAAGTGGTTGATCTGTAAGTAGGTCCAATACGACAACTTGTAGAAAACTGAGAACCGTCGCATTCCATTTGGATGTTACTAGCTTTGGATGTTCATTTGTGCTGGAGGTCATCCAAGAAAACCTTCCGTCAGCTCATGACTCTTTGACAAGAAAGTGGCGTGTCTTTTGATATACCATCTTCTTCATGGTTCATGACCTTCGAGAATCTAACTGTGGCCCACACAATATACATGCATGATAACCTCAGATAACGAGATATGTCCAATACCCCTATTTAGTCAACACACAGACCTAAAAGAGCTATGTTAGATATCACCAAAATGAGAACAAAAGCCTACTTACCAAAGCACTCTCCGAATCCTAGAAATTCATACATGGTCCACATGAGAATGGCTCGTATATTGGTGGACCGTCGACCATCGTGCTTGCTCATATCTTCCATGAGGACCCTCTCCTCCCACAAAATCTTAAGCTCATCAACTAATGGACGGAGATAGACGTCCATATTCTTGACTTTGTAGCGCCTAGGAACAAGCAAGCTAAGGATCAGGTGTCCGTTCTTTGTTAAAAGCTATGGCGGTGTTGGAGGGGTTTTTGTCGAAAGGTCATATCCATCGGGGATCAGAGATAGAAGGAAGTAGATGATAGGAGATGGACGAGAAAAAAAAGAATAGACAAGAGGTAAAAACGATAAAGACAAAGCACAATGAGTCAAATCACTATGTATTGATAGAACCTGAAATCCCTTGTTTGACACTACTCAAAAGTAATCTCGAAGAATTAGATCTCTTGGAGCTCTCTCATAGACAAAAAACGTGCATTAAAAAAATAGCTTCCTCTTTGTTGCTCAAAACCCAAATCTGATGGCCCCGTTGGCTTTGAAAAGGGGGTAAAACCCTAGGACACCTTCTCAAGAATTTCCCAGACCACTCCTTCTTTTCCCAGTTCAAAGTTCTATTTACTGCCTGTCAATTGCAATCGCAATGTGCACAATTTTTCCCATATTTCTTTTTCATGAAAAATTCCAAAACTTGTTGAAAAAGCCACTTTCTTTTTGCATGCTACCCTAATCTATATGTTTTCCTAACTTTTTAGGATATTTACAATAAATAATATCTAAAATATAAAAAATTTGCTAAAATTATACAAAAATCTAGTATTTTTGGACCATCCATGCCACGGATACTAGTACTAATGATTCAAATGACATTGACTCTCTAGATCAATAAGAAAGTTGGATGATGATGCACTCCAAAGCTTTTCACACTTTGTCCACGTAGTGGCACGACATCCACCCCCTCTAAACTTGCATATCCTCTGATATGTGCCAAAATCCTAGTTGTCACCAGATTTTGAGTTCTCATCCTCTATAACCATGTCCTTTGCTTCTTCATCTTCTATATCTTCATGGCTAGCCCTTGTATCATGGCCACTATTTTCTTCCAATTCTAGCAACTCATAGTTAGTAGATTCTAGCCTCTTGAATAATTTGATTCTTTTCCTAGCAACTCATAGTCAGTAGATTCTAGCCTCTTGAATAATTTGATTCTTTTCCTAGCTGCCGGATTTTATGGCTATCCCATCTAGCTCATTTAATACATAAGTAGCATTATCAAACATGTGTCTTGCCACATAGGAACCAAACCATATTTTGGAAACTTTACACATGGCACTATGCTAGTTGTCTAAACTGCTATCATAAACCAATACCCAATTCCCATCTTATATGGTTATTGGCCTCAATCAATGTCTTTTTTCAACCCGTTTCTTGCTCTATATCCTTGTTGCCCTTAACTTTGCAATTGTTGCCTCTATGTCTTCTGACTTTCTTTCGAACAGTCTAATGCGTAAGGCCAACAACTCCTCTCGATTCAACTCCTCTTCCCAAGATAGCACACTCCATGTGAGTGTCATTTCTTCTATTGGCATGATAGATTTTTTACCATACATCAATTCAGCAGGCATATATCTTGTAACAACACTATGAGTTGTTATGTCAGCCCACAAAGCATAAGGGAGCAATCGTGGCCACTCTTTTATCTTCTCTCCACATGCTTTTGCCAATTCTTTCACAATAGGTGGATGATGTCTTTTACTTTTCCCATTTCTTTTAGGGTGATAAGCTAAAGTTAAAGCAAGCTTTATCCCCAACTTTGTAAAGAAATCATGAGCATCATCTGCATCTAGCTCATCCCTATCTGCTGTAATTTTTCCCACACAGCCATACTAATAAAAGATCTCTTCTAAGAGAAAATTACACACTGCATTTGTTGTCTTAGTACGTAGAGCTCTCCCTTCCACTTGATTAGTCAAGTCTTCATGAGCAAGTACAAGATATCTCATTTTCCAAAGACCTATAGGCATTGTTACTAAATCCACCACCTACATAAATTGAAGAGACAATGGATATGTGGGTTGTAATCCATCCTGATGTCTCACAGATGAATACATTTGATATGTTGTACATGTTTCCACAAAGTGAGCGGTATCCTTATACACACCCTACCACCAATATCTTTCTTTGATCTTTGCAAAATTACCCCAAACACCTCTATGGCTAGCCCACAAGCTTTCATGAAATTCTTGCATAGCATTTACTTGTGATGCTCTATCACCCAAAACTCGCAATGGCATACCCTATTTCTTTTTAGCATGTTTCCATAAGTATCCATCTTTTAAGAAAAATCCATAGGCTTTCATCTTGATCTTCTTAAACTCCTCATCTGACCATTCATCTCTCTTTGTTAATGTATTGAGGTATTAATTAATTCTCAGTCATTCTCCTGCATATTTGTTTTCAAAAAACTCTTCTACACAAGATACAAAACATCTAAAGTGTCTTCTCTTTGTTGTCCAAGCTTTTGTTTTAGTGATGTAGCAACTCCTTGCATTGCTAAATTCACTCTCACAACATCATTTTTAGCTGCAAGAAAGTCATCTTTTTTCTCCTCATCCATCTTCCCATCTTCATTCTCATAGTGTGCATGAGATAACATGTTTGCCACTGGGTTATCTCTTCTTGCAATGTACTGAAATTCAAGGTTCAAATGTTTGACATATGCAATCCATCAGAGCATAGCAATGTCCAAGGTAGCACAACTAGAAATCATACCCAATACTAGTGAACAATCGGTCTCAATGACTACACGAGCACCCACAAAATACTCTTTATCACATTTAAGGGCTATCACAATTCCCCATAATTCTCTTTTAACTTGTGGATACCTTCTTGATCGTTTAGTCAATACTTTAGTACCAAAGTGAATTGCTTATCTCTGCCATACTTTATCATCTTACCCAATTGCTCATCCAATCCCAATTGGCCTTGTATCAACGGTAAAAATGATAGGCTTTCCATGTGAATAATCAGCCTTTCTCAATGTAGGAACAAATTTCAAGAGTTACTTCAATTTCTTCATTGCTTTCTAATGCTTCTTTTCCTAGTAAAACCTTTCACCTTTCCTCAAGAGTTGATATAGAGTATCAATCACATGCGCAAAGTGAGGGATCCAAATCAAATAGAACACACATGCTCCCAAGAATCTACACACCTCTGATACATTCGTGCATACATATTGCATTCTATCAATCCCATTTATTTTTGCTAGTGATGGTCTTCTCCCATAGGGCCCACACATATGCCCAACAATCAAAACCTCTTCAACTCCAAAGACAGACTTTTTTCTAGAAAGAGTTAAATGCACCTCTTCTAGACGTGTCAAATTCTGCACACCCTTTGATTGGAATATCATCTAGGAAGGGCATTGTCAATTGTGGTATAAAATCATTGAGTACCCTATTCATAGCATTTTCCATGTGTGCCACTGAGTTTGTTGCACTCTACGGGAGAGTATACATCCGTACTAACCCCAAGGGAGGCTTCATGGTTGTGATATCCCTGCTTTCAACTGCAAGCTGAAACTGATCGAGTAAAGATCACCCAAAGAATAGATTGCTCTACCTACAAAAGCCTTTGCAAATTCATCAACCATAGGACCTGCACCCACATTTCTTATGGTCACTTTATTGACTGGTTGTATGTCTTGAAAAAATCCTTGGGTAGGGTACTCAAGAATATACATGTGCATCACGTGGGTTCAAAATAAGGTATTTTTAAAATACCATTTTTATACATTTTTTATATACATAAGGATGTAATATAAAGGGGCTATTTACAGATTGAATAGAAAAGGGTTATATTTTATTCACAAAAAATTCACAAATAAGGGTAGTTATAAATATGCCTTAAATGCATGTGATGTAGAGGATATACACATAGTAACTTCCCTGAGAATAAATCTCAAAGCCCCATTCTTTTTTGGCACAATAAACCAACAATTTGAGTATGGCATTGAAGAGGGCTCCAATATCTTCATGTGAATCTTTTTATTTAGCAAATCCATTAGTTTTGGAAAGTAAGCTTTAGGCGCTGGAATAGACCTCAAGTTCCATGGTGTTGAGTGTGGAAATGATTTTTTTTTTGGGTTGATTTTTTGCTGAATGGTTGATTCTGCAAAAACTGACCATCTGTATACCCTACACAACTCTCAATCTAGATACAAAGCACTAACAAATGTTGTGCAAAGTAATGGCTACCCCTTCAGGGCTTATTCCTCTAATTTATAAGATCAAATGACCTTCAAAATTTAGAGTCTCAATATGAAGACATATGGCTTCCAAGAAGCAGCTGTTACTTATCATGCTATGGTGAAGCTTATGCTTGTAAGCAAGCACTTTCAGCCACAAATAAAAAAACCTGGCATATCTCATGGCTATAAAATTGTAATGAACATCTTGAGATACCCATTTCAAAGAATATGAGCATTACCATCAAAATAGTACCAAGCATATGAAGCTTAGTGAGCCATGGATTAAGCTTCTAAGCATCAACCTCCACACTTGTATATAAAATTCTACCAAATCAATGAGCTGGCTATTCTAACAGAGGTATTCCCTTCTTAAGAAAGTTATGAACATGAAATGAAGCTTTCCTTGAATCATGGATGACTCTCCAATGCCATTATAGTGAGACGATGGTCAAATAAGAGTTGGTATGCCTACAGATTTATACTTGTCTAAGAGAGCACAAAAAATAGTAAACCAATCCAAGGGAACACATCCAATCTAGTGTACATGTAGAGTAATACTCTAATGTCTACACTCTTGGCTTTTCAATGGGCAATTAGAAACTCTCAGATAGAGCTATTCATGTAATCAAACTTCAGCATAGAGTTCACGCCTTTACCCCTAAAATAGATAGAATTAGAACAAGCCAATTTGATAGCCTATGTGAATCTCACATAACATACAAGGACTCCTGCAAACTCGAGATCAGTAGTAGGAATTGGTAAAGGATCAAAGAACCATGTGCACAATGGCTGCTAAGCTGACAACTCAGCAAGGGATTGAACAGAGATATGCATGCTTTCTTAAAGTGGGACCTTCTAGCTATGAAGCCCTTCGTATTTGTGAAGATCTTCAAACCAAAACAAAGGTTGATGTGCACTCCATTTCATCTTCTTGAGAACTAAGGTAGAGACTCTATTTCATTTTGACTACGAAAGTTGAAGGTCTAAAACAACACCATTGGTTAAGCTCAGCCTCAAGGCCATCAAATAAACTCTTGCCTTGTTGATACTATTATAATGTCTATTGAAATTCTATGACAATGGTAATGGATCTCTGGGCAACAGAGTGGAGAAGCTTATTGAAGAGTTTACTACCCTCAAAAGGCTAGGGTTTGGAAGAAAGAAAGAAATGTTTACTGGTTGCCTCTATGAAAACTATTTGAAATCTTGAGAGAAGGGAAAGAGAACCCTTAACTTTCAAAAATAGTGAAAACTTACACCTCTACTAACCCCAGTTAGCATACTGTCTCCAAAATGCCTATCAAAATGACTAAAAATTGATCGACAACCTACTATTTTGGCCATCCACCACTATATCTATCCCTTCTAGCTTCAAAGATCTCTAAATTTGTCTTTTCTCCAACTGTAGGTGTCATGTAAGTCAGCGCTAGTCAGAGTCCATGTCTTCTTTGTCTAAAATTTGTTTTTATTATGAAAGTTGACATGATTGAATATGAAGAAAAAGAGGAGAAAATGGATCATAGACCAATGCTCTAATATCACTTGTTAAGGAGAGAACTAAGAGGTGAGAGAAAGAAGAGTAGAGGAGAGAGAAATAAGTGATGAGGAGAGAGAAAGAGAGATGGGTGGAAGCCATGAAAGGATAGGAGGAGCTAGAGAAAGAAGAAGGACAAAGTTGTATTCTTATGTAAAAATTTGATATCCTATACATGTGTTGTTTGCCCTTTTATATGCCCCTAATTCAACTCTTTACGGTGTTATTATATAATGACACCAACAATATCCATATAATAATGTCACTAATAGCGATGAGGGTTCTATAGTAATGCTAATAATGATACTTTTAGCGGCACGACGAGGGGCATTGCTATAGGACCAATATGTTGTAGTATATCCATAATGTGTAACTACAATATATTTCAAGTATTTGTCATGGTTTCATTATGATTTTTCAATAGTATTCAAGAGCCAAGCTCACTCCCATGAAATTTGTTGCATCCAAATCTTTTGGGTAAATTACAAATTTCTACTAAGGAAATTTCTTAAGATTTCATTTAAAAACACATAAAAATAGTATTTTTTTCAAATGATAATAATTGCAACATAGCCCTTTTGAAAATAAATCAATTTTAATAAGTTATTTTGAATAGTGGTATATATTAACACTCTAATTTAGAAAAAAAAATTGATTTTAGAAATTTATTTTCTTAAAAACATAAGATGAAACACAAGAAAAGCCATGCATCATAAAAGCATGCTAGTTTATACATTGTATCTCAGTAGGGTATTCATAGTTTTAATATAGATATAAAACTCTTTAAAGATTTTTTTATTGTAGCCTTACCACTTAAATTGTTGTCTTAAACCATTGAAAATTCTTTTGTAAAAATTCCATTCAAGATCAGCCCTTTCTTAAGAAATCATACTTGTAATATTATGATCTATATATAGCTAATGATTTGTACGTGTGAAAAAATATAGTTGTATTAAAGTACCTTAATTATTGTTTCTTTGAAAAAAATATCAAATAATAGAGTTATCAAAAAATAGTAATAGTTTCAACTCCATGTATAACATATTTAAAAGATTTTATATAGTTTTGGTACCTATAAGATATAGTTTATAGTTTTTAATATTTCATATTAATAAATCATTTCAAGAAAATTTAAATTCTACTCATTTTAATTTGGATAAAATTATTTAATTGGTTGTAAGAGAATTAGCTTAATGTTTTATATTTTCTTTCTAGATTTATAAGACTATATTATATTATAAGTATCTTCTGTGTCATCCAATGGTGAAGGTTTTATTGTAATATGCGAATGAAGTTACATTTTAGATCCACTCATTAAAGTACTAAAATAAAACTATAAATTTTTTGTTCTTATATAGGTTTTAACAAGAAAAATAGATTTAGCTTATTAGATTACATGAAGAGATATTTTCAATTGAAGAAGGAAAGGGAAACTCTATCAATCTTGATACCTTTGGTAGTCTAACTCAAAAAGATAAGTAATTATTTATCATAGCAAGTATTTGACTCAACTATATTTCTATCTGGACCTAATTCCTATTGTGAAGTTTGAGTGCAAAAACAAAACACTTCTATAATTTTATCAAACAGAAAGTGAAAAGTTACTTTTTTGCAAATATATTTTGCAACTTGATGCATTGAATCAAAACCAAGAATCAAAGTCTTAGCTTTTTTAGATAAATTCTAAGGGAGTTGGTGTAGTGCATCAAAACCAAGAGAAAAGGCCACAATTTATGTATATACAATACACCACAAACAAAAAAAAAACTAAATATTTGAATATAGTTTCTTTCAAACTTCATGCAATGTATCAAAATGTAAGAAAATTTTACTTTTTTTCTTAATGTAACAAACACTACAAGATATAGGCCTCATACCCACATTCAAAGTGACAAAAATGTTCACCAAAAAATTTGCCCACGTCGTCGCTAAACATGTCGGTATTAGCGTCTCCATAGAACCATTGCTATTGTTATTCCTATTCACGTTGCTATTTGTGTCATTATTTGCATCACATTTAACGATGCAAATAGTGACGCAAATAATGACAGTTTGCAACGCACATTGCGACGACAATAACAACGTGTGCAATAAATTTACAATGCTAATAGCAATGGTTATAGAGAAAAAAAATTGTGGCATGGTAGTAAGATACCCTACTACATGTAGCACCATGTGCTGTATTTATATTCTACAAATGGATTACATGTAAAGTGTACAATGGTCCTAAAAATGAAGGTAAAATGTACTTGAATCCACAAGATTGATACATAAAATAAATACAAGATCATTGAATGAAAGCTCATGGAATCATTGCAAGATACAAAGGATGATAATAACATAGTGCATAGAAAATGCCTACATAAATCACAGAACCAAAAAGGAAGAGAATGTGCAGTTCACGAATCCAAGCGTGAGCTATAGATCCTTGCCATTCGAAAGCTCCTCCCAATGCAAATGAGCATCGAGCAAACTCTTTTTAAAAAAAACTACATATCAATCCACCATACATAATGCATTTTAATAAAAATAGTAACTACGGACAAGAAAGATGAGTGACTTATTGGGCCGCCCTGTGCATATAGTCTATCAATCAATACAGTCAGACTCTGTCTCTTTGTATATCAAGTCTCTAGGCCGGTGGGATCACGGTTTGTAATGGAGTGTTGCAAAGAAAACAAAACACAACTGTTAGAAATATGATTGTCAATACAAGTGATATTGCAAAAATAAGCGAGAAGAACAAAAGAAAAACTTACAAAGTCCTCCAAATAAGTCATATGGCTGCCACTCCCAAGATGATAAAGCACCCTTGCCTCCAATCGCACCCTCACTGCCTCACGCTACTATCTCCAATATCCTGGAGAATCCATAGCCTCCTCCCTGAGTTTGCGCCAGTTATTTATGTCTAGCCACTCAAGCTTTGACGTGCCACTCTTAAGTGCCTTGCATGCATTCGATCATCTGTGTGACATGTACGTACACAAGCACTCCATCATCCAGCGTGTGGAAAACGTATCTACCATAGTGGGTACCAGAAACTCCTCATGTAAGGATACTACTATGTAGTCCTTGCTCCCCTCTGATATGTTCTTCCAATGGTCCAAGATGTTGTGCTGAAAAACTTGTTAGCACAACTCTCTTATACGAGCCATCACCCTCCTCCCCTCATCATTCATGATCATGGTGTAACATGTCCACTTGTACCTTCAGGACACATCTTAGCGGTCCATCGGAAAGGATGTCTAGAAAGCTTTGCCCGGCACTCCCATGGAATGTTACGGGGTTTGCGATCTAGGGCTTTCCGCGTTTGCCATGTAACGGAAGTATTCTGGCCATTCCAGATCTGAATTAGGGCTTTTCCTTATTGGTCATTTCCTAACAGCAACTAGTGTCAGACCCAATCGAACTACTTTACACAGAAACGCCAGGTCTGAAGCGGATTCACGCTGCACTTGGTTCAAGGAGAATGGGAAACGAGAGAGAGGCAAATCTCAACCTCTCTGCCATAAGGCATAGTCCCATTCCATTCCCCTAAAACAATGTAAATCGGGTATAATCATAACTCTAGGTCAACGCTTTTATTGTTTGTGTTCTTTGACGATCTTCCTGCTGTCCGTCGTGATTTGAGAAAAGTTCCCGGCCAATCGGGACCACCCATCCGTAGGACGGACCTATGGCCCATCCTCCACACTTTCCTCGGGTTGTTTTTAGTTATTTAATTACCTAACACATTAGTTGGACATGTAACAACCAGCTTCTTTAATTAACCCGTTAGGCACTGGTTCTTTCACATAATCTTATCACTTGACATAGAAAAACAATATCAGACAAGTTCCTTATTAACAGGTCATCATATTTATCTTTGAAATACAAAGAGTCCAGCCCGTAGGCTTATCCACAATCCACCCGAAGGCTATCTAGCAATCCACAGGGATTACCAATCCAAGTTTCCGCCCGTAGACTAGTATGCGGGCCTCGAGATCTAATCCCGAGTCACATTAGCCTCTTGTGCAGGGCCCGGAAGGCGAGGGATTTACGGCCAGAGCCCCCCTGGCACCCAAGTGTCCTCCTGCTCCAAGTAGCGCTCAACAGAGAGACCTCTCGCGGCGGGTTCGGTCCACTTACCCAGCGCGGTTAACAACCCCCTTGGTTAGGGTCAGGCAGGTAGTCGGGGGTAACTGAAGTTGCCTCTCCCTTCAAGCCTTCAACCTGAAGTATAGATATCCATTTATCTTTTAATTCATTGATCAAACAAAGCCAAACAGTGCTCTAGAATCTGTAGCAAGCACAAACATTTCCATTGATCGTTTTTGTTGGCAAACTACTAAGGAATGAACCCTTCCTTTCGAATGCATCTAGCACTCGATCCAGGATGACTTGCAACTTGGCAAGATCCCCTATATCCTAGGTTAGGGCATACCCTATTAACCCAACTTGGTCAAACCTTAAGTTCATTGGATACTTCAGTTTATCGGCTGGTCTTTAGTTTCCAATCAATCTTCTTTACTCAAGAAAGACCACTAAATTAGGATGATTATTCATCCTCTTGCAAGATAACTTGCATAAGGACATGCCAACTTCATTGCAAAAACTTGGCCATCCCCTTGTGATCCAATCACAAGATCATATGACTCCACACTTGTTGCGCAAGTGCTGCATCAAACTATGAGTCTATGGAGTCACGAAACAATCTGTTTCAGGTTACTAGGCTGACGTCGTTAGACCTAGGGTCTCCAAGTTTCATCTTGTAAGATTCTTAGGGACAAACCCTAGCTCATTTTACGATTACATTTCATTGTCCCTACATTTAGTGAATGTGGGCAAGCATTTAAGGTCTAGGCATTTCTTGGAATTTAACTTATTCCGAACGAGTACTCCGCGGCTTAGGTGTCTTAGTTTTATGCCAATTTGGTTAACTCTAGAAGATAATTTCAAGATTACTTCCACATGATTCATTGACTATGCGTAAATTGATTTTTCAACCCTAACTTATCGGTTTGAGGTCATGCATAGGTTAGGTTAATTTCAACTAATCTTCCATTTTCTTTGCGAACAAAATTCATGCTAAATAAGAAACCTTTTTCTTGCTAATTTGTGCAGTTGACAACGATAATTTCATAAAGTTTATGCATCGTAAGAATCGTTTCATACTTTGCACTTTCCATGATGATTCATTGCGATATGGGTTAATAGTGCGAGATGTAGTTTATACTTCTAGGCTTAACTGAAGTATACTATTTTAATGGATAATAATCTAGTCTTATAATTCATTTCAATGCATAAGCTATTTGCTAGAAATGCTTTTATGCTTTCTTTATTTTACATGTTTCATTAAAAGTATTAATGACTAAGTTCCTTCGTCGTGAGCATCTAGGACAAAAATATATCCTATTTCTAACAATTGACCTTGCATGATTGAATTACAACAATATCAAATAAAAATTAGGGAGGGAAACCTGGGTTTGGGGTGAGATATACACGTGGATGCCCGGAGATGACCCTCCCGCGGCTACACCTTGGACTTTCTTACGAGGCATCGCAATTGTAGTCTTTTGGACGTGGAAGCAGCTTTACAACTCTTCTTTGGAATTCCACCGTCGCTCCCTTGCACTGTCCGTCGAAGTAATTTTAGAAGGCTTCCTCCTTGAAGTCGGGAATTCGAAAGGGGTGTTTTAAAATCTTTCACGACTAAGACCCATTGAAGCCATGGGAAGGCTTAATGACCTTTGTAAACTCGCACGAATGGGGAATAGAAAGGTGTGAAAAAGAAACAAGGTGTGGGAGAGTTCCAAGGGGTATTTTTGCACGGCCTTCAAAGGCCAAGGAAAGGGCTTAAGAGAGATTAAAAGCACGAGGGGGGTAATAATAGGACCTTTAAGCCCCACTCTTATTGGGGGGAAAAGGGGGCTTATAGACCTTAACACAAGGGGGGGGGATAATAAGAGGCACAAAAAGGGCCCTTGTAAGGTTTTACGACACCGCCGGGGGGGGGGGGGGTGATCCCGAAGCCAAGGGATAGCGGCTTAAGGGATTAAACACGGGGGAAAAAGGTAATAAGACCCTTAAGGCCTTAGTTCTCTTGGGGGTGGGGGGGGAAGGGGCTTATAAAGCATAAGGAAAAAAGGGGGCTTATAGGGGGTTAAAACCGGGGGGGGGGGGGGGGGGGGTGACTCCAAAGTGAAGGGAAAGGGGTGGGGGGTGAGAGGTTGCTTAAGGGTTAAACATAGGGGGGGGGGGTGTGAGGGGGGTTTTAACACCAGGGGAAAGGGGGTTAAGAAGGCCCCCTCCTCCCTTGGAAGCTTCTCAACTTCCAGAAGCCTTCCACGTGGGGGGGTAATACGGCCGTCCGTCGACGGCGGATGAAAGTGGCAGCGGCGAGGTTTGGCAGCCCTCGACTGGTAGAATGCTCCTCAAGCCCCTTCTCTCTCTTACCCACTGCACAGAGTGGTATCGTGGCGGCCCTCCTGTTTCATCTTGTCCCCTCACGGCAGTAGTAGGCGCAGCCTTTCCATCCTCTTTCCGATTTCTGCCCCCTCTAGTTAAATAGGGGGGAGGGAGATCCTCCCTCTCCTTCGTGTCAGCGCACGCATGGTCGTATTATTCTGCGAGCTCCACCGAGGAGCTTCTGTGCCCTTTCTATTCCCCTCCCCTTCCAGCATAACAGTCGGATGGGGAGGGGAATAATTAAAAAAATTTGCATTATCCTTAGGCAATTATCAAAATTGATATATCATTATCCCCATTACCTAAAAGGGGGTTCATGCGGGTAGTGTTTTGGTATATATTACACATGGCTCCTACCCTATCATCTACAAGGTATCCATACCCCTTTGGGGTATGTCTAAGATGTGTCCTCTCCCACCTACAACCGCACTCCTGGGCATAACCAGGAGATCTTTGTACATCTGGTATACCCACGGGGGTGGTATCTCTCAGAGTAGCACCCATAGGGGTGCCACTTGCGGATGGTTGGAGTCATTGGAGTAGACGTCCCCACAGGTGTGAAAAATCTTACAGGTGACTCAACTCCACTAGAACCACAAGACAAAGACACTACATCGATGCCTCGACAACAACCACTTGAGCCACCCTCTCTTGAACTTACATGAGAGTGAGGAGAAGCACTTACATCTCCAATTGATCGCAGGCTCATCATATCCATATCTCCGTAGCATCTCCCATAACCACTCCCTCCGTCCGCTGGCCCAAGTCTAGAGCGTCGACCTCGTTTACTAGAAACCAAAGCATTAGAGCGTGCAAATGTAGATCTAATGAAATGGCATGATGGTGTCCAAGAAAGCTCCTAGTTCGCCATATCTCTGAGAATCGAGCCATCTGATTTGGAGACATACGTGTAAATATATTCTGCAATTCCTCGTTGCTCATCCCTCGACTCATCGTTGTCAAAGAGATCGTGCAAGAGCTGCAGAACACTGGGTTCAAGGTACAGCAAGAAATGAGGCTAACAAGAAAGTCTCAATATTTGACGCCAAAGATCACTATAATGCTTGTCAAGTACTTTACAAGAGAAGAGTCAAAATAAATGTCAAAGTATGACAATCTGACCACTGCTTCACAATAAGGCATAAGAGCTAGCTTTTCAGGGCACCAAGTAAATGCCAAAGAACACAGACTGCATATATTCCATTAAACAATAGAGATGGAAGAAGTCCTAAACATCATAACTGTAGTCTCTGCTCCATACATAATCACAGTACACCAGTTACAAAATGCGAATTATGTCACTCAAATCTCAATCAAGGCTCCACAATACTTTGCTGTTAAATGTGACCACCCTAACACTCTTTCAAATCTCCATGATGATGCAGAGTACTTTCACAGGATTTTGTTCGTTCAACATGCGTGAGGCTCTTCTTCATCTTAGCATGTTGCTAAGCAGAAATTGGAACTGAGTATGCCTTAATAAATTTTCCAGGTAGTAATTTTAGGTATCCCGCCAATCAGCACAAAATCAACTTCAAATTTCCTGAGAGCAGTTACAAGCTCAACGGGGAAGAGCCCAACTGGTGCAAAACTATTCTTTGTATATTCAAGAACTAGAATGTTATTACTTCATGCGTAATCACAGGCTTTACAAGCTGGCTTATCAGAGACTACGGCAACGATGTCTCCTTAGATTGTGTCCTCCAATGCGGCCTTATGAAGTGTCTGGAAATTTGAACCACCACCGGATACAAAAACTGCAAGCTTCTTCCTGATGAATCCACTTCTGTCGTCTTCAGCTGCCCGCCCTTGGCTGTTAAAGGACGCCAAAGCCCTAAACCTGAGGGGGCCTTTCAGAAGATGATGGTCGGAAAGGTGGAAGAAACCTCAGCGTGTAAACTTCAAGTAATCCAGCTGTGGGGAAATTGATGGTTATCCATTGCTGATACTCATCCTTGTCGAGGCCAAGTCAGAAACTTCAATCGGTCCTTTTCAGCAGGATCCGAGGCATGAGCTCCAAAGTTCCTGCAGACCGGCGGCTTCTGCAACTACCTTAATTGCCGGATCCTAGTCCATCACACGCTTATGCAACTCTACATCCAAGTACAGCACCCGACTGCTGAAGCATAACAATTTTGTAAGCATTGCTGGTTAAACTTGAGACGGCCACTGAAAGGCTCCTTCCTTTATCCGTTGCTGGTGCAAATCCATTGAATTGCCACTCCTGTCAATGGCAGGGCGATTCTTCTTGAAGGAGGTTAACTTCTAGCATATCTTGTGGGTGTTGCGCTGAAGATTCGACACTGGAACTGTTCCTTCCGCCTCCCTCCTACACAGGTTTCAGCACACGGTTCCCGATTTAGAGCTCCCTCTCTGTGTTTTCCAAAAACCAGGCAAAAAAAATCAATCCATTTCACACTGATCCCTCCGAACCACAGTGATGCGTTCCACTCCCTCTCTCTTATCCTCCGCAGAATCCTCCCGAATGCCCTCCTTTTCCAAGAATAACAACCGCCATTTCAAAAATAGCTCTCCCATTTCGAGCACGGGGAGGTCCTGGATTCAATGAACTTTTTCCCCCCCCTTTCGCCATTCAAATCCTTCTTTAAGAAAGATGAGATTTCTTCCATAAACATGGGTAGCAAACCTTGATTCATTGTTGTTTTCACACGTGTATGTTTCAGCAAACAAATGTTTGAATAAACTGAAGTATGTTATTCATAACACACTTGTCCCCTTGATCTCTTTCTTTTGAAGTCCCAAATTGTAATGTGTGCTTTAAAATCTTTATTGATAAGAAATCCTTGGATGTTTCCATATGTATCCATTCCTCCTTCGATGCATAGCGACCAACCATATGAACGGCCTCGTTTGGACAGTATATCATAGTCTCAACAAAATCAGGGACCTTATCACTAGAGTCCTGATTACCATCTGGTTCAGTGAAGGACTCATTCTAAGCTTGCCCCAAGTCTCGGATGCTCCCACGAACAGGACGGTCTACAAAGGGTAGGATAGGTTTTCCTTCCTATTACAAGCATCGAATATGCAATACATTTAAGGGAATATATACATACATTGAATGTAGTTTATTAAAATGCGCCACACAAACAATGAATCACACGCAGAAATTAACACAAATGCACAACAAAAATGGAGGTGTTCACGGCTCAGATGCGCAGCATCACGACATCGTACTCTCCAAAATATTGTCAAAGGTCACATGTACACACAAAAAGTGATGTTAGCATAGTCAATATAAAGATCCAAGCAAAGCACGATAATATAACTTTGAAAAAAATTATGTTACTTAAAATGTATATTCTAGAGTACCCTTATAAGTGATTCATCAACGAATTGTGTAGGTGGATGCTGCAAGTATGACATAGCCTATGGTCCCATGTCAATCTCTGGCATAACTCCGCATAGACTAGAAGGTCCATAGATAGGCCATCACAAAAGGATGAGTCCACCTCGTTCTCGAAGAATTCTCGGCCTCCTATCTTTCCATCATCATTACCCAATTTTGCCTCCTCTCTACATGCTAAGCCATCTTCAACCTCCACCCCTTACAATATCGACCCCTCCATCTGCATACCATCCTCGTCTACACTGGGGACATTGCTTTCATCATACACTCTCGCACTTCAGGGAGTTGAAGGCATAATGTACTACCATCGAGGTTGTCAGAGGTTTGGATAGAAAATTAAGTGTTCAAAATTACATACAAGAGAGATTCAACATTTGTGACATACATCATGTTGTAATAAAAATTTAAAAAATAGTTAATGCACCTGTTCACAATGGACCAATAAGACAAATGTGTCACGTAGATCTGTCAATCTTTTTTCAGAATCTATTTCAAGAAATCCGGATGGACCTCATCGAACGGTTTCCCTGGCTCGTTCTAGTACCACTTTGAACCATTGCATGTCAAATATGATCATGGAGAAGCTATGGTAATCCACCATGATAACACTTTGCAAGTTTCCAAAATACTCCATCTCATCTATATCAGTGTTTGGATCCATTGCTTGCCGTTGGCTTTCTTGCTCGAACTTTGCCATGACACCACAATCAATTGTGGAGTGCATTTTGTCAATGCACTATGCAAAAATGTTGCCCGCGTGACGATGCTGCACTATATATTTTGTACTATACATTGAAACAATTCGATTAGTTGTCACATATAAAATCTATATACGACAACTATGTGGTCACCTTTGGATACATCTCCTCAAAAATTCCAACTCTATCATCATCCTTCAGCGACCATATCATACTCTTGTCTAAGTCCACCATTGGTAGCCACTATGAAATATGCACTAAGTCCTTAGAGACACAAAGCCTTTCAGGGTTTTTATGAAGCACTCCAATAATAACATCCATCGTGTATGGATAGGTCATGTAATCTCCACTTTATCTACAAGATGCACCAAGAGGTGGGTTTGTATCGTGAGCATGCTGGTGGGTAGGTACTTCTCAAAGAGACAAACCATCTCCATTGCTCCTCGCCTTGTGGATTCAATAGAGGATGTCTTGATCTCCTTCTGTGAGATCCATCGCATTAAATTTGATAACTTGTAAATCGCCTCACGTATTTTTGGAGTGAGGGATCCTGTGATTGTGATCGGTAGTATAAAATGCCACAAATGAAGAAGCACTACGAACATTAACTAGACTCCAAATAGCAAAATATGCAGGCTACTTACAATCCATTCATAGTAAAAACCTGACATATCTTATACCAATCATGAGATTTTAGTCCTGATAGTTGATCGTCTTTAGAAAACATGGATCTGAGAGAACACATCATATCCATCGGAGTGTAGATAGACCTGATAATTTGCTTCACAATGTGCTCTTCTTTAGTGGAAAAAACCCAAGGAGCACGAGGTACTTAAATAGGAATAAACGAAGCGTATGTAAAAGGTTCCTGAACAAGTTAGTCATACTCGCATCACTCCACCCATATTTTTCTTGCACACTTAGGAGTGCAAGGAGCATCTTTAGGTGAGATACTCGACACCCATCATATAATAGTATAGATGCTTCTTCTCATAGCGGATCAGATATCTCGGCATCCATGGGTATCAATGCATCGATCATTGCCTCCATCTCAAGCTCCAAGATTGTAGAAAAGTCTGAAAGGCTGTCTATCTCCTCTAGTATTGACAGTATAGACTAGGTCATGCCTTCCAAGTTGTGGATTGGCTCAGACACTCCATCCATCGCACACCCACGAACTCTTCTAACTAGTCGCAATAGGTGCATTCCTCCTTGGGATGAGATGCCACCTCCCTATATAAATATTACAACCACGTCTAATGTTTTTGTATATGATATTCAATTACTTTGCAAAAATAATATAAGGCATGATTGATACACATATTTCTTACCATATCCTAAAAGTCTGAGATCGCCTGATCAATGATCTCCGATTGAAACTCGCCAAAGCTTCGTAGGTATTCTATAGACAAGCAACTCGTTTATCTGATTGCCAACTTGCATTGAGAGTAAGGACACAGGACATATTGATTAAGATACACCGCGCGATCTTAAATATCACGACCATTATTATTTTCCATTTTGTCTACGTTACGACAAACAATTGATTTTTGTTCTCATTCTCTTTTTCTTTCTTAATTTGTTTGAGAAGGGATTTCTTCTCTTGTAACTCAACAAAATTAACGTCAACTAAAGTCTTGGTTTTCTCCCCCTTTCTTTGCACCTTTCTTTGCACTCTTTGTTTTATGTTCTCTCCCCCTTCTCTTTCTTTTTCTCTCTCTCTCTTTCTTTGTTTCCCTTCTCTTTGTTTCTCTCCACCCCCTCGTATTTTCTCTCATTCTCCTCTCTCCCTCTCCCTCCCTCCCTCTCTCTCTCTCTCTTTTCCCATTTCTTTGTTATCTTTCATGTTTATTCTCTCTCTCTCTCTCTCTCTCTCTCTTGTTCTCTCTTCATTTTTCTTTCTTCTTCTCCCTCTCTCATTTTCTCTCTTTCTCCCTCAATGCACCTCATTCTCAAGAAAAACAAACAAAAAAGAAGAAGAAATAATAAGAACAAACCAAAAGATGGATGGATTGTTTGTCTCCTCTTTGCAACAAATCCTCTCTTTGTTTCTCTCCCACCCCTTGTGTTTTCTCACTCATTCTCTCTCTCCCTCCCCCTCTCTGTCTCTTTAAATTGGCTAGAAATCATGGCAAGAAATCTATAAATCTAAACTTACTAATTTTAAACAAATCTAGTAACTTACTAAAATCAATTATTTAAATAGATAAAAATTTAAACAATACAAACCTCTCTCTCTCTCTCTCTCTATCTCTCTCTGTCTTAATCATTGATCAATAATCTAAACATTTTAAAGCAAAGTACCTAACTAAACTAACTAACTAATAGATAAAACTATAAATATATCACCCCCTCGTGTTTTCCCTAGGGGGTCCACTAGGGTTTACCATATGGTATCACGTGAGTGTCAGGGAGGGGGATTATTTAAGGGAAAGAATGTATATTTTATAAGGTAAGGTCCCATAAATAGGGGTAGATAACCAGTATTTTCATATATTTCTTGCACGCAGGTGACGTCTCCTCATTACTACTAGTGAATCCCCCGTGGTGTTTTCTCACTCATTCTCCTGTCTCCCTCCCTCTCTCTGTCTCTGTCTCTATCTCTCTCTCTTTAAATTGGCTAGAAATCTATAAATATAAACTTACTAATTATAAATAAACCTACTAACAGCTTACTAATCAATTATTTAAATAGATAACAATTTAAACAATACAAATTTCTCTCTCTCTCTCTCTCTCTCTCTCTCAATCATTGATTAGTAATCTAAACAATTTAAAGCAAAGTATCTTGCTAAACTAACTAACTAATAGATAAATCTATAAATCTATATCCCTAAACTATATAAGCCTCTCTCTCTCTCTCTCTCTCTCTCTCTCTCTCTCTTTTCCTTTCTTCTTCACCCTCTCTCATTTCCTCTCTTTCTCCCTTAATGCACATCATTTTAAAAAAAAAAACCAAAAAAAAGAAGAAAGAACAAGAACAAACCAAGAGGAGGATAGACTGTTCGCCTCATCTTCGTGACAAACCCTCTCTTTGTTTCTCTCCACCCCTTGTGTTTTCTCACTCATTCTCCTCTCTCTCTCCCTCCCTCTCTCTCTTTCTTACTTTCTTTGTTATCTTTCATGTTCTCTCTCTCTCTCATGCTCTCTTCCTTTTCCTTTCTTATTCTCCCTCTCTCATTTCCTCTCTTTCACCCTCAATGCACCTCATTCTCAACAGAAACAAACAAAAGAAAAGAAAAAAGAACAAGAACAAACCAAGAGAGGGCAACGTACTCACCGCAAAGGTCGGAGGATGGATTCTTCGTCTCCTCTTTGCCACGGCCCCTCTTCTTCTTTCATGCACTTCCTCCTCTTCTTCACGAACAGTGGCGGCGGTGGCAGCGATGAGAAGCTCTCATTCTCTCTCTTTCTATCTTCCTCTCCCTTTCCCTCCTAAGTGCACGATCTCTTCCACTCTCTCTTTCACTCTTTGCAACAAAATGTCGCACTTTTGCTTGCTTTTTTTTTTCTCGGAGTACCGTTGCTATTTACGTCACAAATAGTGACACTGCTATACCCCTATATCCTTGTAGTGAAAGTTTTGTTGAAAAGTTTATACCTTAATCACCAAGATTTGATGCACTACATGAAAAATATAGCAAATTTTGAAAGAATTGATGCTTTGCATTAGAATCAAAGGAAAATTTACAAAATTTCAAAGTTCATATGTTTCTATTTGAAATACAATGCATTGCATTGGAATTGGGACACTTGGTGCTCTCAAGACAATTAGTCCTTTCCACAAAAATAGCCTCTGCTGACTCTGGTAAAGAAATCTGAGGTAGTAAACAAGTTAAATATTTTTTCACAATCATGTGACCTTCTCTTCCATTTTCACCCCTACTTCTATTGTGGATCATCAAATACAATTGAAGGCTCTCCCTATGTGCTAGTGGTTATGAAAGTGCAAAGGTGGCACTCATAAGAGTAGAAGCTGAGAAGATAAAATAAGATGGAGGCTATTTGAAGCCACAGATTGACATAGGTACACATTAATAAAGGATGGAGCAACACTCGATATAGAGAGTGGATGCAATCATTAATAGTAGTAGATTGGGTGGGGATGGTGGATTAAGATATGCTGGCATAGGCACATTGCTCACATGGAGGAGAGGGGTAATGGTGATTAAATGGTTGGTAGAGCAAGCCACCATTCTAGGACAAAAGGGCAATAACCTAGATTCAAGGCACCATAAAACTACCCAATTTTGAAAGTATTTTTAAACTTAAACTAATTAAGAACATTTTCTACACATTAACTCATGTAGGCATTTAGGATGTGCAACATGTCCTTATGTATATAAGCAAGGTCCATTGGTATGGAGAGAGAGAGAGAGACAGAGAGAGAAAGAGTGTGTGTGTGTGTGTGTGTGTGTGTGCATGTGTGTGTGTGTGTATGTGTGCGCACGTGCACTTATGTATCAAGTTTTGACATTAAATACACATTTAGATCCAACTATGGAAAGTGGGAGCACAATCTATAAGTCTCATAATACTAAGTATGTTCATCATGTTTGATTAATCAACAAAGAACACTTAGATCAAACTGTGGAAAATGGGAGGACAATATATAAATCTTAGAATACTGACTATAATGATTGAACGGTCAAAAATGACAACATTCAAGTTGTTGTTGAATAGCTCATTCATTGATTTGGATAGACCACTAAAAATGACCACATCAGGCACCAAAGAAGAGGAATGTCACCGAAGAGTTTGTGAATAACTTAAAAATGAATGAAAGTGATGTTGGAGCTATATATAGCTCACCCTATCTAGACTAGGTCTCACCTATATATATGTAGATTGTGATCAATATGATGTAGTCTTTGGGAGTGTATATGGTGTGTCTCTTCTCTCCCCATCACATCTCTACATATCTAGTCCTATTTTTACATTTAGCAATACCATTCTGTTGAGGAGAGTAGGGAACTATATATTCATGATGAATACCTTGATATCACAATAATCGTCAAAATCATTTAGAATGTATTCTCCACCATTATCACTGCGAAGTTTCTTGATGTGACGAGACCACTATGAAGTTCTAAAACTTTTTGATATTGCTAAAAATATAATAAAGCTTCTGATTTGTGTCGCAATAGAAAAATACTGGTGTATCTTGAGAAGCCATCAATAAAAGTCATGAAATATCGATATTGAGATTTTGATGGAGGGAAAGGTCCACAAATATCAGTGTATGTGAATAAGATCAAGCAAATCTGTAGAATGAGTTGTGGTGGAAATGGAAAAGGGTTTGTGAAAATGCTTTCCAAGTGCACAATATTCACAAATACCCATATGAGGATGAGCTTTGAATTCCATACCTTGAACAAGGTTATGCCGACAAATATCTACAAGCTTGGAAAAATCAGAGTGAACAAAGCGATGCTGCCATATTTTGTTGTTAAGATCACCAGGAGCTGTAGCAACATTTGCAACATCTTCATTTAAAGATAACTCAAAAAGAGTATCATTTCAAGGAGCAACAGCTATGGTTTGGCCATCTTTCTCAATGCATCACTTGGTATGGTAAAAAAAACCGACAAAGAGACCAAGATCCACAAGTCTTGCAACTGAAAGAAGATTCCTTTGTAGATTTGGGACATGTAAAACTCCATGCATAATTCTTGTTGAAGAAAGAGTACCGAGATATAAATCATTTATACCTTTGACTTGGCATGTTGTGTCATTAGCAAGATAAACCAATTTCTTCATAAGAATAGAATGATAATTGTGCAACCATTGGGATTGATATTTCATGTTTCCCATAGCACCAAAATCAATAATAAAAAGAGATTCGTCACGAACATGAAGTATCATTTCCAAAGAGATAGAATAACTCACACAATTTGTTTCTTTAGTAGTATTGTCATGTGTAGCAGCATATACTTTATTACGATTTGAATCAAAACACCTCTTAAAACATAGATGGGTTGGATGATCACTCTTTTTGTAGTAGTCACAAGGAGAATAATCTCTAGATAAACATGGTTGTTTATTTATAATAGCATGTTCTTCATCATATTTTTTGCCTAGTAAATCATCTGTAGTGTGACCATTTCTATTGCAATAAGAACAATGTCTGTTAGGAAACTTGAGACGACAAAAGTTACCATCATGACAACTCCTACATGTAGAGCATGTAAAGGGACGCCTTTGAGCAAGTAAAGCTTGGTCGATTTGTTCTGATTGTGTATCCTCTTGTGAGATCGTAATTGTTTCTTGATTTGCGCATCATCATTCATGTCATTGTGAATATTCAATCAAAGATATGCAAGCTTGATGAAAATTTATCCCATCTTTGTTAGATAATATGGTAACAATATTATCATAAGCAAGATCCTTTACAGTATCAAGAAGTTGTGTTACCAATTGCTTTCGTGGAATAGCATTACCACCATAGCAGCAAGCCAATTGATAATGTTGTTGAATGATTCGATATGTGTTTTCATAGAAGTTCTGATGTTGTATGTAACTCAATGAGCTGACTATGAAGATCAAGTATTTCTGTAATAGATTTCTTCTCAACATTTGCTATCAAATACTCCCATATAGCTTGTGAGATTGAAATATTACATACATCAAGTATAAGAGATTCTTGAAAGAGCAAAAACAATATATCGAGACGAGCTACTTTGTTACATATGACCCACTCATTATAAAGAGTTTGCCATTCTTCAAAGATAGGTCCTTCAATTATAAGGGTATTATCATGAGCTTGATCAATTAGTTGAGGTGGCGGACATTCATAATTACCAAGAAAAATATCATGCAAGTCATCGCCTTCAAGAATTAGCAGCATCTTTATTTTCCACCCAAGGAATCCTTGTCCTTGAAAGTGAGAAATAGAATGTTGTCCAAAAGGAAATCTATTGATGATTATCAAATTTGACATAGTTGATTGAGAGAATACATGCAATATAAGATCACAAAATCTATACATCATGTATGACAATGAGATGAAAGTGCAGCACAGCAAATTGTGCGTAGAAGCTATGTTGTAAGGAAAGACATTTAGTTCAAAAAGCATACTCCAAAAGAAAGAGACCCAAGATAGACAAAAATCTTGACAAGAATTAAGCAACTTGAAATAGACAAAACGTGTAAGAGAATAAATTGGTCTAGTATAGACAAGAAATATGAACAACACTCAAAACATTATCACTTTACTTTTTGGCCAAGAATAGATGATGATCTAGCTAATTTTGGCAAAAATGCAGAAACAAAAGAGTGAGTAATCATGACGAAACCTGTGTCGTAGAAGTATGCACAAAAAGCTATTGTCTTGTTTGTTTTCTTTTTTCAAGTCCAATTTACTTGAATTGACATAACTTTTGACAAAGAACTCCAAATTCAGCATGGATTTGATAATAAGAAAGCTTGTGAGTCCTAACACATAACAAACACTAGTTTTCTTGAGAAAGGCATTCTCTTAAGAGTTTCCCAAATAGAAACTTTTAGGGTGTCCAAGCAAGGCATATCTACAATTCAATATATCTGCAATCTAAATTATGATCGAGTGAAATTTTTCTATGCTTAAAATTCATAACATAAGATGCTCATAACATACACAATATATCAAATTTAAGCTTGAAAAGATCATGAATCAATAATTGAAGAGATACTACATAGATATACTTCCTGATTATCGTCTTCAAGGAATTGGTTGTGGTTGATCCTGATAGCTCTGTTACTCATGTCTTGGTATTTAGATTCAACACTATCGAGAAAAGAGTGTTTTATTACTGTATCAAACAAAGTTCATTGAAGATATTATTTAGAAGTTTGGTTTGGGTTCACACATCCTGCTGTAGTACTCCTTGTCTTTTGACCTCTACCAAAAACTTTCACTTCTTGCAAAATGATGGACAATTAGCATTACATTAACTTTATGCTAATCTTGTTGAATGTCTTCAATTTGTTGGCTTAAATTCTCACCCTGACATTCTTTTTGCTACAAATTTTCTTGGACATCTTAGTTCTACATGCCTCAAACATTGGACTGCAACTAAATGAGTTTTGACATATTTGAAAGACACTAAAGATTTCGGGTTGGTTTATCGACGCCAATAAAACTCTGATTCTCTACATTCACTTCAACTTTTGGGTTATACAGATGTAGATTGGGCAAGCTCTCACTTATCTATGCATTCTACAATTAAAAATGATTTCTTTATCAATGGTTGTAATGTTTCTTGGACTAGCAAGAAACAATGTTGTGTTGTTGTTTCCACTACTACATAGGCTAAATATGTAGCTGCATCTTTAGTGGCTAGAGAGTTAGTATGGCTTTGACCAGTTCTATTAGATATTGGCCATCCTCCTCTCTCCAGCAGCACAACACTTCAATGTGATAACGAAAGTGCTATTAGTTTTGCTAAAGACTATGTTCAACATAACAAGTCTATTATCATTATGTTTGATATGAAGAAAAGAAAGGCACAATCATGATTGAACATTGTCCAAGTGATTAGATGATTGCATATATATTCACCAAAGGACTCATGAAGCATGCTTCACCCTGTTGCACTCAGAACTTGGAGTTGTCTTCAATCTTTGGGAATTAATCTAGTATGACATTGCAGTATCATTGTACATACTCCTTGTAGGCACCATACACTTCACATATGCACATATACCTCAGACCTCTTGGTCATCTTTGTACATACATATTCAATTTCTCTTTATATGCATGGATTCACTTTACATGCACACAATAATCCTTCTTGATCATGTTTTTAAATTTTTATATAGTAGCTTGGGTTTTTCCCTTGTGCTCCCTAAGGGTTTTTTCAATCCGCAGCTAGAGACCTTTGTTTGAGTGGGGGTGTTGGAGCTATATATAGCTCACCCTATCTAGACTAGATCTCACCTATATATATGTAGATTGTGATCAATATGATGTAGTGTTTGAGAGTGTATATGGTGTGTCTCTTCTCTGCCTATCACGTCTCTACATATCTTCTTTCTCTACATCTCAACAAGTGATGCAACTAAGCATTAAAGAAGGGAAGCTTTACGTTTGAGTTTATAAACATACCTAAAATCAAATTCAAAGCTTATAATCCAATGTTCTCTATAAATACTAATTTGAAAATAAAATAGATAATAGCATCCATTTATAAAATGCTGAAGAACATGCATTCTTCAAAATTAAGGGTTGTAAGGTCATTTTTAAAATAATATGACTCAAAAACATATAGGTTCAAAATTTCTCAATAAATTTTTTGTTTTAAGAGAATATTTGAAAAGATTCCAAATGTTTCTCCTAAGATGTAATATTACTCAAAAGGTTTGCAAACGTAGCTGGATGAGGTTGGGAATACTAAGTTTCTATTCACTTTTGATAAGATTTATCCAACTAACCGAAAATATTGCATAAATCAAAAGAGAACTAGTTAAGTGCACCACTCTAACCAGCAATTAGTAAGAACCAAAAAGCATATGTCATCAACAACTAGAAGGACTCTTCTAAGGATAACATCATGACATCCCTAGTATTCACACCTTCAATACAAATTGAAAGGTTGAGTGAAAGAGTAAGCACAAGCAAAATCAAGGAGGCAAGAGCTACAAAAGTTCAAGTAAAGAAGAGAGATCCTAGTGTATGGAAACTCAAATTATTACAATGTGTGATACGCCTTCCCTCATTCCATTGTCACTAGTAGAAGAATAAATAATAGAGTGACAATGATGGGTACCCACTCTCTATTGTGTACAAGTGTGCAGGTACAATGTACAAGTAAATGTAGATAGCTCGAGACAAACATCCTTTAACCCCCAACAACCTACCACTTAAAGGCAAATGTGCCTAACTGTGGAGAAAACAAGAAAAAAGTGACAAAGTACAAAGTATATATAGAAGTATAACAGGATGAGGAATAGATGTCATCGCGTCCTACGACCATCATCTTCCTAAGGAAGGCATAACATTCCACCGGGAGACTTTTAGTGAGTAGATCTATAGGATATGTAATAATAGGGATGTTAAAAAGCTCAATGGACTTGTTTTCTACCACCTCTCTAATGAAGTAACAGCGCACCTCAATGTGCTTTTTCTTCACATGAAAGACCCGATTACGGGCCAATTGAATGACACTCATTGAATGAGAATGCAATGTAAGAGTCATTGTCATACCAAGATCTGCAGCTAGATGGCCTAATCATAAGGCCTTCTTCCAAGCCTCAATTGTTGTAATATACTAGCCTCAATAGTAGACAAGGCCATGCATTTTTGCACCCTAGATACCCCTCTCATTGCAAAGTTTCTTAGAAACCTTAGATATATATTCACCCCCATTGTCAAATCATAAGCATTTCAACATATACCCAAAGTAGTTCTCAACCATGGCAAGAAAGCGCTAAATGTAGGCAAACAATCTGACTTTTGCTTAATAGGATAGGCCTAAACCTTGTGCAAATACTCATTTATGAATGCAACAATGTACTTTGCACCACCCAACAACTGATAGGGCATGGGACCACAAACATTTAAGTTCACAAGAGTCAAAGACTCACCCACATACATAGAGCTAGACTTTTTATGAGAGTTACATGTCTATCACCACAAAGACAATGATCACATGAATCAAAACATAAGTAATCAAGAGATAAAAGATACTGCAAAAAAGTAATTACTTTTATTTCTTTTAAATTCATGTGCCAAAGGTGCTGATGCCATAAAGATACATGTGAAAGATCGGTCAGAGCTAAAACATGGTCAATAGACCTAGAGAGGAGTAGAGGCTACCAACCTTGGTACCTCTAGCAAAAACAAGGCTTCCATGAGTAATTATCCATGTAGAATCACTAAAAGATGCATGGTACATGTCATCATCCAACTATCTAGTTGAAATAAGGCTTTTAGTCAAATCCAATACATGACGTATATCATGAAGACGTACAAAAGGAGCACTAGTATCAAACTTCATTCTAATATCACATATGCCAATGATATCCAATGTAGTATCATCTCCCAGGATAACAAAATATGTAAGAGTGTGGTTGCTAAAAAATCAATGACGATGCAAGGTAACATGGAATGAAGCCCCCAAATCAAGAAGCCATACTGAGAGTAAGAAGACAAAGCATCAATCAACTAAGTATCATCAAGTGATGAAGTAACAAGAATATAGTCAACAAAACTATACTCTAAGGGTATTTATCTCCTCTATCTTCATACTAAACTTGGGTACAATGCTATGATCATTAGAAGATTTAGCATTATCTTGCCCTTTTCCTTTGCATTTCTCATTGAATTTATCATTGTGCATTTTATAGCACTATGGCCTAATGTGACCCTATTGTGCACAATAATGACATGTCCAAGAGAACTTATGATTGTAAGACTTATTAACAGATTCCCCACAAGATTGAGGCTTGCCCTTGTTGGGCTATGAGTATCTACCACAGTTATTATTCCCATTTTCACCATTTGTATCTCTAATTGTAAGTGCATGAGAAGTGCAGATTGCATCAACATTCTTCCTATTCACTTATTTTCTAAGTAAAGCACTCTTTACATAATTTCATTTAGTACCATCTTTATGAGGATTAGCCCTCATTGCAATATAAAACGTATCCCATGACTCTAGTAGTGTGACAAGAATGAACAAAAACTTTATGTATCCTCAAACTAAATGTCATGTGAGATGATAGTCTTAATTCAATTCCTAAATCATCATGGTCATCTAGTATAGGAATGTTTAAGAAAAATAGAGTTGAACTCGGGCTAATAGATCGATAAAACAAGTGGCTTAAGAAACTGGGGTAGCCACTTGATTGATTGATTGAGAGAGAGAGAGAGAGAGAGAGAGAGAGAGAGAGAGAGAGAGAGAGGGGTAGAGGGGGGGAGAATGAGAGAGCAAATATTTCTGCACACACACACACACATACACACACAAAAACACATAGAATGGAGGGAGAGAGAGAGGGGGGGAGGAGAGGGAGAGGAGGGAGGTTCATTGACATGTGTTGCAATGTTGTTTCACGTTTGGGATATTTAGACTTCTTTGTGTAGGTTGCAATGTCTTCATTTTATGACCTCATGAACAACTCCACCAATGAGGAGGTGGAAAACACTGACAAAGTGACTTGGTCACAAAGCATTCAAGTTTGGTGACTCCCCCTCATAGATTGCCTAGTCCACAACTCCAACCTCATCCTTTAGAAGTTAAATCCCATTGAACATATCTTCCGAGTTTGGTTTCACATAGCCTTTTGTAGCCCGCCATCTTGTTCTCTTTCCATGGTCCCACCCCATTGTAGGCCTTCTCCCAGCCTTGTACACTCGCAAACTCAACCCATTGTGCATAGGATTCAAATCCACTATCAAGCTAGGCATAATGATCACATCCCCTCATTGTATCATAGCAACCATATCTTACACATGTCTACTATGGTCAACCCCAACCATATCCCTCCCCCATCCGAAAGGCACAAACAACTCCTACTTTAGATCCTCCTACCACTCAAACATTTGAAAGGTGAGAAGGATCAATGATTGCTTGGAAGTGAGCTATGGTGGAGAGCAAGAGCAAGAAGAAAGAGACAAAAATGGGAACTCCAAGAGTCACAATGTGTGATCAGGCCTTCCTTTATTCAAACGGTCACTAAAAGAATAAAAAATAAAGTGATGGTGATGGGCACCTGCCACCTGCAGTGTGTAGTGGCGGGTATTGTCAGTGTAGTAATACACGCGCGGCTAGGCAGAGGTGCCTTTACCACCAACAATCTCCCCCTTAAAGGTTAATCTGTCCAAATGAGGAGTGAAAAGAAAAAGAAAAGACAGTACAATGTACACATGTACAACAGGATGAGGAAAAACATCATCTCATCCAATGCCCATCAATCTCCTGAGGAAGACAAAGCGCTCAGTAGTGAGCCTTTTGGTGAGAAAATCTATAGGATTTTTGTCAGTGGAAATCTTGATAAGGTCAACAAAATTGTCCTCCATGACCCCATGTATGCAGTGATACCTCACCTCAATGTGTTTTGTATTCGCATGGAAGACCGGATTCTTGGCTAGCTGAATAGCACTCATAGAATCTGAATGTAGCATAAGTATAGTATCAATCCCAAGGTCATGAACCAAATGGCCCAACCATATGGCCTCCTTGCAAGCCTCAATGGCAGCAACATACTTGGCCTCAATTGTAGAGAGAGCCATACACTTCTGAACCTTGGACATTCAAGAAACAACACCTCCATCATAGGTAAAGACATAGCCGGAAGTGGACTTCCTACTATGTGCATGTCCTGCATAATCAGAGTTTGTGTAGCCCACAACTCCTATATCTTGGCTACCATAGCAAATACACATATCTGATATGCCCTTCAGGTATCTCATGATACCCTTTATGACATCCCAATGCTTTTTTCCATGTGTAGCCATATAGCGTGCCACAACACCAACTACAAAGGAAATATCTAGACGAGTGGCTATCATGGCATACATCAAACTACCCAAGACTGATGCATAAGGGATCTTGACCATCTCAGTCCTCTGCTCATCCATCTGCGGACAATCCGCCTATGAAACCTTCACATAAGAAGGTAATGGACAACCAATAGGCTTTACGTCCTGCATGCGAAAATGCTCAAGGACTTTATGAATGTATTCCCTCTATGAGAAGTAGAGTAGTCCGTGATGCTTGTCGTGCTTAATGCATATACCATGAATGTGAGAGGCCTGTCCCAAATCCTTCATCTCAAATCTCTTCTTTAGCTAAGATTTAAGAGCATCCAAGTCATCATGAGCTTTTCCTACTATCACCATATCATCCACATAAAGTACCAAAATAAGCAATGAGCCATCACAAGCTTTCTTTGTGTAAAGTCACGGATCCATAGCACTTCTGATGTAGCCCTGTGACTGCATAAAGGCATTAAAATTATGATACCACTCCCTAGGTGCCTGCTTCAAGCCATAAAGACTTTTCTTCAACTTGCACACTAGGTGCTACCTGCCAGGTTCTGCAAAGCCCTTAGGCTGCTCCATGTATATCTCATTATGCAAATCCCCATGCAAGAATGCAGTCTTGACATCCATTTGGTACAAGTCCAAGTCAAGATGCGCGAGTAAGGCCAAAACCAAGTCATCTTGACCACATGAGAAAACACTACATCAAAGTCAACTCCATGCTCCTGTTTAAAACCCTTAGCAACAAGTCTTGCCTTATAAGCCGGCTTAGGGTTTCCAGGGGTACTTTTTAGCTTGTATACCCATTTTCATGGCAAAGCCTTCTTGCCCTAAGCCAACGCAACCAAATCCCAAGTCATATTCTTATGCAGGGCTCGGGAGGTTCACTATATATATATCCTCGATATAACGTGCATTCATGGCCTATTTATAAATATCCTAATCTGTAAATTTTTCTTGAATAAAACACAAACCTTTTCTATTCAATCTGTAAGTAACCCCTTTATATGACACCCTTTTGAATGTAAAAAATGTATAAAAATATTATTTTAAAAACCCCTTATTTTGAACTCACGTTATATATACATATATTCATGAGTGACCCCCCCCCCCCCCCCCCCCCCCCGAGGTGCAGGGTGTCTATCTCAAACTGCATAGCCCTCTCCCAGGAGTGATTGTCACCCCTGCGCATAGCCTCATCGTAGGGGATAGGTTCTCCTATATATGTAACCAAGACGTAATGCATTGAGGGCTTAAATCTATTAGGTGGATGTCTATCTCTAGTATATAGTCTCACCGTAGGCTCTACAACTGGTCCAACACCCTAACTTGCTGTGCAGAAGCACATGGCTCCTCTTGGAATATAACACTGTGTATCTCTACCACCTTCTTAGGCTGCCCAATGTGTGATCGGGCCTTCCTTTATTCAAACTGTCACTAAAAGAATAAAGAATAAAGCGATAGTGATGGGCACCTGCCACCTGCAGTGTGCAGTGGTGGTGGGTATTGTCAGTGTAGTAATACATGGGCGGCTAGGCAGAGGCGCCTTTACCCCCAACAACATATTTCCCCTCTAATAATCGTAAACTGAAAAAGCAATCTACTAAGAAGGCTAGGTGGAAGAAACTTGTCTGATCCAAGGCAATATCCAATAGCATGAGAGATTACTAGACCCTAGAATAGTTTAGGGTTTTGATAGATGCTAGAAAAAGTCTGGACACACAGATGACGAACACCAAGGGTCCACAAAAAATTCTCTCATTGAATGATCGGTGGAAAATGATTGCCAATTGGTTCAAGAAAGGGGTTCTATAGAAGACTCTACTCCAATGGTGCTCCAATGCCATGACCAATGGGAGAATTTCTTCCCTAAGCACAAAAAAAATCCACAACTAGGACAAGGACATTCCATCAAGATACACCAAGTTGGTCCACATGGAGTAGGATGAGAGAGAGTAGAGGGGGCTCCCCAAAATGTTTAACAGAGACATCTACAACATCATCAACACAACATTTGTGGAGGACGTCTTGGTGGACCCTAGACCCTTGGTGGTTGATTCTTCGAGAGTTGAGATAAGTGTTTTTATCTTTCACCCAACTTGAAGATATTATGTGTCTGCGGGGAGTCCCCCTAATAGAACATGTAAGATACCACATGAGCTCAATGGGAATGATATTTTATTTAGTACAATTTACAAGGTTATATTTATAAAAGGGATTTTTAAATTATAATTTGAAAAAACCTCATAAGTTTAGTAAAGTAAAAGGATCATTTTATGACCTTATAGCATGTAAAGAAAGGGTATTTCTTAATACCCTTTGAATGCACGTTATATAGATGATTTCTTATACGTGCACCCCAAAGTATGTGTCATGCATTTATTTGCAAAATATTATGAAGAAATTAGAACTTGGAAATGGATTTGTGTACTATGACAATGTAGAGATATTGAATGGCAATGGAGAGGAGAAGGACGTAGCTCATCCAAGAGCCGATGTAGCAAGAGTCGAAGGTGGTAATGCTAAAACATATGTCAACTATATAGCTTTAAAGAAGGTACGACAAGATAGCATAACCAATTTGATAAAGAAAGATTTCCATGAAATTAGCAAAGATCTTATTGATCCTATGGACCATGGATAACACTTCTGAGCACAAGAATAAAGGGCTCAAGTGCAAGCTTGATTGCGGTACAAGACCATTTTGCACAAGTAGATGTGGAGCAAGTTTAGGGTGTGCAAAAGGCACTTGACCAAATGAACATTTCCTTTAGCACTACCTTTCAGGGGGAAGCACTAAGCACATGCAAAGATTTATGTGTTCATCAATTCTCTATGTTGCCATAGTCAAGGTTCATTTTACTCTCCATACATTAGCCTTTTCTTATATCATGTTTCATGATTTGCTAGTTCCCATGTATGGTTTGCCATTTGAGTGTAATAAAGATGTGTCCTTGCTTTCATCACACTTAAAAGGGTAATCTTCTTGGTTGTTTTTCAAAATCAAGGGAGGTTTACCTAGCATGTATAAATTCTTCAAGTTTCTTGTTGTATTGGAAAAATATCGTGACACATTGCATAAAGGTCTCCTTTCATACATGTACACTTTTAAGATAAATGCATCACTTAATGTCTTCATGTAAAAATCCTAACTAAATTGCTATCACTATTTTAAAGACCCTTTAGTTTATGTAGTATGTGTAATGCTCTCTAAGTTTCTTTTTTGGAAAACATTGTCATATATTGCATAAGGGTCACATTTCATATGTTCATGCTTAGAAGACAAATGCATGATTTAATTAATTTATTTAAAAACTAAATTGAAATCACTAGCACTATATTAATAATTTCAAAACCACATTGCAATGACCAATGCAACTTAAAGATGTCACTTGTATTAATTGCTAGTTTTTAAAAGATGTAACGTGTCCACTAGTATCATCCCGGACACGTCTTAGCAGTCCATCGGAAAGGATGTCTAGAAAACTCTGCCCGGCACTCCCATGGAATGTTACGGGTTTTGCGATCTAGGTGAGGCACAGTCGTGACGGCAGGGGGAATCGATGGCCTGGTATATGGCGGCAGCAACGGCAACTTTTCTCCTCCTTTCGGCTAGCGAGGCGGCACAGTGGTGGTCCTCCCCTCCTCATGACGATCTCTCCAATGCCGTCAGCCTCCTCTTTCTTCCTCACGACAGATTTCCCCACCCTCCTACACGGCCATACACAGAATCTCCACTCTCTCCTCAGCACGGCGATGGCAGCACCAGAGTCCTTCTCTCTCCGTTCGTCTTCTTCACAGCGGGTGGACCCTCCCTCCTCATGACGTCCCCCTCGATTTAAATAGGGAAGGGGAGAGGGATCCTCCCTCCCTACCTGTCGACTCCATAGTGATCAGAGATGAGGAAGCTCCAGCAAGGAGCTTTGCTGGCCATTCTATTTCCCTCTCCCCCCCTCCAGCACGACCGTCGGGGCTAGGGGGGATAAGGAAAAAAAAATTCCATTTATTCATTAAAAGAAAATGTTAAATCATTTTCCCTAAGAGGTAGTTTTCATGAACATTACAAAAGAGCAGTGTCCAAAATCTTCAAAATGAAAGGTATGTTCATTGAAAGGTAGTGTGTAGCTCATCAAGGTACATGGTGACTACATCCTTGTTGATGGCTATATAAGCACCATCAGGATCATGTTGAGCAGCATGGTAAACTGCCACAGCATTAGCAAGAAAGTCATCCAACATAATAAGGCCATGATCAATTGCCATGCACTACAAGGAAAGAGAGGTATAGCGACGCCGGGTAGCGACACAAGAATAGCGGCATCGCTATTTGTGACGCAAATAGCGATGCCCCACAGGGAAAAAAAAGAGGGCCGAAACCCGAGCACGTTTCATTTCGCGCATTTTCGTGAGACATTTCGAGAGGGAGAGTGAGAGAGAGAGCGACCGTTTTGCATAGAGGGTGAGAGAGGGAGAGGGAGGAAGAAGGCTTGCCGCCACCGTCGTTCGCGAAGGAGAGAAGGAGCCACCGTCGCGAAGAGGAGCTGCCAAACCCTCGCCATATCTTTACGGTGAGTCCATTCTCTCTCTCTTTTGCTTGTTTAGGGTTTAATTTGTGTATATTGGAGGGAGAGGAAATGGGAGAGAAAGAGAGGGAGAGGGAGAGGGAGGGAAAGAAAGAGAATGAGAGGGGGAGAGAAAGAGAAAGAGAAAGAGAGGGAGAGGGAGGGGGGAGGAAATGAGAGAGGGAGAGGGAGGAAGAGAAAGAGAAAGAGAGGGAGAGGGAGAGGGAGAGGGATGGGGAGGAAATGAGAGAGGGAGAGGGAGGGAGAGTGCATTCTCTCTCTCTTTTACTTTTGCTTATATGATTTGTGTATATATATTGAGAGAGGGAGAGGAAATGAGAGAGAAAGAGAGGGAGAGGGAGAGGTAGGAAATGGGGGAGGGAGGGGGAGGGAGGGAGGGAGAGAGAGAGAAAGAGAGGGAGAGGGAGGGCGAGAGAGAGAAGGGCGAGAGAGAGAAAGAGAGGGAGAGGGAGAGGGAGGAAATGGAAGAGGGAGGGGGATGAAATGAGAGAACGAGAGGGAGGGAGAGTGTATTCTCTCTCTTATTTATTTATTTTTTGTATAATTTGTGTATAATGAGAGAGGGAGAAGAAATGAGGGAGAGGGAGAGGGAGAGATAAAAAGAGAGGGAAATTAAGGAGAGAGAGGGGGAGGAAATGAGAGAGGGAGAGGGAGGAAGAGAGAGAGGAAATGAGAGAGGGAGAGGGAGAGGGAGAGGGGGGGAGATGAAAACATAATAGGGAAATGAGAGAGGGAGAGGGAGGGAGAAGAAATGAGAGAAGGAGAGGAAGAGAGCAAAAGGAAATAAGAGAGGGAGAGGAGAGAGAAAAAAAGAGAGAATGAGAGGAGAGAGAAAAAGAGATAAGATGTTAAACATAATAGGCAAAGAGAGAAAGAGAGGGTGTGGGTGAGGGTGAGGGCGAGGGAGGGAGAGGAAGAGAGAAAAGGAAATGAGAGAGGGAGAGGAGAGAGAAAAAGAGAGAAAGATCATTAAACCTAATGCTAAAAGAGAGAAAGAGAGGGTCAGGGTGAGGGAGGGAGAGGAAATGAGAGAGGGAGAGAAAGAAAGAAAGGGAAATGAGAGAGGGAGAGGAGAGAGAAAAAGAGAAAAGAAATCATTAAATCTAATAGAGAAAGAGAGAAAGAGAGGGTCAGGGTGAGGGAGGGACAGGAAATGAGAGAGGTAGAGAAAGAGAGAAAGGTAAATGAGAGAGGGAGAGGAGAGAGAAAAAAATGAGTGAGAGAGAGGAGAGAGAAAAAGAGAGAAAAATCATTAAACGTAATAGGGAAAGAGAAAAAGAGAGGGTGAGAGCGAGGGAGGGAGAGGAAATGAGAGAGGGAGAGGAAGAGAGAGGGAGAGGAGAGAAAAAAAATTTAAGAGAGAGAGAGGAGAGAGAAAAAAGAGAGAAAGATCATTAAACCTAATGGGAAAAGAGAGAAAGAGAGGGTCATGTGAGGGAGGGAGAGGAAATGAGAGAGGGAGAGAAAGAAAGAAAGGGAAATGAGAGAGGGAGAGGAGAGAGAAAAAGGAATGAGAGAGAGAGGAGAGAGAAAGATCATTAAACCTAATGGGAAAAGAGGGAAAGAGAGGGTCAGGGTGAGGGAGGGAGAGAAAATGAGAGAGGGAGAGAAAGAAAGAAAGGGAAATGAGAGAGGGAGAGGAGAGAGAAAAAATGAGAGAGGGAGAGGAGAGAGAAAAAGAGAAAAAAATCATTAAATCTAATAGAGAAAGAGAGAGTGAGGGTGAGGGAGGGAGAGGAAATGAGAGAGGGAGAGAAAGAGAGAAAGGTAAATGAGAGAGGGAAAGGAGAGGGAGAAATGAATGAGAGAGACAGAGGAGAGAGAAAAAGAGGAAAAATCATTAAACCTAATAGGGAAAGAGAGGGTTAGGGTGAGGGAGTGAGAGGAAATGAGAGAGGGAGAGGAGAGAGAAAAAAATCATTAAATCTAATAGAGAAAGAGAGAAAGAGAGGGTCTGGGTGAGGGAGGGACAGGAAATGAGAGAGGGAGAGGAGAGAGAAAAGGAAATGAGAGAGAGAGGAGAGAGAAAAAGAGAAAAATCATTAAACCTAATAGGGAAAGAGAGAAAGAGAGGGTTAGGGTGAGGAAGGGAGAGGAAATGAGAGAGGGAGAGAAAGAGAGAAAGGGAAATGAGAGAGGGAGAGGAGAGAGAAAAAATGAGATAGGAAGAGGAGAGAGAAAAAGAGAAAAATCATTAAACCTAATAGAGAAAGAGAGAAAGAGAGGGAGAGGAAATGAGATAGGGTGAGAGAGGGAGAGGAAATGAGAGAGGGAGAAAGAGAGAAAGGGAAATGAGAGATGGAAAGGAGAGAGAAAAAAAATATGAGAGAGAGAGAGGAGAGAGAAAAAGAGATAAAAATCATTAAACCTAATAGGGAAAGAGAGAAAGAGAGGGTACCCTAGCACTTGCTATATAGTATCATAGTACTGGGTACTTGGCACTATGATACTAGAGTACTAGGTGCTAGATACTAAGATGCTATGATATTATGTGCTAGGTACTGACTACTAGGTACTAAATACTAGTGTTCTATGATACTATATGCTAGGTCATAGAAAAAGAGAGAGATGGAAGGAGAGGATAACAATCTAAGAAAGAAAAGAATGATAACAAAAACAAACTGTTTGTTGTAACATAGACAAAATGGAAAACGAAGAAGGTCCTGTTGTTCAAGATCGCGAGGCGTATCTTAATCAGCATGTCCGATGTCCTTGCTCTCAATGCAAGCTAGCAATTAGACGAAAATGCCCGTTGTCTATAGAACATGTACGACAATTTGGTGAGTTTCAATCTGAGATCATTGATCAGACGATTGCGGATTTTCAGCAAACGGTAATTTGAAGTTAATATCAATCATGCATTGTACTCGCAAGCTAATTGAATACCATATACAATAAGATTAGGTCTCGCTGGCAAATTTTCTATCCAGGGAGGTGATGTCTCATCCCAAGGAGGAGTGCACCCTTTGTGGCCAATTAGAAGAGTACATGGGCGTGCGATGGATGGAGTGGAGGAGCCAATCCACCACTTGCAAGGCCAATCTATACCCTAAATGCTATAGGAGACAGGTAACCTTCCAGACCTACCTACAATCTTGGAGCCTGAGATGGAGGCAATGATCGATGCATTGATTCCCATGGATGTTGAGACTTCTGATCCGCTTAGAGAGGAAGCATCCATACCATTATATGATGGGTGTTGAGTATCTCGGCTGAAGACACTGCTTGCACTCTTAAGTGTGCAAGCAAAATACAGGTGGAGCGTTACGAGTGTGACAGAGTTGTTCAGGTACCTTGTACATATGCTTCGTTGATTTTTTTTTCGGCACTATTATTACAAACATTTGTGCTTTTTCATGGTGTTTTATGATTTTTTTCAGGTTATTGAAATATCATATATTACTACCTGCAAATACCATGCCTGAGTCTCGTGATGATGCACGATATGTTTCACGAAAGCTTGGCATGGACTACAATAACATCCATGCATGTATCAACGATTGCATACTATTTCGAGGAGAATAGGAGACTATGGAGACATGTCCAAAGTGTGGTGCTCATAGGTATCGACAGGACTTGCAAGGGCAAACCATCCCTGAAAACGTTCTCAGACACTTTCCGCTTATCCCCCCGCATAAACCACATGTTTCATACGTCTGGCATGGCGAGCTTGACAACGTGGCATGCACAGGTCCATGGATGGAGTTCAACGAATATCAGTGGATTCGCACGCATGGAGCCACATTGACTCTACCTTCCCAGGCTTTTCTCGAGAGCCAAGGAATCTTCGGCTCGATCTTGCAATGGATGGCGTGAACCCATTCGGCATGCGCTCAACTTCTTATAGTTTGTAGCCTATAGTCCTTGTCAACTATAATATCCCTCCATGGCTTTCTACGAAGAAAGGACATCTCATTCTTAACTTACTCGTCCCCGGTCGCTACAAAGTCAAAAATATGGACGTTTATCTTCGTCCATTAGTCGATGAGCTTAAGATTTTGTGGGAGGAGGGGGTCACCGTGCAAGTTATGAGCATGCATGATGGTCAGTGGTCAGCCAATATTCAAGCCATTCTCATGTGGACGATGCATGATTTTTCGGGATTTGGAGAGTGCTCAGGTGATTAGGCCTTCGTTCTCATTTGTAATATCTATATTTTATCTTGTTCAAGCAAGTATTCACTAGTCGTGGTGTTGGAACAGGTCTAGTTACCTCAGGTTATCGTGCATGTCCATTGTGTGGGCCACAGTTAGACTCCCGAAGGTCACGAACCATGAAGAAGATGGTATATCAAGGAAACACTGCTTTTTTGCCAGAGGATCATGAACTTAGGGAAGGTTTCCTTGGACGACCTCCAACACGTATGAACACCGCAAGTTGGTACGAGCTGAAAATGGTCCACGCGAAATCACATTCAAACGGAATGCGGTGGTTCTCAGTTTTCTATGAGTTGCCATATTGGATCCACTTACAGGTCAACCACTTGTTGGATCCCATACATATTTTGAAGAATGTGGGCAGCTTGCTATGGGAGCACATCACAGGAAAGAGAGACACTATAGGGGCACGAATGGATTTGAAGGAGGTAGGTAAGATGGAGGCACTTTGACAACGAGCTCGGCCAGAAGGTTGGTTGGTATCTGAGACGCTAGTGCATATTTCACAATGGCTACCAACGGTGGATCCAGATAATGAAATGCTATGGTCGTTGAAGGACGATGATAGACTGACTGGAGATGTGGTGGTTGGAAATGGGGTAGAAAAAAGAATGGATGCCTCAACGGAGAAGAAGGTGAATCGCTTTTGTATGTTGCACCATGCCTCTATGGAGACGTGGCTAGCCAACTCCCAGATCGCTAGGCAAGATCGAGAGGAAGTGCGAGCTGAATTCCAATGTAGTACGTGTCATGGACCGATTCGATATTCCGAAGGCATGGAGGAGATGCCGCGGTTCATGTCAACGCGATGGTTGCATGGAGCTTTGACCGCAGCGTCTCGCGAAGGGACAGAGGTCTCAATGGAGGAGTGGGAATTCTCGAGGGGATGTAGTCCAAAGGTGATGAGGGGTTTAGAATCTGACGTATCTAAATTTTATATGTGACATCTAATTTGCGTGTTTCAATGTACAGTACAAAATATATAGTGCAGCGTGGTCGTGTGGATGGCATTTTCGCGTGGAGCGTATTGACAAAATGCGCTCCACAATGGACTGTGGTATCATGGCAAGGTTCGAGCAAGAGAGCCGGCAACGAGCAACGGATCCAAACACGGTTGTGGATGAGATGGAGTATTTTGGAAACTTGCAAAGTATTGTTATGGTGGATTACCGTAGCTTCTCCATGATATTATTCGATGTGCAGTTGTTCAAAGTGGTACTTGGAGGAGCTGGAGCAATAGTTCGACGAGGTCTATCTGGATTTCTCGAAATAGATTGTGAAAAAAAATGGACGGATTTGCGCAACACCTTTGTGTTGCCGGCCCATTGTGAACAGGTGCATGGACTCATTTGTTTGCTAATTGTATTATGACATGGTTTATGTCACAATGGTTTGAACTCTCTTGTACGTGTTTGTGAACAAGTAATCTTCTATCCAAACCCCTGACAACCTTGATGGTGGTATGTTATACCTTCAACTCCCCGAAGTGCGAGACTATATGATCAAAGCAATGTTCCGAGCATAGATGAAGATAATATGCAAATAGAGGGGTTGATATTGCAAGGGGTGGAGACCGTCAAAAACTTGGAGCCAGCATCGGCTAACAATGATGGAAATACAGGAGTCCAAGAATTCTTTGAGAACGAGGTGGACTCATTCTTTTGTGGTGACATGTCTATCGACCTTCCAGTGTATGCAAAGTTGTGTTAGCAGATTAACATGGGACCATAGGATACTTCATACTTGGAGCATTCACTTACTCAATTCGTTGACCAATCGCTTATAAGGGTACATAAGATATGCATTTTAAGTGAGATTTTTTTAAAAATGATTTATATTACTGTGCTTTGTATGATTTAAATTGATTATTCTAACATCATTTTTTATCTGTGCAGGTGACATTTTCAGGATGAGTCGAGGGATGAGCGATGAGGAGTTACAGGATATCTTCACACACGTGTCTCTAGACCAAATCGCGAGATTTAGAGATATGGCAGACCAGGAGATGTCTCGGTCTTCGTTAGGGCACTCTGCTAGATCTACTTCAGCGCGATTGGATGCTTCCGCTTGGAACAGACAATCTCGGCGCTCGAGACTTGGGCCAGAGGGAGGGAGTGCTTTGGGGTCAGGGGAATGCTGAAGAGATACAGAGGCAGTGAGCCTGCGGTCGACACAGGATATAGGTGCAACTCCTTGCTCTCATGGCCCTTCCAGGGAGCGTGGCTCAGGCTCAGGCTCAGGTGGATGCTGTGGAGGCACGGACGCGATATCTCCGTCTCATCGTTTAGCTCGAGTTGTGTCACCTCAGGGATTTGTCACACCTATGGGGACGTCTACTCCAGTTACTCCGGATTTTGCTGAGCCGTCAGCAGGTGGCACCCCTATGGGTGCCACTCAGGTCAGTACACCGAATGCACATGGGTCTCCTGGATATGCCCAGGAGCGTGGACGCAGATGGGAGAAGATCCATCTTAGGCACACTCTAGGGGGATATGGATATCTAGTCGATGGTAGGTCAGGAGACATCATCATGAATGATGAGGGGAGGAGCGTGATGGCTCGCATGAGAGAGTTGTGCCAACAAGTTTTTTGGCACAACGTCTTGGATCATTGGAAGAACATACCGGAGGGGAGCAAGGACTACATAGTAGCATCCTTGCACGAGGAGTTTTCGGTTCCAGCCTCAGTAGATAGATTCTCTACGGACTGGATGATGGATTGCATGTGTGCATACATGTCACACAGACGATCTGACGCACGTAAGGCAATCAAGAGTGGGGCTGCAAAACCCGAGTCATTATAATACAAAAGAGGATTTTAAGAACTCAATAGATTGAGAAAGATGAGAGAAAAACACATGATTGGGCCCCACCTCCCCCAATGGCAAAAGCCATGGTTTGCCATCCTTAGTTATATATTATAGTTTTACATGGATATTTGCATTCATATCTTACATATAATTAGAAATCACCCATGTGCACATTAATTAATAAAATGCTCGAGAAGGACAAGCGTCCACATCAACTTCTTGCACAAGAAATCCACCTTATATACGAGCCTCGGTCAACAAAAAAATCTTATAGAATCCATTGTAAAATCTCATGAAATCCACTGTGACTATGCCTCCTGGCATCATACCCCCAGGGGTGGGATAGCAATTGTCCACAATTGCTATTAGCTGCTCAATGTGGAGCTAGCAGTGTAGGGTAAGCACTAAGGGTGCGAGCGGTCATCAGTTGCACGTGTTCAACTGAATGAGTTTTTTTTTTGAATTTTACCAAGTATCTAGTATAGGATAATAAATCAATTAGAGTCTAATTATTAGCACACAATTAATTCTAATAAGATTTAAAAATAGTATTAGTTCCATAGATGTCTTTCGTGGGAGTAAGAGAGTCAAAAGATAAGACGAAAATATTATAAATGCTAGGTCTCATACTCAAAGCATCGACAATAACAAATAAAATTGTTATTCTAGTTTAGTAGTAAGTAAAAATTTAACTAAGAATTTTAGAAAGAAAAAAAAATAAAAGACTTACATATCTTATCTTGATTGGAGATCTCTATCTTTATTAGAAAGCGTGAATTCGCAATAGAATTAAGAAGTTGAAGAATCTTCCAAAGTACTTTTAAGAAAAATATGTTAGTCTCAATTTTTATCAAATCAAAAGATAACAATATTAAAGGCATACTATAATCGTTAAAAATTAAAATGATAATCATATTGAAGGCCTACTTTGAATAAAAACAACTTATATCTTCTTGTGAATCAGTTAGTCTATAACTAGAGAGTTGGAGCTTATAAGGAATTTTACAAAACATTTACCTATGACTAAGACTAAAATTTAAAAAGAAACATATTAAAGATAAGGCTAAAGTTGGATAAAATACTAGTCTCTTGGTTAAAAATAGTAATCTTCAATTTCTATGGCATATTTAGATATGATTATCTTGTAATATATGCATATTTAGACAAAACCATATCTAATATAAGTTTTAGATCTTTGCACAAGCTAAAACTTTTTCTTTTGGGAGTATGCTCAAATTCCAAATGGATTAAAGACTATCCTACTAGGAAATTAGATGTTTGCATAGGTTGAAATTTACAAATTTCACAAAGCCTGGGTTAATTGCAAGACCTACTTTCAAGATAAATAACTTTCTTTGTAGATAAAATCAGGTCATATTGATGATAACTAGAGAGTTGTAGAAAACAAGAAGGTCAACAATTCATGTCCTTATGATGGATTACCGATTCTGAAGGGAAGGTCATAAAAAAGAGGGCTCAAAGTTGGCTACTACATAGTTTTTGCATATTGCTATGAAATTTGCATTCAAGGTCACTTTAGGACTCAAATAACTCACTAAATATTCAAAATTTGTAAAATATGTATCTAATAACAATTGTAGATCTTTGCTGTAACACCATCCTCAAAATATAAACCAATAAAAAGTTACATTACCTGAAGGATAGTTGTTCAAGAGGATTTTTATGGTAAAGCATATGCAATAGCTAGACTACTTTCAAGTGCCTCTTCTATATAGCTTGTTACATAAATAAAGACCTAATATGCTTCAACTTGAAACTTTTATCAAATAAAGCAAAGCTATGATTTACTATGAAATAAACTTCAAAAACTTTTTGACTATAACATCCTGTTTGGATAGCCAAGTCCATGCTATAATCCAAATTTAGAGAAGAACAAATTGGATCAATTCAAGTCAATCAACTGTGGATATAAGGCTATTTAAAACATGAGAAATGCAGTTGCAATATTCATATGTAGTGATTTGTCTTGTAGATTGTGATTGTTCCACGGTGTTTGCATTTATATAGTGATATCATACAATTGAAAACTCGGAGTATAGCTAGGCTCTGATACCAATGTTATGCAGTGGAACTCGTGGGAAATCTAGCAAATCAAATCTCAATCATAAACAACTTTATGACACACATAATAGAACTTAGTGGAAAAATCTAACAAATCAAACATCGCAACTATTAAATACAAACAACATTATAATACATAAGAGGATTTTAATAACTCAATAGACTGAAAAAGACAAGAGAAAAATGCATGATTGAGCCCAATCTCCCCCATGGCAAAAGCCATGGTTTGCCATCCTTAATTATATATTATAGTTTTACATGGATATTTACATTCATATCTTACATATAGTTACAAAGAAAGTACAAATATCAATTAAAATATAGAGTTTTAAGAGTCAAGAGGTATCCTGTAATATGCTACAATTGCTACAAAAAATTATATGCTCTAAATCTTGATGTTTTGGCATCACCATCGCGTCTAGAGCATGCCAAAACTCCCAAAATAACTCTTGAAGCTGTGAATTCTGATTCTGGATGAGGGACAAACGAAAAAACTCAGTTTTCACCTTGTTCTCCTGTTTTGTACGCAATCATGTTGCTTTTATAAAGAAAGCTAGAAAATCCTTTTAAAACTTAACCACATTAAGAAAATAACAAGGTATTCCATAAAGAAATCTTATTTCAATAAAAGCATATCTTAAATCTCATATTCTAAAATAATCTATATTAAAAATGAATAAATTAATAATATTAAGGACAGTGATCTAATTATTACTAAAGAAATTTAAACTTATAACTTACAAATAGAGTAATAATTTTAATAATGTAATATCATATAAATACATAATATTATATATTATACTTAAGATAACTAATCATAATTATGAAATTTACACTTTGACTTATGCTAACGCCTAGTGCTACCCAAAGCCACCACTGCCTGCTCTACACATCAATTGAAGCATTCACAATTGTTTATAAATAAAATAAACAAATAATAGTGAATACCTAGCACTCTTCAGATACAAATAATTAAAATAGATTGGAACACTATCCTAGCCTTAATTTAATTCGAGTGCATACTCTAAACTCGTAAAAGCTTAATTAATTAATATGAATTTTGCAAAATCACACATTGTGGAATCACCCATGTGCACATTAACTAATAAAATGCTCAAGAAGGACATGTGTCCTCGTCAACTTCTCGCACAAGGAATCTAGAGCCCCAGTCGACAAATAAATTTTACAAAATCCACCGTAAAATCTCACGAAATCCACCATGACTATGCCTCTTGGCATCAACAGACCATTAGGTCATGAGTTAGATTATGCTGCCATATAAAAAAACATAGGGTCTGAAGAATATTTGTCATTATAGGAGCCAAGGAAACCGGCATAAATATCAACAAATTGCAAGTTGTAATGCACTATGCCCTACAAGATCATGGAGTACTTGCCCTTGTGATTGTACTATATTCTTGATAATTCATGTGTTGGCCTCTCCATGCCAATATGTGTACAATCTATGGCTCGACAACAATTGGACAATCTCTCTTTGTTGCAAGAATTCACCATAGCTTTGCACAAAATTAAAAAAATATGAGAGAATCACTAATTGCAATGAAATAGAGTTGAGAGATAAGAATGCACGAGAGACCAATTGCATGCAATTTTTCCTCCATGCATAGGTGAGTCCATCTCCCATGCATGTATCTATTTGATTTTATTATCTTGGCGCTCAAAAAGGTTCCTCAATATAGGCCCATATATTTCTCTTTCTTGCACAGTTCTTTTTTTCACTTATTTTCTCAAAGTTAGACTATGTCCATTCCAAAAAATAGTATCTAAAAATATTAATCATAATTTATTCAAGATCACTACAAGATATAGGCCTTCTACCGACGTTAAAAGCGATGAAAATATTCATAAAAAATTTGCTCTCGTCGTCACAAAAAGTGTCATTATTGGTAACGCCATAGAACAATCAGTATTAGTGTCGCTATTTGCAATGTTGATACTGACGCAAATAATGACATTGATAATGACGCTTTGTGACACATTTTGTGACGCTAATAGTGACACCTGGAGTAAATTTGCGATGCTAATAGAGACGGTGTCGAAGGGTTTTCGAAAGTAAAGTCGTGACCACAGAGGACCTTGACTAATTTCAAGATAGAAGATCAATCATACAAATAAGCAAGATGAGAGGATTTGTGAGCAGTAATAGATCTGCCAAGCTCCCAACGAGACCTCGTCTATGCAGCAATGATAAGACCAAAAGCAAGTTTTCAGCTGAGCATAGAATTCATCCTTCAACATAGGAACCTACAGTATAAATCTGGTTATCAACTACAGATAGAAATTTCAGCATTGTCCTTTCAACAGCATCAACCAAAGGATGGATCTATGGATCCACAGACTTAACAATAAACCCACAGGGAATTTGATTCCCAATGTTGAGGTGAACAATATCACCCACTACCACATCAAAGATAGACACTACTTTCATTCTTCCGCCTCTGATAATTTGAACCTGGACATCTCACTTAAAGCCTTGAACTGGAGAGACTGCTTGTAGCCACTGATGGCTATAACAAGAATAACAAGCAGAACAACAATGGTAAAGCTCACACCATCATACCAGCCTTCCCCCACACCATGGCTCTTGATACTTAGGCCTAAAGAAAGGGCTGGTATAAGAATTGGGCCCGAAAACTGTCTTTCATGACTCCTCTTCGTGAGGTCATTCTTTATACCCTTACTGAGATTGGTTTGAAGCCTGTAGACAATGCCTTCAACTCCACCCAACTTTGCAAGGTATTCAGCTTGATGGTCTTGCACTAGACCAACCAGCTTTTCAGGTTCCACACTGAAACCACTCAGCCGCTTCTCATCCAAGGCTGCCCCCGTCTCTTGAAACCGTTTTTCAGTTAGAACAGCATTGATGTAGGTCCTGATCCGCTTCACCCTTTCCTCCCACTTAGCCTTGATATCTTCAGCAAGTTACTCTTCATTATACTTCGTAGTGTACTGGAACCTCCTTGCAGCGTTTAGGGCCAAAGTAGTTGCCTTCCATTTTCCTGAATTTTAGCATTAAGTCTCTCAAACATGGGTGCATTATTTAGCATGCTTCCTTGCGCGCTAACACAGTTGGTCTTTTGTTGCCCGATTGACGTGTTGCTATCTACAGGTGATCATGTAGCTCCAGCAGTCTCGGGTAATGACAACATCGTCTGATGTGCCAAAGAAGCGAATATGGCTTTGAAGCTTCACCTTGTAAGTACGGGTTCACACAGATCATTTTGTTTCTTCCTTCTGACCTGTTGGAAGCCTTCTCATCTTATCTAATCATCATGACTCCCTTCTCCATTTTCTTCAACGCTGGCCTTCCCCTATAAGCACTCTAGCATAAATCGAACTTTGCCTCCCCGATAGAGCTCCCCGCTCTTGAGCTTGATGGAGATGATATGGTCTTCGGAATAACCTCAGAGAGTAGTTTCTTCTCTTTCTGAGTCATTGCATAAAGTTATTTTCCAATCTCAGATTGCCTACGCCATAAATAATGGAGGTCGAGAACTCAAAACAACAAGCTGTACTTAGACCTCAAGGAAATGTGCTACAACGACAAGCGATTAAGCCACCGCTGTGATCAGAAGTCCAGCTTGAGCTCTTGATCAGAATCCTTTTTGGAGAGGAAGTGCATGACGTAGGGAACCACACGAATGATTGCGATCCAAGTCCTGATAATGGTGAGATGCTTGCTGAGCTGCTTGTAAGCCTTTGCCTTGTCAGGCCTGCGAGGAAGAGCATCGTGGAACATCTTTGTCGAGCCTAATTCTCTTCTCTTTTTTAAATCTCCTTTTCTTTTCGAACTTCCCCTTCCCTCCTTGTGTTGCTCAGTTTCTGGAATACTGGCTGCCGCAGGGTGGAGAAGACATTGCAACGTTCATCGAGCAGTACCTCATAAAGCTTTTTCCAAAAGTCAAGGGACCTTGCTCCCCTATCAAAATTGGATTGTTCTTAGTCCTCCTAGAAAGGATTTGAATGTAACGCCTAATCTCATCATCTCTGCCAATTACGGGATCTAGCTTCCCTTATCTGGCCATCTCTGTTAAGCCCTTCCCATATGCTTGTGGTACATCTCCTTGAACTATTCGTTGAGCCAGCCCTTTAGAGTTTGCTATCTTTCCTACTCCAGGCTCCCCCCCTTTCGATCCTCTGATCTCCAGCACGTTGTCCCAGACCTGCTGAAGCTACCCTCCTCATCCGTCATCTGAAACCGCTTTTTCTTTCCCCCCAAAAAGCCTCCTTTTTCAAAATAGCCATCCGTGGCTTTATTTCTTTCTTTCCCCAAACATTCGATCCTTCACAATAGGCTCTAGAAAAGCGGCCCCTAGAAAAGCATACAAGCCCTCATCTTCATGCTCTAACCCACTGAATGATCTCATAAATTTGCCAATAAGTCGACCATAAGCTGCCCCTGCTATAATTTCTGGTATAAACAGACTCGAAGGAATTGCAGTGCCATAGGTAATCAGAGCTAGGAGGAAGGTTGCAGGCAAAAAGAAATAACTAAAGAGCTTTGGTCGAGGGACACTCTTCACTGTCACCAGTGAGCTCAGAAGGGCAAGGCATACATGTGGCCACCCATGGTAGTCCAAATAAGATCACAGAAGTGAGCATGGCCACACCAACTGCATGAACTATTTTTTACTGAGTTTCCATACCTTGTATGCCAACCAGAGTATTACGGATAAGTTCCTCTTGCACCAAACCCCTCTTCACTATATTACCCACGCAGAATAAAAGTGCAAACATAACGACTAAGTATGTACAAAGTATCAAATCCCACACACAACTTTTTGGTGGATTCCACACCTCGGATGCGCAGCAGTACGACATCCACCCCCTCTAATCCTGCGCATCCTTCGGATGGCCCAACTACCCATGATCATTATCAGCAAGATCCACGAACAGATCAATCTCTTCATTGTGTATTTTGAGTATATCAGCAAGATTATCTGTCTTATCATCTATCTCTTCTATTGGAGTTTCTTCTTGTTGCTCTTCTCTTGCAAATTCTTCCAATGCATAATCTTGATCATCTATTTTCTTGAAAATCTTAATTCTTTTTCTTGTAATAGGCACTCTAAGCACTGTCCCATCCAGTTCTGTCAGCTCATATGTTGCATTATCAAAGACATGTCTGACTATGTATGGCCCAAACCATCTTTTCACCATCTTCCGAAGTGCAGTATGATGATTTTCAAGGCTGCTATCAAAGACTAATACCCAGTCTCTCTCTTCTATTGCTCTAGGCCGCAAGCGATGCTTGCTATCAAACCTGTCCTTATTTCTTAGTCTAGCAACCTTCAACCTATCAATAGCTAGCTGAATATCCTCTGGTCTTCTCTCCAACTGCCGAATCCGAAGAGCTAAGAGCTCCTCTCTCGTCAAATCCTCCTGCCAAGGTAAAACTGACCAAGTCAAAGCACAAGTCTCAGTTGGCATAACCGATTTCTGACCATACATAAACTCTGCAGGCATATATCGTGTGGTAACACTGTGAGTCGTACGATCAACCCACAAAGCAAATGGTAGAAGTCTCGACCATTCTCCAATCCATCCTCTGCATGCTTTGGCTAATGCTTTCACTATCAGCGGATGTCCTCTTTCACTCTTCCCATTTCCCTCTGGATTGTGTGCTGTGGTTAGAGCCAACTTGATTCCTAGTTGAGAGAAAAACTCCCTAGCTTCATCTGCATCCAATTCATCGCGATCCACAGTGATCTTACCCACACAGCCATACCTGCAGAAAATTTCTTCCAATAAGAACATACACACTGCACTAGTGGTCTTCGTTCTCAAAGGTCTGCCCTCAACATGATTGGTAAGATCCTCTCTAGCCAAAACAATATACCTCATCTGCCATAGACCCATAGGCATAGTAACCAAGTCAACTACCCACTTATAATGAATGCATAGCGGATAGGTCGGATGAAGCTCATCTCGATGACGCACTACCAAATACATCTGGCAGTCTCTGCAAGTCTCTACAAAGTGAGAAACATCTCTATACATGCCTTTCCACCAATATTTCTCCTTGATTTTCTCATAAGTAGACCACACTCCTCTATGACCAGCCCAAGGACTCTCATGAAACTCCCTCATCACCTGTAACTGTGTCTCTCTATCGCAGACAACCCGCAAAGGTAATCCACCTCTTTTCTTCGAATGCTTCCAAAGAAATCCGTCCTTGAGAAAATAACCATAGGCTTTTCTTCTGATCTTCTTGAACTCTTCATCTGTCCATTGATCTCTTTTGCTTAATGTACTAAGGTACTTGCAAATCTGCAACCAATCTCCAACATAGAGTTCTTCTATGAAAGCCACAATATCATAGACATGGCAAACATGATCAACCATAGCAGTTGAAATTTCTGCATCATCCTCTTCTGCAAGTAGTGTCTCCTCATCATCATATATGGCTCTAGACAGCATATCTACCACTGGATTATCCTTTCCTACTATATGTTTAAATTCTGGATTTAATGACTTGATGTATGCAATCCATCTCAGCATAGCTATATCCGGAGTAGAGCAACTCGTAATCATACCTATCAATGGCAAGCAATCTGTCTCTACCACAACTGAGGCTCCAATAAAATACTCCTTGTCACATTTGAGAGCCGTAACAATCCCCAGTAATTCCCTCTTGATTTGCGGATATATCCTCTGTCTCTCGTTTAGGACTTTCGCCCCAAACCGAATAGCATACATGTTTCCATCTGCATCATCTTGACCCATAGCCCAACCTATGCCAATTGGACTAGTGTCAACTATCAATACAATAGGCCTTCCACAATTATAATCCGCTTTCCTGAGAGTAGGAGCAATCTGCAATAACTTCTTCAATTCCGCATCGCTCTAGAGTGGCTCTCATCCCAATAAAATTTCTGCCCCTTTCGAAGCAGCTGATATAAGCAATCTGCTATGTGTGCAAAATGGGGTATCCAAATCATATAAAACACACAAGCTCCAATGAATCTCCGTACCTCTGAAGTGGTAGAACAATACTCCGTAATCTTGCCTATAGCATCCACCTTCTCAGGTGAGGGTTTCTTGCCATAATACCCATACATATGTCCAACAATGACAACCTCATTTACTCGAAAAACAGATTTTTGCCATGATAGTGTCAAGTTCACTTCTTCTAACCTGGCCAAAATCTTTTCACAAGCTGAAATATGATCAGCCACAAAGTATCTGCATCCCTGCTCATTTAAACTCTCATTCTTCTCTTCTTCTGCACACCCCTTAATGGGCACATCATCCAAGAAAGGCATGGTAAGCTGAGGTATGTAATCACGAAGGACCTTATGCATGGCATTCATCATATCCGCAACAGAATTAGTGGCACCTTGAGGCAATATACACATCTTGACAAGCCCGATAGGAGTTCTCATAGTGGTTATGTCCCTGCTTTCCAAAGCCAGTTGAAACTGATCATATCCCAAATACAAATCACCTAAAGAATAGATGGCACATCCACCAAATACTTCTGCAAACTCATCCACAACTGGACCTATACCAATATTCCTGATAGAGTAACTCTGTTTACTGGCTGCATGTCCTATATAAATCGGAGAGTACCATTCTTCTTTGGAACCGTAAACCACCTATTTGAGTATGGTGCAAATGATGGCTCTAGGATTCCCATCCTGATTTTCTCATTCAACAAGTCAATTAGCTTTGGCAGGTGTGCCTTAGGCAATGGAATAGGTCAGAGGTTCCATGGAATATGAGGAATAGTAAAAATCACCATAGGAGCAACAATATCCAGATTCACACATCCAATCTCATGTGGGAAAAAAGCAAACCCCCTTCCATGTCACTCAAGCATCTCCTGAAAGCATTGCTTCTCTATGGATAGCAAGAAATCACCATTTCCAATTTTTAATTCAGCAAGAGTCTCTGCTAAAAATTTATGGCCTATATGCTCTGGATTCCTCAAAATTGGTTGTTTGGCAACTCTCTCTATTTGCTGATCACTGTCAGGTGGAAGCGGTGCAGCTACCAGCTTCACCTTCTTATCCACAGTTTTGTATTTCGTGTCAACCCTGGCTTCATTATGATCCTCTACATTACTCAAATCTTGCTGTAAATCAGCAATTCTGCACTCCAGTTGGCTGAATATCCTCAGCCCTCTGCTCTATGGACTGCATAGGAACAGCCCTAAACTCTAGATGCTGAAATATTTCAGCATTAAACTCTGTTGGCTGAAAGTTTTCAGCCCTCTGTGTCTCTGTAAGCTGATCATAATCAGCCGGAAACTCTATTTGCTGAATTTCTTCAGCACTCAATACTTTTTGCTGAGTCACCTCAGCCTCTGACTCTATTTGTGACACAAAATCTGCAATTTCATGAAACATGTCCAAGGATTACACTAATACATTACTGTGACAACTCTGCATATCAGTTTTCAGCATATTTTTCATCTCTGTCATCGTATCTGCACAAATCATACTATCATACATCCCATCTATATGCTCATCATCCTCTAAAATACCTGCATTTTTCAAATTTTTCTCCTTCCTGCATATGTACTGCCTGGCAGCTCTAGGCAACTTAGAAGTCTTCTGATAACTCATCAAACTGTTTGCTGAAATCCCAACAAAACTGGAGGAGAAAACATTGCTGTGCCAGGAGGCGAGAACTCCAATCTCCTCTGCTCTGTACCACCATCGTCTCGTAAAACAGCGGTACCTAATAAGAACCCAAATCCCTCACAGTGGGCAAAGGTGCATCTCTAAGAGTCTCCCTGTTTCTAACATGGTTCACACACACAGTCATAAACTGAACTGCTCTCATGCCATCTTTACTGCAAATCCGTGCATAAGCAAATCCATCATCCATTACTTTTGTTTCCATGCGCATCTCTGTGATGAATGGCTGTCCAAGAATTATGGGATAAGAGCATGAATCCTACACAAAGAAATGGAAATCCTCCTCTACATCTCCAATAGAAACCCTGACATTGGGACATGCAGCATACAAATCACCTGCAGTGTTGTTGGCGGCTCTCATACGCCACCCATGCTCTACATCCATAGGCCATCTATTACTTTCATAAACTCCACGAACTATGAGATTAATCTCTGAACCATGATCCACTAAAGCAACATAAGGCACCTGTTTCTCTCCAATTTTTACCATCGTTTCTGTAGTTGTCGTAGCCCAATGACTCCGTGAAAAGTGACTACGCGGTATCAAAACAGGCTCATCAGTTTTAGCATAATGCATAGGCTGAACCCTCTTCTCTATCTGTGGAAAAACAGACGCATTCTCAACCATAACCTCATCCTCATCCTCATCCAACTCCCCAATCAAAACTCCCTGTGTATCAGTAGTAGGCAATGCATGTCTTTTCCTCTTCAAGACTTCTTGGAACTGATCTTGAAACTCTCTTTTCGAGATGCCCAAAACCTCAGAAATAGTAAAAGTCACCTCACCGCCAAGTATCTTGTCATTAAATATTTTCTTCATGTCCGTAGATGTCTCAATATCGGACATCAATCTAAACCCCGGCTGCTTTCTCTCTCTAGGCTCTTGCCTCTTTTCTTTCTTTTGAGCATCTTCCATCTGTCATTCTGACCCTGGTCTCAAAGACGGTCCTGCAGTAGGTGGAGTAACAAACTTACCCCCTCTAGTCTTTTTAGCTGCATTTGGATTTTCTTCATCCCTCTTACACTTCTCCTCAACAAGTACATCTGCTCCCTGAGACTTAGCCAAGTAGGCATAAATAGTGTACCTGTCAACAAGAGAATCCCAACCTGTCTCAGATCTGATGCTAGAGCCTGCACTAGTCAAAACAGTTTGCTGAATTTTTCCCTTGTTTGCCATCTCCATAGCATAAGTCCATAATGCTGACTGATTCTCTTATCCTTTCTCGATCTAAACTCCATATGCAAAAGCATCTCCTCTAGCTACCACATAAGAACTATGCGCAGCCATATCATCCACTAATTTCTTCATTCCGCCTTTCCCAAAGTTGGTAGCAAGCGGAGCTCCTGTTTCAGTCAACCAGATCTTACCATCTTGTCCCCAAAATACCAAATTCTTTCTCCTTGCATCCTGAAAAGATTCACAATCCCTGCAATGCCGATGGTCCGTACTATCATACCAAATACATCTTCGATCTCTCTTAGGTGCACTAGGAGCACTCCTAGGTGCAGTAGGAGCACTAGAAGAAATAGTAGGTGCAATCGAAGCAAACTGCTCTTTCAATTTTCCCACCAATTCTGCTTTAACTGACTCCAGTGTCAAATCCGTTATGCCTTTGATTATGTCATCAAGAGAGGAAGGCACTGATGGAGCAGATGGTTTTGGAGCAAAAGGAGCTGGCATCGGTCGTGGAATAGGAGGAACAGGAGGAGTAGAAACAGTAGGCACTGGCATAGGCCAAGAAATTGGCTGAGGAAGAGAAGAAATAATAGGGATAGAAGCAGGCGTAGGAGCAGAAGATGGCATCGGTGTCATAGATCCATTCTGTAGGCGGGTCTTCCATATTCTCCTCTTGGTCAAAGTTGAGACTGCATCCTGGGCATCTTGCCAATCCGTTTTAAGACCCATAGGCTTCGAGCAATCCTCAAGAAGCTCTCCTAATTCTTCCTAAAGAGTAGGATCTGCAGCTTGCAAGAAAAGCTCAACTTTCTCAATATCCAATTCTCTTTGTTCAATGGAATCAAGCTGACTATACCTCTCTTCAAATTCTCGTATCAACTCTGAAGCAGTTAGACCTTTGTTTGGCATGTAGACCCACTCTCGGAATGACCGCCGTGTAGCCATCCCAAAGTCCTCAAGGAAATACTCTTCTTTTAGGGCCTTCTTAAAATCTTGCCAATGCGAAATTTGAATAAAAAAATCAGTCACTTTTGCCCTCAAGGCAGGTGTGACAAAACGAAGGAAATACTTACTCATAAGTCCAGCTGGTACTCTAAAAAATCCCATCTTGATCTCATACGTCTTCAAATAAGCTGAAACATTACGACCATCAAATAGCTTCTTCTCATTCTCAACTTCTTCAATTGCCTTAGTCGCACTGATTGCATTCTCCTGCTTCGAATATAGTTGCCTTTGCTGAGACAACTGTTGTTGATGCAATTGCTGCTGCTGCTGCATATACAATTGTGTCTGCTAATTTTGAAGCTGCATATACATAGACATATTCTGCAAAATCTGCTTTAAATCATCCGTTGAATTACTTGAAGCAGCAGTCAATGATGGAGTTGAAGTAGAGGACAAAGCAGGAATCGTAGAAGAGGCTGAAACTGATGCTGAAGTATCTCCCATCCTGAAATTTATGCGACGCTTTCACATTGGGTTCACCAAAGATGTCAAAGGGTTTTCGAAAGTAAAGTCCTGACCACAGAGGACCTTGACTAATTTCAGGATAGAAGATCAATCATACAAATAAGCAAGATGAGAGGATTTGTGAGCAGTAATAGATCTGCCAAGCTCCCAATGAGACCTCGTGTATGCAGCAATGATAGGACCGAAAGCAAGTTTTCAGCTGAGCATAGAATTCATCCTTCAACATAGGAACCTACAGTATAAATTTGGTTATAAACTACAGACAGAAATTTCAGCGTTTTCCTTTCAGCAGCATCAGCCAAAGGATGGATCTATGGATCCACAGACTTAACAATAAACCCACAGGGAACTTCATTCCCAATGTTGAGGTGAACAATATCACCCACTACCACATCAAAGATAGACACTACTCTCGTTATTCCGCCTCTGATAATTTGAACCTGGACATCTCACTTAAAGCCCTGAACTAGAGAGACTGCTTGTAGCCACTGATGGTTGTAACAAGAATAACAAGTAGAACAGCAACGGTAAAGCTCACACCATCATACCAGCCTTTCCCCACACCATGGCTCTTGATACTTAGGCCTAAAGAAAGGGCTGGTATAAGAATTGGGCCCGAAAACTGTCTTTCGTGACTGCTCTTTGTGAGGTCATTCTTTATACCCTTACTGAGATTGGTTTTAAGCCTGTAGACAATGCCTCCAACTCCACCCAACTCTGCAAGGTATTCAGCTTGATGGTCTTGCACTAGACCAGCCAGCTTTTCAGGTTCCACACTAAAACCACTCAGTCGCTTCTCATCAAAGGCTGCCCCTGTCTCTTGAAACTGTTTTTCAGTTAGAACAACATTGATGTAGGTCTTGATCCGCTTCACCCTTTCGTCCCACGTAGCCTTGATATCTTCACCAAGTTACTCTTCATTATACTTCGTAGTGTACTGGAACCTCCTTGCAGCGTTTAGGGCCAAAGTAGCTGCCTTCCATTTTCCTGATTTTTAGCATTAAGTCCCTCAAACATGGGTGCGTTCTTTAGCATGCTTCCTTGCACGCTGACACAGTTGGTCTTTTGTTGCCCGATTGACATGTTGCTATCTGCAGGTGATCATGTAGCTCCAGCAGTCTCAGGTAATGACAACATCGTCTGATGTGCCGAAGAAGCGAATATGGCTTTGAAGCTTCACCTTGTAAGTACGAGTTCACAGAGATCATTTTGTTTCTTCCTTCTCAACTATTGGAAGCCTTCTCATCTTATCTAATCATCATGACTCCCTTCTCCATTTTCTTCAACGCTGGCCTTCCCCTATAAGCACTCTCGCATAAATCGAACTTTGCCTCCCCGATAGAGCTCCCCGCTCTTGAGCTTCATGGAGATGATATGGTCTTCGGAATAACCTCAGAGAGTAGTTTCTTCTCTTTCTGAGTCATTGCATAAAGTTCTTTTCCAATCTCAGATTGCCTACGCCATAAATAATGGAGGTCGAGAACTCAAAACAACAAGCTGTACTTAGACCTCAAGGTAATGTGCTACAACGACAAGCGATTAAGCCACCGCTATGATCAGAAGTCCAGCTTGAGCTCTTGATCAGAATCCTTTTTGGAGAGGAAGTGCATGATGTAGGGAACCACACAGATGATTGCGATCCAAGTCCCAATAATGGTGAGATGCTTGCTGAGCTGCTTGTAAGCCTTTGCCTTGTCAGGCCTGCAAGGAAGAGCACCGTGGAACATCTTTGTCGAGCCTAATTCTCTTCTCTTTTTTAAATCTCCTTTTCTTTTCGAACTTCCCCTTCCCTCCTTGTGTTGCTCAGTTTCTGGAATACTGGCTGCTGCAGGGTGGAGAAGACATTGCAACGTTCATTGAGCAGTACCTCATAAAGCTTTTTCCAAAAGTCAAGGGACCTCGCTCCCCTATCAAAACTGGATTGTTCTTAGTCCTCCTAGAAAGGATTTGAATGTAACGCCTAATCTCATCATCTCTGCCAATTACAGGATCTAGTTTCCCTTACCTGGCCATCTCTGTTATGTCCTTCCCATATGCTTGTGGTACATCTCCTTGAACTATTCGTTGAGCCAGCCCTTAAGAGTTTGCTGTCTTTCCTACTCCAGGCTCCCCCCTTTCAATCGTCTGATCTCCAGCACGTTGTCCCAGACCTGCTGAAGCTACCCTCCTCATCCACCATCTGAAACTGCTTTTTCTTTTCCCCCTAAAAATCCTCCTTTTTCAAAATAGCCATCCGTGGCTTTATTTCTTTCTTTCCCCATGCATCCGATCCTTCACAATAGGCTCTAGAAAAGCGGCCCCTAGAAAAGCGTACAAGCCCTCATCTTCATGCTCTAACCCACTGAATGATCTCATAAATTTGCCAATAAGTCGACCATAAGCTGCCCCTGCTATAATTTTTGGTATAAACAGACCCGAAGGAATTGCAGTGCCATAGGTAATCAGAGCTAGGAGAAAGGTTGTAGGCAAAAAGAAATAGCTAAAGAGCTTTGGTCGAGGGACACTCTTCACTGTCACCAGTGAGCTCAGAAGGGCAAGGCATACATGTGGCCACCCATGGTAGTCCAAATAAAATCACAGAAGTGAGCATGGCCACACCAACTGCATGAACTATTTTTTACTGAGTTTCCATACCTTGTATGACAACCAGAGTATTACGGATAAGTTCCTCTTGCACCAAACCCCTCTTAACTATATTACCCACGCAGAATAAAAGTGCAAACATAACGACTAAGTATGTACAAAGTATCAAATCCCACACACATAACTTTTTGGTGGATTCCACACCTCGGATGAGCAGCAGTATGACAACGGTAACATGGAAAAAAAACATTTGTGGTAGGGCAGTAAGCTGCCTTGCCACATATAACACTATGTGCTTTATTTGGGCCATACAAAATAGTTTCAGAAATGTGTACAATGCTCGTGTAAATAAAGACAAAGTGTACTTAAATCATAACACTGATACATGAAATAAATACATGATCGCATAATGAAAGTGACCGGTACAATCATGGCAAGATACTACTACTACACAGAAAATGTCTACAAAGATCATGTGACCAAAAAAGAAGGATGTGTGAGCTCCACGGATCCAAGGGCAAGCTATAGATTATCGCCATCGGAAACCTCGTCCCGCCGCAAAGGAGCATCGAACGAACTCTGCAAAAAAAAGAAACAACTACACATCAGTCCACCATACAATAATGCATTCTAATTAGACATGGTAACTACGAACAAGAAAGATGAGTGACTTACAGGGCTGCCACGTCCATACAATCGATCGATCAATATAGTGAGACCATGCCTGTCTGCATATCAAGTCTCAAGGCCGGTGGGATCACGATTTGTAATGGAGTGCTGCCAAGAAAACAAAATACAACTGTTAGAAATACAATTGTCAATACAAAGGATATTGCAAAAAAATAAGCAAGTAAAACAAAAGAAAAACTTACAAAGTCCTCCAGATATGTCTTGTGGCTGCCACTCCCAAGATGATGGACCACTTCGGCCTCTAGTCGTGTCCTTGCCGTCTCGCGCTACTATCTCCAATGTCCTAGAGAATCTGTAGCCTCCTCCTTGATTCGGCGCCAGTCGTATGCATCTAGCCACTTGGGCTTTGAAGTTCCACTCTTGAGTGCCTTGTGTACGTCCAATCGTCTGTGTGACATATATGCATGCATGCACTCCATCATCTAGTCCATAGAAAATCTATCTGCTGTGGTTGGTATCGAAAACTCCTCATGCAAGGATGCTACTATGTAGTCCTTGCTCCCCTCCGGTATATTCTTCCAATGATCTGAGACATTGTGCCGAAAAACTTGTTGGCACAACTCTCTCATGTGAGCCATCACTCTCCTCCCCTTATCATTCATAATAATAGCTATGCCTAAGATGGGTCCTCTCCCACCTACGACCACGCTCCTGGGCATATCCAGGAGACCCCTGTACATATGGTGTACCGACCGGGGTTGTATCTATCGGAGTAGCATCCATAGGGATGCCACCTGCGGATGGCTGAGCAAAAGCCGGAGTGAGCGGAGTAGATGTCCCCACAGGTGTGACAGATCCAGGAGGTGACACAACTCCAGTAGAACGACGAGACGGAGACAACGTGTCCGTATGTGCCTCCACAGCAACCACTTGAGCCATGCTTTCTCGAACCGCCACGAGAGTGATGAGTACTACCTCTATCCTGAGCCAACCATGGGCTCACTACATTCAGATCTCTGCAGCATCCCCCTGAACCACTCCCTCCATTTATGGAATGCCAACCTCGTTTGCTCAAAAGTGAAGCATCAGATCGCACCGAAATAGATCTAATAGAGCGGCCTGACGGTGTCCGAGACAGCTCATGGTCTACCATGTCTCTGAATCTCGCCATCTGATCTGGAGACATATGCGTGAGGATCTCCTGTAGCTCCTCATCGCTAATCCCTCGACTCATCCTGATGATCTAAATATCCATAAAGGTCACCTGCACAAACAAAAATTAATATTAACATAATCAATTTAAATCATACAAAGCATGATAATATAAATCTTTAAAAAATGATCTTACTTAAAATGCATATCTTATGTACCCTTATAAGCGATTCGTCAACGAATTGAGTAGGTGGATGCTCGAAGTATGAAGTATCCTATGGTTCCTTGTCAATCTCTTGACACAACTCTGCATACACTAGAAGATTGGTAGACATGTCACCACAAAAGGATGAGTCCACCTCGTTCTCAAAGAATTCTTGGACTCCTGTATTTCCATCATTGTTACCCAATGTTGGCTCCTCTATATGCTCCAAGCTTTCGGTGGCCTCCACCCTTGGCAATATCGACCCCTCTTTTTGCATATTGTCCTTATCTATGCTTGGAACATCGCTTTGATCATATACTCTCGCATTTCGGAGAGCTGAAGGTATAACATACCACCATCAAGGTTATCGCGCGTTTGGATAGAAGATTACCTATTCACAATCACGTACAAGAGAGATTTAACTATTGTGACATGTATCATGTCGTAATACAATTAAAAAATAAATGAGTTTATGCACATGTTCACAATGGACGAGCAACACAAAGATGTCGTGCAAATCCGTCCATTTTTTTTCGGGATCTATTTTAAGAAATCCAGATAGATCTCGTCGAACTGTTGCTCCAGCTTCTTCAAGTACCATTTTGAACCACTACACATGGAATAGGATCATGGAGAAGCTACGGTAATCCAAAGTAACAATACTTTGCAAGTTTCCAAAATACTCCATCTCATCTATAACCGTGTTTGGATTTGTTGCTCATCGTCACAGCTCTCTTGCTCAAACCTTGCCATGATACCACAATCTATTGTGGAGCGCATTTTGTCAATACGCTCCACGCGGAAATGCCATTCGCGTGACCACGCTGCACTATATATTTTGTATTGTACATTGAAACACTCAATTAGTTATTGTATATAAAATATAGATACGACAAACCCTAAACATGTCATCACCTTTGGACTACATCCCCTTGAGAATTCCCACTCCTCGGTTGAGACCTTCGCCCCTCCGCGAGACGTTGCGGTCAAAGGTCCATGCAACCATTGCGCTGACATAAACCGCGGCATCTCCTTCATGCCCTCGGGATATTGAATCGGTCGATGGCGTATGCTACGTCAAAATTCAGATCGCGCTTCCTCTCAATCTTTCCTAGCTTGCTAGTACCTAGCGAGCCACGTCTCCATAGAGCATGGTGCAACATACAAAAGTGATTCACTTTCTCCTCCATTGCAGCATCCATTCTTTTTTCTACCCCATTTCCAACCACCATATCTCCGATCAGTCTATCATCATCCTTCAGCGACCATAGCATACTATTGTTTGAATCCACCATTGGTAGTCATTGTGAAATATGCACTAGTGCCTCAGACACGAACCAACCTTCTGCCATGCTACCTTCTGGCCGAGCTCGTTGTCACAGAAAGCTTTTCAGGGTTTTCATGAAGCGCTCCAAGAAGAACATCCATCGCATATGGACAGATCCAGCAATCTCCACTTCATCTACAAGATGCACAAGAAGGTGGATTTGTATCGTGAGCATGCTAGTAGGTAGGTATTTCTCAAAGAGACAGATTGTCTCCACTGCTCCCCACCTTGTGGATTGAATAGAGGACGTCTTAATCTCCCTCTGTGAGATCCATTGAACTAAAGGCGACAACCTATAAATTGCTCCGCGTATTTCTGGAGTAAGGCATCCTACGATCGCGATCAGTAGTACAAACTGCCACAAATGAGAAAGCATTATGAAAGACTATAACTCCAAATAGAAAAATACGCATGCCACTTACAATCAATTCATAGTACAAACCTGTCATATCTTATACCAATCATGGAATTTTAGCCCTAATAATTGGTCATCTTTAGAAAATGCAGACTTGAGCGAACACATCATACTCGTCGGAGTGCGGATAGACTTGACTATTTGCTTCACAATGCGCTCTTATTTAGTGGACAAAACCCAAGGAGCGTGAGGTAGCTACAAGTGACCATCAGCACTCATATGCAGCCAAAGTGCCTCCATCTTGCCTACCTCCTTCAAATCCATTCGTACCCTTATGATGTCTCTCTTTTCTGTGATGTGGTCCAATAGCAAGCTGGCTACGTTCGTGAAAATATGCATGGGATCCAACAAGTGGTTGATCTGTAAGTAGATCCAATATGGCAACGCGTAGAAAACTGAGAATCGTCGCATTCCATTTGGATGTGACTTTGTCTATACTCCGTGTGGACCATTTTTAGCTCGTACAAGCTTTGGGCATTCATACGTGTTGGAGGTCGTCCAAGAAAACCGTCCTTGAGTTCATGATCCTCTGGCAAGAAAGCAATGTGTCCTTGATATACCATCTTCTTCATGGTTCGTGATCTTCGGGAGTCTAACTATGGCCCGCACAATGGACATGCATGATAACCTGAGGTAACCAAACCTGTTCCAATACCATGACCCAGTGAATACTTGCTTGAACGATATAAAATATAGATATTACTAACGAGAATGGAAACCTACTCACTTGAGCACTCTCTGAATCCCGAAAAATCATGCATCGTCCACATGAGAATGGCTTGAATATTGGTGGACTATCGACCATCGCGCTTGCTCATATCTTGCACGGTGGATCCCTCCTCCCACAAAATCTTAAGCTCATCAACTAATGGATGAAGACACACGTCCATATTTTTGACTTTGTAGCGGCCGGGAACGAGTAAGCTAAGGATGAGATGTCCTTTCTTCGTAGAAAGCCATGGAGGGATATTGTAGTTGACAAGGACTACAGGCCACACACTGCAAGAAGTTGAGGGCAGGACCAAATGGGTTCACATCATCCATTGCAAGACCGAGCCAAAGATTCCTTGGCTCTTGGGAAAATTCAGGAAAGGTAGAGTCAATGTGGCTCCATGCGCGTAAATCCACTGATATTCGTTGAACTCCATCTGTGGACCTATTCTACGTATGCCACATTGTCAAGCTTTGCCATGTCGGATGAACGAAACATGTGGTTTATGCAGGGGATAAGTGGAAACTTTTTAAGAACTTTTTGAGGGATGGTTTGCCCATGCAAGTCCTGTCGATACCTGTGAGAACCACACTTTGGACATGTCTCCATAGTCTCGTATTCTCCTCGAAACAGTATGCAATCGTTGATACATACATGGATGCTCTTGTAGTCCATGCCAAGCTTTTGTAAAACATGTCGTGCATCATCACGAGACTCAGGCATGGTATTTGCAAGTGGTAATATATGATACTTCAGTAACCTCAAAATAATCATAAAACACCTTGAAAAAGCACAAATGTTTTTAATGATAGTGCCGAAAAGAAATCAACGAAGTGTATGTATAAGGTACATGATCAACTCAGTCACACTCGCATCGCTTCACCCGTATTTTGCTTGCACACTTAGGATTGCAAGCAGTGTTTTCAGGTGAGATACTCGGCACCCATCATATAATGGTATGGATGCTTCCTCTCGAAGTGGATCAAAAGTCTCGACATCCATGGGCATCAATGCATCGATCATTGCCTCCATCTCAAGTTGCAAGATTGTAGGTAAGTCTCGAAGGCTGCATGTCTCCTCTGATATTGATGGTATAGATTGGGTAGTTCCTTCCAAGTGGTGGATTGGATCAGGCACTCCATCCATCGCACACCCATGAACTCTTCTAATTGGCCGCAAAGGGTACACTCATCCTTGGGATGAGACGTCACCTGCTTGGATAGAAAATTTGCCAGCCACACCCAATCTTTTTGTATATGGTATTCAATTAGCTTGCGAATACAATGCATGATTGATATAAAATTTTCTTATCATTTTCTCAAAATCTAAGATTGCCTGATCAATGATCTCAGATTGAAACTTGCCGAAACGTCATACGTGTTCTATAGACAATCGATGTTTTCATCTAATTACTAGCTTACATTGAGAGCAAGGACATTGGACACGCTGATTAAGATACGCCTCGCGATCTTGAGTATCATGACCTTCATCATTTTCCATTTTGTCTATGTTCCGATAAACAATTTATTTTTGTTATCATTCTTTTTTTCTTTCTTAAATTGTTTGAGAAGGGATTTCTTCTCTTGTAACTCAGTAAAAATTAACGTATGTAAAGTCTCCACCCACCCATAGATTAACTTATGTTGGAGTGTTTCCCATCTCATGGTATTGCATCGGACCTCACTAGACCTCGCCACCACACTCTCTTTGTTTTTTATCCATTCATTCTCTCCTCTCCTTCCATCTCTCTCTCTTTTTCTCTTTCTTTATTATGATGTATGTTTATTCCCTCTGTCTCATTCCTTCTTTCTTTTTCTCTTCCTCCCCCTCTTTCATTTCCTTTAACAAAACATATATCTCTCTCTACTACCAATTTCCTTTAACAAAACATCTCTCTCTCTACCACTACCACTACTACTACAATAAACAAGAAAAGAAAAAGAAGAAGAAGAAAAAAACTACTACTACAACAACAACAACAAACAACAACAAACAAGAAAAGAAGAAAAAACTACTACTACTACCACTACTACAACAACAACAACAAACAAGAAAACTAAAAAATAATAAACAAGAAAATTAAAAAAACTATTACTACAACAACAACAACAAACAAGAAAACTAAAAAATAATAAACAAGAAAATTAAAAAAACTATTACTACAACAACAACAACAAACAAGAAAACCACCACTACTACTACAATCACGACTACGACAACTATGACTACGTCTACGACCATGATTACGACTACGACTATGACAAACCACTACCACTATAATAAACAAGAAAAGAAAAGAAAAGAAAAAAACAACAACAACTACTACTACAATAACAACAAACAAGAAAAGAAGAAAAAACTACTACTACTACTACAATAACAACAAAAAACAAGAAAACTAAACAACAATAAATAAGAAAAGAAAAAAACTACTACTACTACAACAATAATAAACAAGAAAACTACTATTACTACTACTGATAGTACTACTACAATCAAGACTACGATGACTACGACCACCACAACAACTCTCTCTCTCTACCACTACCACTACCACTATCACTACTACTACAATAAATAAGAATAGAAAAAAAATCAACAACAACTACAACAACAAAAAAGAATAAGAAAAGAAAAAAAAACTACTACTACTACCACTACTACAACAACAACAAACAAGAAAACTAAACAACGATAAACAATTAAAAAAAACCTACTACAACAACAAAAACAATATTAACAAACAAGAAAACCACTACTACTACTACAACCACGACTACGACTACCACAATAATAAACCACTACCACTACAATAAACAAAAAAAGAAAAAGAAAAAACAATAACAACAACAACAACTACTACTACTACTAGAATAACAACAAACAAGAAAAGAAGAAAAACTACTACTACAACAATAACAACAACAACAACAACAATAAAAAACAAGAAAAATAAACAACAAAAAACAAGAAAAGAAAAAAAACTACTACTACTATAACAGCAACAAACAATAAAACTTCTATTACTACTACTAGTACTACTACTACAATCACGACTACGACGACTACGACCACGATTACGACTATCACAACAACAACAAACTAGAAGAGAAGAAATTAAACAACAACTACTACTATCACTACCACTACCACTACTACTACTATGACTATCACAACAATAACAAACAAGAAAATAAGAAATTAAACAATAACTACCACTACTGCTACCACTATTACGACAACCACAAAAACAACAAACAAGAAAATAAGAAATTAAACAAGAACTACCACTACCGCTACCACTACCCCTACTGCTACTGCTACCACTACCACTACCACTACCACTACCACAAATAATAAAAAAAGAAAAGAAGAAATAAAACAACAATAACAATAACAACAACCTCTCCCTCCTCTCTCTCCCTCCCTCTCCCTCTCCCTCTCTTTCTCTCTTTCCCTATTATGTTTAATGTTTTCTCCCTCTCTCTCTCATTCCTTCTTTCCTTCTCTCTTCCTCTTCCTCTTTCATTTTCTCTACCACTACCACTACCACTACTATGACTACCACAACAATAAACAATTTAAAAAAAGAAGAAATAAAATAACAACAACAATAACAACAACCTCTCCCTCCTTCTCTCTCTCCCTCCCTCTCCCTCTCCCTCTCTTTCTCTCTTTCCCTATTATCACCACAACAGAAACGAGTCATAAATGCGCATGTTAGACGCACAAAGTCGGGTGCATCTATCATTGCGTCTGTATGCACGTGTAAAAGAGCGTGTAAATAGATGCGAATTTTGCGTCTATATATCCGCGCAGATAGATGCGAATATAGACGCGTTTTCAGACGTGTAATTATTAAACTACTTGAAATTGGATTTAATATAATAAAAAAACCAGAGTTAATAATTATTTTTGCATTGCTCTCTAACGAATGGCAGTTCCTCCAGTTGACAAGCCTGATATAACTAATTAGCGGCAAGGGAGACAAATCTTATTATACAATTAGTAGCAAGCATTGCATGCATATCAAAATTTCCTTACTTGAAGAAGATAAAAAATACTTCCTTTTTATTATGGAAAATTCAATATAGCTTTAAACTTGAATATTGATTCTTGAGTATGCACATGTGCGTATGATATTTTCCATAGAATTAAGAATACACATTGAATCATTAAGCGAATTAAGTACATTACAGTGAATGATCCATCTCATCTTCAATGAGATCAACCCTTACTAAACTATCTACTTCTAGGTCAATGTTACCAAGAGGTAACAAAACAAATAAGTCTATCCCACTATCAGATGTGTTGCTATATTGCTCAATAACTTCATCATCATCAACCACATTATTGTCCTCTTCTGCGTTTCCTTGAACATCCTCCTCACGAGGTTCATCTTGTACTACATCACACATATCATCCATTATGGTGTCATCATGTACATCATTATTAATTATTGGATTGTCATCTGCTATCTCTATGTCGGTAATATTACCATATATTGGTTATGAACGATTAGATATAGGGACATACCACCATCGGCTATTGTTTACCATTGGATGATACACAACCTGTATTTGAAAAACAAAAGCAAGAAACTTAAATACTTATTATATTGTGTATATGTATCACATGTATACATATTAAAAATTTAGCTTTTACGTATATACATGCTCGCATTGTTGAGGTAGTATTAATGTGTCATTCTTGTTTTGGTGAAATTTTGTAGAGTCAATGATTACAAAACCACTTGGATGACGTCTCATTGTGCAATGCTCACCATTTGTTACCACTTCACATCCAATACATATATAAAGAATCGTCTGAAGTCAAGCTTCAGAATATCTTAGATCAAGCCATAATAACATTCCATGGTACCATTGGCATCCACAAAGTGAGCAAGGACACCACAATCTTGGGTATTTCTCTTTTCATCTATACGTTGAGTTCGAAGATGTTTACCCTCACACCAAATAGCATTGAATAATATGCACTAGTAGTAAAATATTAAGATCAAACATGTCAATTTATTATATAAAATATAAGTAGAAACAAATTAATTGATAGTATGCCTCACCTTTGATAAGCAGCCTCGTACATATTCCCACTCTTCTTGAGATATATTAATTTCCTCCTCTTTTTCCGTTCTCTCCATTTCCTCATGTAATCAATCTATATCAATATGACGTGGGAGCACATTTAGATGATCTGGAAATGAGACATTACGTCCATATTTGGTGCAAAATGCTTGTCTTTCATTTTTTCTTCTTTCCCTTGCTTCATTATATAGTGTCACCCATTTGCTCATTACATCACTATTGAGCACACAAAAACTATTTAACTTACGAAGTTCTTCTTTTGTTAGCACTTTACTCATTCCTTTTCCTTGAGGTATTATAGAGGTCATCCTCAAGTCTTCATCATCTTTCCATAATCGTGGTTAAGAGGGGTCCACTTCAGCAAGATATTCAGAGATATAGACAAGGGATGATTGCACTAACTAACCCTCAGCCATGCTTGCCTCAGGATGTGCTTCTTGCCTCACAAAATCTTTCAAGGTTTTCATGAAACGCTCAAGAAAAAACATCCACCTTGCATGAACTGCCCCACAAAGTGTGATCTCATCAATCAAATGTACGAGTAAATGTAATTGAGTAGTCAAAATGGAGCGAGGAAAAATTTCCTCCACCAAACAAACCACCTCAACAAATAATACTCGAGCATCTTGCAATGTGTTTGGATCAATTTCCTTCGAGCTCACGTATCTGTCAGGATGTATTTGACAATTGTTTATTTTTGTGTAGAAATTAAAAGAGGTTCACTACATGATGTATACAATATATAATGAAAAAATACAATGTATATACACCTCACAAGCTCTCCCATCTTGTAAATGATATCACATACATCTATGGATACACAATGGGATATGCTAGTAGGAAGTACGAACTGAATGTAAATAATATTCATAGATCAAATGATTAGTTGAAGAAAAATTCATTATATCCAAGAGTAAGGACACATAGTTACTCTACTAAATACTATATTCATGGTTAGAGATACCCTTACTTGAATCATTTTGTGCCAATCATGGGACTTCAAACCAGATAGTTGCTCCACACCTCTTTTCTTTTTCTTTATGAAGGCTCCCTTGAGACATCTCATACATCCTGTGGGTGTTCGAAAGCTACATATCTGTTCCTTCACTATTTTTTCCTCATTCTTTGACAACATCCAAGGTGCATGGGGTAGCTCAATCTTTCCTTTGGGTCCAATGCATGGCCAGGCTCATCTCATGCAACCAATATTACGTAAATCCTCCCTTACATTGACTGAATCACGAGCCCCTATCAAGTGATCCCATAATGTAGATACAACATTTTTGAATATGTGCATGGGGTCCAACAGGTGATTGATCTTGAGTTCAGTCCAATACGAAAGACGAAAAAATATAGAGAACCTAACAAATAAATATGCTAAATACTTTAAAGTCAATCGAGAGAAATATACTTCTTACTGACTCCTGCCAAGTGGAGGGTGGTTGTCGACATTAATCCATCTCTCCTTCCAATCTCGAATGGTTGGAGATTGTGGACTCATTCCATTAGTAGGGAGAACATATTTGGGATGGTCAATAAGAAGAAATCGATGATTATTATCATAGATAACCTTCTTTAAACGTGCCGGCCTAGAGGAAACTAGAGAGGAACCGCAAATAGGACATGCATCAAATCCTGATGTGATTAAACCTGAACAAATAAGTGAATTAATAACATGCAATTGATTCAAGTCTTGAATTTTAAATATAGAGTTATATTCATGTACCTGAACACTCTCCATATCCTGGAAAGTCATGCATGGTCCACAACAACATGGCCTTCAAAGTGAAATCTCTAGAGGATGCATATGCGCTTGTATCTTGCACCTCAACACCTTCCCATAACATTTCTAACTCTTCAATCAAAGACTCTAAGTAAATGTCCATGTTTTTTACCTTGTGCTTTCTAGGAATCAGAAGGGACAACATTACATGTCCATTTTTAATTGCAATGGATGGAGGAATATTATAGTTCACCAATACCACTAGCCATACACTGTATGATGTGCTTTTGATGCCAAATGGATTGATTCCATCCATACCTAAACCAAATCTCAAATTTCTTGGCTTTTCTTTGAAAACGGGCCACAAATTGCCTATATGTTGCCATGCCGGTGTGTCTACGCAGGGATCCTCCATTTTCCATAACTTGAACGATGACTAGCATGCCATGACATGAGCTTTCCAATAGACTTACACTTGAACATAAGTTGAATACGTGGAATAATCGGAAAATATCGCAAAACTTTACGAGGCACATCCATTGACTTCATCTTCACTTCCTATCTTGATTCACCACAAACAGGACACTCTCGTGTGGACTCATAATTCCCACAAAATAAGATACAATCATTGATACATACATGGATCTTGACATAATCGAGACCTCCCAGAGATGTCAAGTAATGTCTTGCTTGCTCTCTCTTAGTTGGCAATTTGTTTTCTTTTGGAAGCATTTGTGATAATAACCTACATACATTTTTAAAAGTGAGTTAAAAAACCACCAACATATATTTGTGTCTGATTTCAAAATAGAACAATTAATATGATGATTTATAAGCCAAACTGAATTGATACCTACTTCAATAATGCATTCAAATTGACATTACTCCATCCATAAATTGTTTGCAAGTTAAGTATCTCGAGGGATGCACAAAGAACGGAGTACGTACAACCTTCATACAACGGAGTAGACGCTACGTATAGTGGGTTACTGGCTTCGTCGAGTGACATTCTCCTCGAACCAGTTGCAAAAATAGATCGTGTAGCATGTTGTCCAAAATCTCATCTTGTACAACTTGATGGGGCATTTCATGAGAGCTACTATCATGGTCGTTAGTCTCCACTCTTCTTGAAGACTCGGCCTCCTTGCGTTGGCATTTTGTAGTCTCTCGACGCCCGGGAGGGAGTATCTGAGGAAATGGCACCGCATCCTGCTCAACCACAAAAGGGAGTTACATGTACGTTGATATATATTTCAAACATATGCTAGAAATCTTAGTGTTAAAAACAATAAATACTGGTAATTTTTCTCAGTCCCATTCTCCATACATGTTGATGTGTGACATTACAACTTGACATACTCGAAAAATACATCCTCGACAACGATCACACATGCATTTAATTTTTCCTTGTAGCCATGCATCTCGATTATGAAGACATAATGTTTCATTCTCACTTGAGGATGTGCTTGTTGACTCATCAGCATGCACCGCACTAGGTGATGACGATGACATGATTAAACCTAATTCACGATAACATCAAATTTGTTATTAATATGTTTACATAAAAACTTCAAGGCGTATTAATTATTCTAAGATATTCAATTTTAAATACACAAAACTTATCATAAATACATAAAAACTTATGATAAGAACTTACACTACAAGATATAGACCTTATAGCGACGTTTAAAGCGACGAAAATACAAACAACAAAATTTGCCCCCGTCGTCGGAAAAAGCGTCGTTATTGACGACGCCATGGTATCATCGCTATTTGCGTCGCTATATGCGTCGCTATTTGCGTCTCTATATGCATCGCAAATTTGCGTCGCTATATGCGTCGCTATTTGCGTCGCTATATGCGTCGCAAATGCGACGCATATAGCGACGCAAATAGCGACGCATATAGCGACGCATATAGCGACGGTTGCAGAGAATTTGCGACGCTGGTAGCGACGACAATAGCGACGCCTGCAGTAAATTTGCGACGCAAATAGCGACGGTAACAGAGGAAAAAAAAATTTTGTGGCAGGGCAGCAAGCTGCCCTGCCACATATAGCACTGTGTGCTGTATGAGAGCCATACAAAATAGTTTCTGCACTGCTGCATACAAAGCGTTTGCAAACAAAAAGAATCTATACTGAAATCATAAAACTGATAGATGAAATAAATACATGATATCGCATAAAATGCGATTGGTACAATCATAAAACAATATCACTAATACATAGAAAATGTCTACATAGATCGGGCGACTAAAAACTAAAGGTATGTGAGCGCTAAGGATCCGAGGGCGAGCTACAAATCGTCGTCCCCCGAAAGCTCGTCCCTCTGCAAAGGAGCATCAAACGGATTCTGCAGAAAAAGAAACAACATATCAATCCACCATACAATAATGCATTCAAATATCTCATGGTAACTACGGACATGAAAGATGAGAGACTTACTGGGCCGCCGCGTCTGTACAATCGGTCGATCAATGATCTGAGACCGTGCCTCTCTGCATATTGAGTCTCAAGGCCTTGCGGATCACGATTTGTAATGGAGTGCTGCAAAGAAAACAAAATGCTAACTGTTAGAAATATGATTGTCAGTACAAATAATATCTCAAAAAAACAAATAAGCAAAACAAAAGAGAAACTTACAAAGTCCTCCAAATATGTCCTGTGGCCGCCACTCCCAAGATGATGTACCGATCCGGCCTCGATTCGTGCCCTCGCCGCCTCCCGCTGCTGACTCCAACGTCCTGGCGAATTTGTAGCCTCCTCCCTCAGTCGGCGCCAGTCCTCTGCATCTAACCACTCGGGCTTTGAAGCCCCACTCTTGATTGCCTTGCGTGCGTCGGATCGTCTATGTGACATGTATGCACGCATGCAATCCATCATCCAGCCCGTAGAGAATCTATCCACTGCGGCTGGCACCGGGAACTCCTCATGCAAGGATGCTACTATGTACTCCTTGCTCCCCTCCGGTATGTTCCTCCAATGATCCAGGACGTTGTGCCGAAAAACTTGTTGGCACAACTCCCTCATGCGAGCTATCACCCTCCTCCCCTCATCATTCATGATGATAGCTCCTGACCTGCCATCCACTAGGTATCCATAATCCCTAGGAGTGTGCCTCGTATGGGCCCTCTCCCATCTCCGTCCACGCTCCTGGGCATATCCAGGAGACCCCTGAACATCCGGTGTACCGACGGGGGTACCCTCTCCCGGAGTGCCACTGAAAGGGGTGCCACCAGAGGGGGTGCCACCAAAAGGAGTGCCACCAGAGGGGGTGCCCCCAAAAGGAGTGCCACCAAAAGGCGTGACATCTGCCGACGGCTGCGCAAAAGCCGGAGTAACTGGAGTGGACGTCCCCACAGGTGTGACAAATCCTGGAGGTGACCGAGCTCTAGCTGAACGACGAGACGGAGACACCGCGTCCGTGTCTCCACAGCAGCACCCCCCTGATCCTCCTGCAGTCGCAGTCCCTCCCTCTGGCCCAAGTCGCGAGCGTCGAGATCGTCTGCTCGAAGCTGAAGCATCTGATCGCACTGAAGCTGATCTAGCAGAGCGCCCTGACGAAGAACGAGACAGCTCCTGATCTGCTATCTCTCTGAATCTCGCGAGCTGATCTGGAGACATACGTGCCATCATCTCCTGAAACTCCTCATCGCTCATCCCTCGACTCATCCTGAAAATAAAGATACCTGCAGAGATAAAAAATAATGTTAGAATAATCAATTGAAACTATACAAAGCGCATTAATATAAATCATTTTTGAAAAATCCATCTTAAAATGCATATCTTATCTACCTTTATGGAAGATCTAAACAACGAATTGAGTAATACAATTCTCCAAGAATGAAGTATTCTATGGTCCCATGTTAATCTCCTGACATAACTCTGCATACACTGGAAGGTCGATAGACATGTCACCACAAAAGAACGAGTCTGCCTCGTTCTCAAAAAATTCTACGACTTCTGTATTTCCATCATTGTTAGCCGATGCGGGCTCCAAGCTTGCGGTGGCCTCCACCCCTTGTAATTTCGATCCCTCTATTTGCATATATTCTTCATCTATGCCTGGAACATCGCTTTGATCGTATACTCTCGCACCTCTAGGAGTTGAAGGTATAACATACCACCATCGAGGTTGTCGGGGATTTGGATAGAAGATTACCTGTTCACAAACACTTACAAACCGTCTTCAAACCATTGTGACATAAAGCATGTCGTATTACAATTAGCAAGCAAATGACTAGAAGATTACCTGTTCACAATGTGCCGGCAACACAAAGGTGTCGCGCAAATCCATCCATTTTTTTTCGGAATCTATTTCGAGAAATCCAGATGGACCTCGTCGAACCGTTGCGCCAGCTCCTCCAAGTACCACTTTGAACCACTGCACATCGAATATTATCATGGAGAAGCTACGGTAATCCACCGTAATAATACTTTGCAAATTCCCAAAATACTCCATCTCATCCACAACCGTGTTCGGATCCGTTGCTCGTCGCCGGCTCTCTTGCTCAAACCTTGCCATGACACCATAGTCCATTGTGGAGCGCATTTTGTCAATACGCTCCACCCGAAAATGCCGTCCGCGCGACCACGCTGCACTATATATTTTGTACTGCACATTGAAACACTCAAATTAGATGTAGCAAACAAATTCAGATACGACACATTCTAAACCCCTCATTACCTTTGGACTACATCCCCTCGAGAACTCCCACTCCTCCATTGAGACCTCTGCCCCTTCGCTGGATGCTGCGATCAAGGCTCCATGCAACCATCGTGTTGACATAAACCGCGGCATCTCCTCCATGCCTTCGGGATATCGAATCGGTCGGTGACGCGTACTGCGTCGGAATTCAGCTCGCGCTTCCTCTCGATCTTGCCTTGCAATCTGGTACTTGGCGAGCCACGTCTCCATGGAGGCATGGTGCAACATACAAAAGCGATTCACTTTCTCTTCCATTGAGGCATCCATTCTTTTTTCTACCCCATTTCCAACCACCACATCTCCAGTCAGCCTGTCATCGTCCTTGAGCGTCCATAGCATTTCATTGTCTGGTTCCACCGTTGGTAGCCATTGTGAGATATGCACTAATGCCTCTGACACCAACCAACCCTCCGCCATGCTACCTTCCGGACGAGCTCGTTGTCGCACAAAGCCTTTCAGGGTTTTCATGAAGCGCTCCAGGAAGAACATCCATCGCGTATGGACAGGTCCGGCAATCTCCACTTCGTCCACAAGATGCACAAGAAGGTGAACTTGTATCGTGAGCATGCTAGTGGGCAGGTATTTCTCAAAGAGACAGACCGTCTCAACTGCTCCCCGCCTTGCGGATTCAATAGAGGACGTCTTAATCTCTTTCTGTGAGATCCATTGCACCAAAGTCGACAGCTTGTAAATGGCCCCACGAATTTCTGGAGTTAGGCATCCCGCGATCGCGATCGGTAGGACAAACTGCCACAAATGAGAAAGCATTAAGAATAATGGTCACTTTTCAAATTTCAAAATGTCCACGCTTATTAAAATCCATTCTGTTCACAAACCTGACATATCTTATGCCAATCATGGGATTTTAGCCCAGACATTTGGTCATCTTTAGAAAATGCGGACCTGAGAGAACGCATCATACCCGTCGGAGTGCGGATAGACTTGATTACTTGCTTCACAATGCGCTCTTCTTTGGTAGACAAAACCCAGGGAGCGCGAGGAAGCTGCACTCCCCCTTCAGCACTCGACTGCGGCCAAAGCGCCTCCATCTTACCTACCTCCTTTAAATCCATTCGTAACCCTATAGTGTCTCTCTTTCCTGTGATGTGGTCCCATAGCAAGCTGCCCACATTTTTGAAAATATGCATGGGATCCAACAAGTGGTTGACCTGTAAGTGGGTCCAATATGGCAACTCGTAGAAAACTGAGAACCGTCGCATTCCATTTGGATGTGATTCCGGGTTTACCATTTTCAGCTCGTACCAGCTTGCAGCGTTCATACGTGCTGGAGGTCGTCCAAGAAAACCTTCCCTGAGTTCATGATCCTCCGGCAAGAAAGTGGCGTGTCCTTGATATACCATCTTCTTCATGGTTCGTGACCTTCGGGCGTCTAACTGTGGCCCACACAATGGACATGCATGATAACCTGAGGTAACGAGACCTGCAAGGCGATCCACGACCTAGTGAATACTTGATTGAATGAAATAAAATATAGATATTACCGGCGTGAACAAATGTCTGCTCACCTGAGCACTCTCCCAATCCTGGAAAGTCATGCATCGTCCACATGAGAATGGCTCGAATGTTGGCTGACCGCCGACCATCGCGCCTGCTCATATCTTGCACCGTGACCCCCTCCTCCCACAAAATCTTAAGCTCATCGACTAATGGACGAAGATACACGTCCATATTTTTTACTTTGTAGCGGCCCGGGACGAGCAAGCTAAGGATGAGATGTCCTTTCTTCGTAGAAAGCCATGGAGGAATGTTGTAGTTGACAAGCACTATAGGCCACACACTGTAAGAAGTCGAGCGCAGACCGAATGGGTTCACACCATCCATGGCGAGACCGAGCCGAAGATTCCTTGGCTCTCGCGCAAAGCCTGGGAAGGTAGAGTCAATGTGGCTCCATGCGCGCGAATCTGCTGATATTCGTTGCACTCCATCCGTAGACCTATTCTGCACATGCCACGTTGTCAAGCTTGCCATGGCAGACGTGCGAAACATGTGGTTTATGCGGGGGATGAGCGGAAAGTGTCTGAGGACTTTTTGAGGGATGGTCTGCCCTTGCAAGTCCTGTCGATACCTGTGAGCACCACACTTTGGACATGTCTCCATAGTCTCGTATTCATCTCGAAACAATATGCAGTCGTTGATACATGCATGGATGTTATTGTAGTCCATGCCAAGCTTCCGTAAAACATGTCGTGCATCATCACGAGACTCAGGCATGGTGTTTGCAGGTGGCAATATATGATATTTCAATAACCTGAAAACATCATAAAACACCTTGAAAAATCCATCCATATTTACAATAATACTGTTTAAAAAAAAAACAATGAAGTCTGTATGCAAGGTACCTGAATAACTCAGTCACACTCGTATCGCTCCAACCGTATTTCACTTGCACACTTAAGAGTGCAAGCAATGTCTTCAACCGAGATACTCGGCACCCATCATATAATGGTATGGATGCTTCCTCTCTAAGCGGGTCAGATGTCTCAACATCCATGGGAATCAATGCATCGATCATTGCCTCCATCTCAGGCTCCAAGATTGTAGGCAAGTCGGGAAGGTTGTCTGTCTCCTCTGGCATTGACGATATAGATGGGCCTTGCGAGTGGTCTATTGGCTCCTGCCATCCATCCATCTCACGTCCACGAACTCTTCTAATTGGCCGCAAAGGGTGCTCTCCCCCTTGGGTCGAGACATCACCCCCCTGGACACAAAATTTGCCAACAAGACCCAATCTTATTGTGTATGGTTTTCAATTAGCTTGAGAGTACAATGCATGAAAAATGCTAACTTGAAAATACCGTTTGCTGAAAATCTGCAATCGCCTGATCAATAATCTCAGGTTGAAACTCGCCAAATCGTCGTACGTGTTCTATAGACAATCGACGTTTTCGTCTAATTGCCAACTTGCATTGAGAGCAAGGACATGGGACACGCTGATTAAGATACGACTCGCGGTCTTGAACAATAGGACCTTCTTCGTTTGCCATCTTATCTACATTACAGCAAACGAGGCTTAAATGGATAGCTTTTTGGAGATGTACGTCAACTTGCAAGTTGACCATAAACCTTGCATTGTATATAGTAGTCGAGAGATTTTCCGATGTTATATCTCGGCCTTGTATCATGCTCAACGATTTGTTTGTCCCGGTAGATAATTTTTTGTTATATCTCGGCTTTGAGTATAAGTAATCCATTTTAAAATTAATGCGCGCCATCTATGAAATTTTACAACTATAGTAATAAAATTTATTTCAATCAATTCTACTCATAGTCATAAGACCTGAGAGAAATTATCCTATACTCAATTTAAGGGATCTCCACTTCTATAACAATAATTTTGGGTTAATTTTGATGAAGTACGTGGCCGTATGCAAAGCACATTGCATACCATTATCGATACGTATATTATCTTAAATTTCATTCCCTTCCCTCTCCCTCTCCCTCTCCCTCACCCTCTCCCTCTCTTTCTCTCACCCTCTCCCTCACCCTCTCGTTCTCTTTCTCTCCCTCTCTCATTTCCTCCCTCCTCCTCCCTCTCCCTCTCCCTCCCTCTTTCTCCCTCTTTCTCCCTCTCCCTCTCCCTCGCTCCCTCGCTCCCTCTCCCTCCCCCTCCCTCTTTCTCTCCCTCTCTCATTTCCTTCCCCTCCCCCTCCCTCTCCCTCTCCCTCTCCCTCTCTTTTTCTCCCTCTCCCTCTCTATCTCTCTTTCTCTCTCATTTCCTAAACAAGCAAAAAATAAAGTGATTTAAACATCCTCCAAGCAAAAGGGAGAGGGAGAGATACAATGCACTCTCCCTCTCTTTCTCTTTCTATCCCTCTCTCATTTCCTTCCCCTTCCTATCCCTCTCACTCTCTTTCTCTCTCATTTCCTCTCCTAAACAAGAAAAAAATAAAGTGATTCAAACATTAAACAAGCAAAAGGGAGAGGGAGGGAGAGAGAGAATGCACTCTCCCTCCTTCTCCCTCTCTTTTTCTTTCTCTCCCTCTCCTATTTCCTCCCCCTCCCTCTCCCTCTCCCTCTATTTCTCTTTCTCTTTCTTTCCCTTTCCCTCTCCCTCTCCCTCTCTTTCTCTCTTACTCTCTCGTTTCCTCTCCTAAACAAGCAAAGAAGAAAGTAATTTAAACATTAAACAAGCAAAAGGGAGAGAGAGAGAGAGAGAATGCACTCTCACTCTCTTTCTCTCCCTCTCCCTCTCTTTCTCTCCCTCTCTCTCCCTCTCCCTCTCCTTCTCTTTCTTTTCCTCTCCTAAATAAACAAAAGAGAACGATTTAAACCTTCAACAAGTAAAAGAAAGAGAGAGGGAGACTCACCAATGAGATATGGCGAGCGTGGGCGGCTTCTCTTTGCAACGAGGGCTCCTCCTCTCCTTCGCGAACAACGACGGTGGCGGTGGCGGCGGCGGCGGCAACAAGTCTCTTCCTCCTCTTCTTTCACAAAGCCTTGGCTCTCTCCCTCGCTCTCGCTCTCAAAAGGCGAAGAAAACAAAATGAAAACGGCGCTCTGGTTTCGGCCGCGCTTTTTTTTCCCTGCGGCGTCGCTATTGGCGTCGCTATATGCGTCGCTATTTGCGTCGCTATTTGCGTCGCTATTTGCGTCGCAAATAGCGACGCAAATAGCGACGCCAATAGCGACGCCGATAAACGCCGTCGCTAATCGGCGTCGCTATTGCCCCAGTCCCTTGTAGTGTTACTATCAAAACTTATCTTAAATACAAAAACTTATGATAAAAATACAAGCGCGCTAAATGCGCATCTATGCCTGTGTCTATCTGCGCGTCTACACCTACATCTATCTGCACATCTAAATCCGCGTCTATTAGCACGTTTATGTAAACTTAGATGCGCATATACATACAAAAAAAGACGCAGACATCAAAATTCAAAAGATACAAGAAATTTCTTTTCAAACTGCGCCTTTCCTACATTTTTTGTGCGTTTTGGAGCTCGAGTTCAGCCGACATGCAGTCTACCTCCACTAGTCTCTTCATGACTCACCTCTTCTTTCACTTCAAAGAGACAAGAAGGAAAAGAAGACAGCTAAAGAGAATAAAGCCAAGGAGAGGAAGAAAGAGAGAACAAAGGAGAGGAGAACAAGAGGAACAAGAGGCAAAGAGAGGAGACAACAAGCAGCAAGCATCAACGGAGAACAACTCACCAAGGAGAGGAAGAAGGGGAAGGAAGTAGCGCCACCACCCATCCACACCCAAGACCCAAGGTGAGTCCTCTCTTTCTCTCTCTCTCTCTCTCTTCTCTCTCTCTCTCTCTTTCTGTATTAGGATCTTTCTTTCTATGATTGAAGTTTTTATATCACAAATAAATCATGGCGGTTGTTGGCTTGAGAGCGGCCGACTTAGTGCGTTTGATAGCACGTGTAGATTCCAGAGCAGACGCAGACATAGACGCACAGCTGTATTTGTTGTTATTGCATCTGCAGTCGCGTCTCTAAGCGCGTCTATTTTGCATCTCAGACGCGAGAATACATGCGCACTGCTCAGAAGCTTTGACTTCAGGGAAGCGTCTGAGAGCGCATCTATTCTGCATCTCAGCGCAAATATACACACACTCTGCTCAGAAGCTTTGACTTCAGGGAAGCGTGTGAGAGTGTGTCTATTCTGCATTGCAGATGCGAATATACATGCGCTCTGTCTAGAAGCTTTGACTTCAGGGAAGCATATGAGAGTGCGATTATTCTACATCTCAGACGCGAATATACATGCGCCAGCTCTGATTTTTTTTAAAAAAAATTATTTCTAGAATTGTACAAACATATTACACAATAGTATAGTTTACACAATATTGCAGTTTAGCAAATTTGTCTTATTCCTGTGTTTTGTTTGCAGATGTCGCATCCTGGTTCATCTAGCAATGACCCAGATTTGGAGCGCATGAATGATACATTGGTCTTGTTTAGCAGTGGGGTCAATGCTTTTTTTGGAGGTTTTCTTAGTAATGAAGACTTCATGGGAGAGATGACTAATCACCTTGGCCGCTCTCCCACAGCAGACGAAGTGTATAGCGTCATGTTTGGAACACCTTTGACATCTTTGCCTGGCACTGCTTCCCAAACACCAAATGTCAAAACTCCAATTGCACAAGAGGTTCAACCGACACACGTGCATTTGCGGAAGCAATGCATCCAGCGAGGCAGAGGATAGTTGATAGAGAGGGAGGAGGGAGAGTCAAGGGGGAGGACGAGGCTTGTGTGGGGGTTGCCTAGGAGGTGGCGAGCGATCTGCACCCTCACCAGAAGATCCGGTAGATGACCCAGTACACCAATACTATAGAGTTATAGATACTGGAGGCATCTTCCATGATGATGAAGGAAGGGATGTGATGGTGTACATGAGGAGCGTCGTGCATATGACGTATAAAGATTGTTTCGTTTACTTCAAGAATCAGAAAAGCAGCTTGTGGCAGGAGGTGTTGAGGGCAGTCCCTAAGAGATACCCAAATCCTGAGGGTCAGTGATTCTCGGATGATTGGGGATGCATAAAAGTGAGGGATTTGATTCACAACAAAAGATCCCATCTCATGACACACACCAGGGAGTCACTGCGGAGACAAGAGGAGGGGCGTGGAGCCTATAGCCAACCACCTATGTGCCACCGCATAGAGTGGAAGTGTAACGTATCCACTAGTATCATCCACGATACATCTTAGCAGTCCATCAGAAAGGATGTCTAGAAAGCTCCGCCCGGAACTCCCATGGAATGTTACGGGGTTTGCGATCTAGGGCTTTCCGCATCTGCCACATAGCAGAAGTATTTCGGTTGTTCCCACTTAGCATCGACCTGAATTAGGGTTTTCTTGATTGGTCATTTCCTAACAGCAACTAGCATCGGACCCAAGCGAACTACTTTACGCAGAAACGCTAGCTCTGAAGCGGATTCACGCTGCACTTGGTTCAAGGAGAATGGGAAACGAGAGGGATGCAAAGCTCAACCTCTCTGCTATAAGGCATAGTCCCATTCCGTTTCCCCTAAAACAGCGTAAATCGGGTTAAAACATAACTCTAGGTCAACGCTTTTGTTCTTCGTATCCTTTGACGATCATCCCGCTGTTCCTCGTGATTTGAGAAATGTTCCCAGCCAACTGGGACCACCCATCTTTAGGACGGACCTATGGCCCATCCTCTGCACTTTCCTTGGGTTGTTCTAGTTATTTAATTAGTTAGACATGTAACAACCCGCTTATTTAATTAACCCGTTAGGCAATGGTTCCTTCACGTAATCTTATCACTTGATATAGAAAAACAATATGAGACAAGTTCTTTATTAGCAGGTCATCATATTTATCTTTGAAATACAAAGAGTTCCACTCGTAGGCTTATCCACAATCCGCTCAAAGGCTATCCAGCAATCCACAAGAATCACTATTCCAAGTTTCCGCCCGTAGACTAGTATGCGGGCCTCGAGATCCAATCCCGAGTCACGTTAATCTCTTGTGCAGGACCCGAAAGGCGAGGGATTTACGGCCAGAGCCCCCTGGCACCCAAGCATCCTCTTGCTCCAAGTAGCGCTCAACAGAGAGACCTCTCGTGGCGGGTTCGGTCCACATTCTAGGCACGGTCAACAACCCTCTTGGTTAGGGTCAGGCAGGCAGTCCGGGGTAACTGAAGCTGCCTCTCCCTTCAGGCCTTCAACCTGAAGTATAGATATTCATTTATCTTTTAATTCATTGGTCAAACAAGTCAAAAAATGCTCTAAAATTTGTAGCAAGCACAAACATTTCCATTGATCGTTTTTATTGGCAAACTGCTAAGGAATGAATCCTTCCTTTCGAATGCATCCAGCATTCGATCTGGGATGACTTGAAAGTAGGCAAGATCCCTTATATTCTATTAACCCAACTTGGTCAAACCTTGAGGTCCATTGGGTACTTCAGTTTCTTGGTCTTTAATCTTCAATTAATCTTCCTTATTCAAGAAGGATATCAAAGTATACATCCTCTTGCAAGAGATCTTGCATAAGGATCCGCCATCCTCATTGCAAGAATTTGGCCTTTCTTCTTGTGATCCAATCACAAGACCATATGACTTCATACTTGCTGCGCAAGTCCCGCATCGTACTATGCGATAATGGAGTCACGAAACAATCCGTTTCAGGTTCTTTAAGCTGACGTTGTTAGACCTGGGGTTTCCTAGCTTTATTTTTGTAAGAATCTCAGGGACAAACCCTAGTTCCTTTTACGATTACAATTTACTGACCCTACATTAAGGGAATGTGGGCAAGTATTTAAGGTATAAACGTTTCTTGGAATTTAACTCATTCCCAACGAATATTTCGCATCATAGGTATTTTTAAGTTTTATATTAATTTGGTTAACTCTAGAAGGTAATTTTGAGATTGCTTCCACATGATTTGTTATCTATGTGTCAATTGATTTTTCAATCCTAAACTTTATCAATTTGAGGTTAGGTTAATTTCAACTAATCTTCCCTTTTCTTTGCGAACAAAACTCATGCTAAATAACAACCTTTTTCTTGCTAAGTTATGTAGTTAACAACGATAATTTCATAGAGTTTATGCATCGTAAGAGTCCTTTCATGATTTGCACTTTCCATGATGATTCATTGTAAAAAGAATAGGGGTTAATAGTGCGAGATGCAGTTTTATACCTTTAGGCTTAACCGAAGTATACTACTTTAATGGGTAATAATCTAGCTCATAATTCATTTCAATGCATAAAGCTATTTGAAAAAAAAGTACGTTTATACTTTATTTATTTTGCATGTTCCATTAGATGTATTAATGACAATTCCTTCATCATGAATAACTAGGACAAATTATATCCTATTTCTAACAACTAACCTTGCATGATTAAATTACAATGATATAAAATAAAAATTAAGAAGGAAAAATCTGGGTTTGGGGTGAGATATCCACATGGATACCGGGAGATGACCCTCCCGCGGTTGCGCCTTGGACTTTCTTAGGAGGCATTGCAATTGTAGTCATCCGAACGTGGAAGCAGCTTTACAACTCTTCTTTGGAATTCACCATTTCTCCCCTTGCACCGTCCGTCGAAAGTAGTTTTTTTGGGTGGCTTCCTCCTTGAAGTCGGGAATTCGAAAGGGTGTTTCAGAATCTTTTGCCGATAGGACCTTTAACACTCTTCTTTTCTTTTACAAGTGAGGAAAAAGGAACAAAAAGCCCAAGGTATTTTGCATAGGGCAAGGCACGGCCTAAGGGTTTTAACCATGGGAGAAATGGGGAGTAATTCCTAAGTCCAAGAGAAAGGGCTTAAGGAATTTTATTAAGCATGGGGTTTTCAAAGCTCACATAAAGCATGGGTAGGTTAAGGGGGAAAAAGCCTTATGAGCTTCAAACATGAGGGAGGGTCTCCAATATGTCACAAGGGAAAGGGAATAAGTGGATTTTTTTTTCACACGAGGGTTTTCAATCTATCACACGGACAGAGGCTTAAGGGTTTAGACACGGGGTTCCACCATCCATGAAAGAAGGGCAATTAATGCTTTAGACAGGGGGGTGAAAGGTTTTCGAAAGGCAAAATAGGGGGTGAAAGGGGTTTATACGGCCCAAGACAAAGGATTATTGATTTTAGCACTTGGGGGGGGGGGGGGGGGTAGGGAGAATTTGGTGAGGCACAAGAAGGGATGAAAGGCGCTTAAGATAATTAAAACCGAAGGGGGGGTAGGTTTCAAAATGCACAAAAAAAGTGGCCTTAGGAAATTCTTTTGAACACGTGGGGGGGAACTTAACGGTAATGGCGGTGTGACGGACAGGTGGCGAGGCCTGCGAGCGATGGTAGGCAGCGGCTCCTCCCTAGCACTCGAAACGTGGCAGTCGAACCATAGCCTCCCCCTCTTCCTCTTTCGACTTCAGCTCCTCCGTCAGGCGTCGAAGCAGCGTACTCCCTTCCTCCTCCTTCTCACGGTTGCGTACTGCACGATGATGTCCTGGCACGTCGTCCTCTCCCTCTCTGGCCTTCTCCCCCCTTTTGCCGTGCGGCCCCCCCCTCAGTTATATAGGGGAGGGGATAAGATCCTCCCCCCCCTCATACGTGTCGATGGCATGCATCTTCCACACCTGAGAGCACCCACCGAGGTGCTTCTGCGACCTTTCTATTCCCCTCCCCTTCCAGCACAACAGTCGGTTGGGGAGGGGATAAATAAAAAAATTTGCATTATTGTAGGCATTTATCAAAATTATCCATTGAAAGGGTTAGTTCACGCGAAGAGAAATGTAGAACTTTACATTCTCTCCCCCTTAGAGGAATCGAGATGTCCTCATCTCGAGATAAACTAGGGATATTGATGGTTGAGAGTGCCTTCATTTATCCAAGTGGCATCCTCTTCGGGATAATCTTTCCACTGGACGAGGCATTCTCTCAAGATTCTGGATCTTAATTGTCTCTTCCTAATATCTAAGATCCTATCAGGCCTTAGTTCAAGGACTCCTTGACTAGGCATTACAACTTGTTGGTCATCAAGTACATGGTTAGGATTAGGTACATACTTTTTCAATAGGCTGATATGGAATACATTATGAACTTTTAGGTTCTCAGGGAGTTGCAGTTTATAAGCATTAGGTCCTAGGCATTTGAGGATCTTGTATGGCCCACAATACCTTGGACTTAGCTTCTTGCAATCTCCCAAGGATAGGGAACTCTTTTTAGGGTGTACGCGAATGAAGACCATGTCTCCTTCTTCGAAGACTCTATCTTGGCGCTTCAAATCCGCATATGCCTTCTGTCTATCCTTGGCCGCTTGGATGTCTTGTCTTATTGAATTTATTTGGTCATCCATCTCTTCCAACATCTATCTTGAAGCTTCAACCCTTAAGGTTGGATCATAAAAGTTTAGGGGACTTCTGCAGTCATGACCATATAATGCTTGGAAAGGGGTCATCTGAATGCTTTGCTGGTAAGAAGCATTATAGACGAATTCAATCAAAGGCAAGTATTGAATCCACCTCTTCGGCTCTCGACAGCAGTATGCCCTAAGCATATCCTCGATGACTTGATTTACTCGCTTTGTTTGGCCATCCGTTTGGGGATGGTAGGTGGTGCTAAAACAGAGTTAAGTCCCAAGCACTTCAAATATAGCTCTCCAGAAGTGTGATGTGAAAAGAGAATCACGATCACTAATGATTCTTCTTGGTAAACCATGTAGCTTGAACATCTCCTTGATAAACAATCTTGCAATGTCTGAGGCTTTATAGTTTGTCTTTACTAGAATAAGGTGTGCAATCTTAGTAAGTATATCAACCACAACCATGATGGAGTTGTATACTCCCTGGACTTGGGGTAGGCCTACTACAAAATCCATACTGATGAATTCCCATTTCATTTGGGGGATGTCAAGCGGTTGTAGTTTCCCTGGCATCATGACATGTTCGGCTTTGATACGTTGGCAAGACAAACACTCGATGACATATTTGAGAATGTCACCTTTGAGCCTCTCCGAATGGTAGCTCTTCCTAACTGCATTAAGAGTCTTAGCATAGCCAGGATGTCCTGCGAAAGGAGAATCATGATCTTCCCACAATATCTTCTGCTTAAGTGACTGGCTTGTTGGTATACATAGCCTTGTTCTATAGTAGACAAGTCCACTATTGATAGAAAATTCATGATACTTAACCTGCAATTTTTTATTCTGATCCTTGATAGAGATCTCCCTTAGAATTGTTTGGTAGGCTGGATCATGGCATGCATCCTCTCTAGCTAACTCAAGTATAGGGTTGTTTGGCATAGATACTTTTGTAGCTAGAGATCTGGCTGTTGATGGATTTTGCAAGATTAGGGAATTTAGGAATACCTTGCGACTAAGTGCATCGGCAACTACATTCTCTTTCCCTGGTCGGTACTTGATTTCAAAGTCATATTCCTCCAATACTTCAATCCACCGATGTTGCCTCATGTTGAGCTCGTTCTGGGTAAAGATCCATTTGAGACTCTTATGGTCAATTACTAGAGTAAACTTGTTACCCAATAGGTAGTGTCTCCAAAGCTTTAGAGCATGGATGACAGTTAGTAATTCCAGATCATGCGTAGCATAATTCTTTTCATGACTCTTCAATTTCCTTGAAGAGTATGCTACTGGATGACCTTCCTGCATAAGTACACACCCCAAGGCAAGAATGCTAGTATCAGTTACTACCTCGAACTCCTTATTGAGGTCTGGAAGTTTGCTTCTTCAGTAAGTCCATCAGAGGTGCTGCAATGTATTGGCCACTCAAGCACATCTTTGACCTTGGCTGGGTCCACTGATATTCCTTCTGCTAATACTATGAATCCCAGATATTCAATCTAACGCTTGAAGAATGCACACTTCTTCATTTTACCATACAGCTTATGTGACCTCATTGTCTCAAGGACAATCCAAAGTTGGGGTTCATGATCTTCTTCCTGTTTAGAATAGACTAAAGTGTCATCGAAGAAGACAAGGACCAAATCATCAAGACATGGCCTAAAGATATCCTACATTAACCTATTGAAGGTGGCAAGTGCATTCGTAAGCCCGAATGACATAACTAGGAACTCAAAGTGCCCATATCTTGTATTGAAGGTCGCCTTTGGGATATCTTCTTCCTTGATCCTTATCTAATAGTAGCCTGACCTGAGATCAATCTTGGAGAAGATCTTCGCACCCTGAAGACGATTAAGAAGCTCATCTATTCTAGGAATAGGATACTTGTTATTGATTCTTGATTGATTCAACCCTCGGTAATCAATACATAGTCGAAGTGTCCCATCCATCTTTTTTTGGAATAGTACTAGAGCTCCCCATGGTGAACTGCTAGGCCGGATGTAGCCCTGATCTAACAGTTTCTTGAGTTGTTCCTTCAGCTCAATTGCTTCTAGTATGGACATTCTATAAGGTCTCTTCGCAATTGGCGCAGCTCCTGGTACTAACCTAATCTCATGATCCACTTCTCTTTGAGGCGGAAGTTCAGTCAACTCTTCAGGGAATACATCTGTGTATTCCTTTAGCCAAGAAGGTCCTTCATGAGACTCTTGCTTCTGATCTAATTTGTTGAGTTTGATCAAGTAAATAGGTAATCCTTTTCTGACTCCTTTTATGATCCCAGATACTTTGGCCAATTGGATTCTCGGCACTCCAGCCTCACCTTGAGTTGTGACTAATTCCCTTTCAGAGTTTCAAAAGGAAACTTGACCCTTTCCACAATGAATGTGGGCGTCGTTGGGCTTAAGCCAATCCATTCCGAGTAGACACTCATGGATACCTAAATTCATGACTCTGAATTTGACCAAAGTCTTCTTTTCTCCCAGAAAGAATTCCACCTTAGCAGTTTGCCTGGTACAAGTAACCTCACGACCATTTGCCAATTCCACAAGCAGGGTAGGTGCTTCTACTATGGCTATTCCTAATCTTTTTGCACATGCTGATGAGATAAAGGAATGTGTACTGCCACAATCAATCAAGGTCTTGAAACATTTACCTTGATAGTCCGACGGTGTCTGAATCACCGAGAACTGGCAATTCGGCCCTTTCTTGTGTAGAGCGGCATGGACTGTCGCTTTTTCAAACTCTGCTTCCATGGTCGGATCTTCGTTTGCCTATTGGAAATGCAGGCGGTTCTTCCTTTTCCTTGGGTAGCGGCTCCTTGACCACGGCCTGTTCCTTGGAAAGGTGCTTGGCGATGTCCTCCACCAAGCTTGGGACATTGCCTCTTGAAGTGACCAAGTTCGTTGCAGTGGAAACAACGGAGATTTTGGCCATTACTTTGAGTAGGAACAAAGTTGTTGATATTATTCGTTCTTGCTTTATTTCTTTGTCCCTGATTATGACTTTGAACTCTCTTCATTTGAGGTCTGAATGCTCCTCTGTTCGGGTCATTATAAGACCAAGTTTTGTTACCCCTTGGTCTAGCTTGCACCTCCTGAATTATAGGTGCCACTTGAATGAGTGCATCCTGAAGATCTGATGGACAAATAGATTCGAGATGGGTATTGACTGGTGGATTTAATCCCGCTGAAAATTTAGATACCTGCTGTGTCATGTCCATCTGCGGTGCATACTTAAGAAGTGAGACAAATTTAGAGTAGTATGCATCAAGCATGAGCCCAAGCTATTTTAGCTTATAGAACTCATTCATTTTCTTCGTGCGATAAGCAGGTGGTAAATATCTTCCTTGCATAGCTTTCTTCAGCTTCTCCTAGGTAACAGATCTCTCTGTGATCCCTTGATCCCTACACCATTACTTCCACCAAATCCCGGCTTCGTTGGTGAGATTTAGCTTGGCGAGCATAGCCTGATTGGTAGGTCTAGTACCGGCTGCTTCAAAGTAATCCTCCATGGATTCAATCCAAATTTCAGCATTAGCTTGGACGAATCTGCCTCTCCCGTCAAACTCGGGTGGCTTAATCTGCTTGAGAAGGAACTTCTTCTCCTGGATCACACCAGTACTTGATGTAGGAGGCGAATTAGAAACCTGTACCTGGGGTTGTGCCTGAATAAAGGTTTTCTTAACGTTATTATACGATAATCGTCATTAATTTATATTACATCTTCAATTCCGCTAGCACGTAACCAATGTAGCTACTTAACTTTTTATCAACGCTTATGCACAATCAGACATTGATAAAAAGAAGTCTTTATTTGTATTTATATGGCCATAGCCCTTTCGAATACAATATTTCATGCGATGATAAACCAACTGTTACATTTAGTTTGGGGAGAACAACGTTGTATTACATTTATCTACAGGAATTGTATAATAGTAAGGTTTCAGGTCATGGATCTTCAAGAATCGGCAAGTCATTGGAAGTTCAGGATATCCTTTCTGTTGGAATCCATACTTCTCATGGCGGCCCAACACTTTAATCCTGTCGATGGGGATTACACGGGTTACTTCCTCATATACATATGAGTTCATCTCAACCCTCCGACCTCGAATATGTAAAGTTGAGTTTACATGAGCTTCCATAAAAATGAACAGCTTCACGACTTTCAAGTCTTCCAACCACTTGATCCTCTTTAGGGTTGGTCTGTAGATAAGCAAAGTGGTGGGCGGCTATATAGTAGATTCCTGAAGCACCCGTCCATCTTCATTCCATATACAAAGGTGATGGATTATAGATCTTCTCCAGGATGTTCATCATCCCAATCCTTTGTCTATAAAGCAGAGAATGCATTGCAATCATAAACATGACTCGAAATACCAAGAACTTGTTCCACGCTTCGTAATTCTGCAAGACAGCATTGAAGGTAAGGAAATGTTTGGACAGCAACATTTGCTTTACTTCATCTTATTACGATTTCATAAAAACAATTCCGTTGTTGATCGGCTCTGATACCAGCTGTAACATGTCCACTAGTATCATCTAGGACACGTCTTAGCAGTCCATTGGAAAGGATGTCTAGAAAGCTCCGCCCGGCACTCGCATGGAATGTTAGAGGGTTTGCAATCTAGGGCTTTCTGCGTCTGCCACGTAGTAGAAGTATTCCGGCTGTTCCCACTTAGGATTAGCTTGAATTAGGGTTTTCCTAATTGGTCATTTCCTAACAGCAACTAGCATCGGACCCAAGCGAACTACTTTACGCAGAAATGCCAGGTCTGAAGCGGATTCACGTTGCACTTGGTTCAAGGAGGATGGGAAACAAGAGGGATGCAAAGCTCAACCTCTTTGCCATAAGGCATAGTCCCATTCCGTTCCCCTAAAACAACGTAAATCGAGTTAAAACATAACTCTATGTCAACACTTTTGTTGTTCCTGTCCTTTGACGATCATCCCGCTGTTCCTCGTGATTTGAGAAAAGTTCCTGGCCAACCGGGACCACCCATCTGTAGGACCGACCCATGGCCCATTCTCCGCACTTTCCTTGGGTTGTTTTAGTTATTTAATTATCTAACACATTAGTTGGACATGTAACAACCAGCTTCTTTAATTAACCCGTTAGGCACTCGTTCCTTCACGTAATCTTATCACTTGACATAGAAAAATAATATCAGACAAGTTCTTTATTAACATGTCATCATATTTATCTTTGAAATACAAAGAGTTTCGCCCGTAGGCTTATCCACAATCCGCCCGAAGGCTATCCAGCAATCCACAAGGATCACTATTCCAAGTTTCCACCCGTAGAATAGTATGCGGGCTTCGAGATCCAATCCCGAGTCACGTTAGCCTCTTGTGCAGGACTTTGAAGGTGAGGGATTTATGGCCAGAGCCCCCCCTGGCACCCAAGCGTCCTCCTGCTCCAAGTAGCGCTCAACGGAGAGACCTCTCGCGATGGGTTCGGTCCACGTTTCCAGCGCGGTCAACAACCCCCTTCGTTAGGGTGAGGCAGGCAGTCGAGGATAACTGAAGCTGCCTCTCCCTTCAGGCCTTCAACCTGAAGTATAGATATTCATTTATCTTTTAATTTATTGGTCAAACAAGTCAAACAGTACTCTAAAATTTATAGCAAGCATAAACATTTCCATTGATCGTTTTTATTGGCAATCTGCTAAGGAATGAATCCTTCCTTTCGAATGCCACCTTAGAGCACCCACCGATGTGCTTCTGCAACCTTTCTATTCCCCTCCCCTTCCAGCACAACAGTCGGTTGGGGAGGGGATAAATAAAAAAAATTACATTATCATAGGTATTTATCAAAATTATCCATTGAAAGGGTTAGTTCACGCGAAAAGAAATATAGAACTTTACAAGAAGAAAGCCAAGATGAAAGTAGCAGAGAAAGTGAAGAGTCGCCAGCACGCAGAGGCGCGACACATCCAAATGGAAACTATGGGATCGTTGCATTACGGATCAGGCGGCAGAGAGTCGTGGGAGGAAGAGTTTCACCACAACAGAAATGAGGCATAGATGCGCATGTTAGATGCGCAAAGTCGAGCGCATCTATCATTGCGTATATATGTGCGTATAAAAGAGCGTGTAAATAGATGCGAATTTTGCATCTATATATCCGCGCAAATATAGACGCGTTTTTAAATGCGTAATTATTTAACCACCTAAAATTAGACTTAATATAATTAAAAAACCAGAGTTAATAATTATTTTTGCATTGCTCTCTAATGAATGGTAGTTCCTCCACTTGACAAGCCTAATATAAGTAATTAGCGGCAAGCGACAGAAACCTTATTATACAATTAGTAGCAAGCATTGCATGTATCTCGTAATTTCTCTACTTGAAGATGATAAAAAATAGCTTTAAACTTGACTATTGATTCTTGAGTATGCACATGTGCGCATGATATTTTTCATAGAATTAAGAATACACATTGAATCATTAAGCGAATTAAGTATGTTACAGTGAATGATCCATCTCATCTTCAATGAGATCAGCCCTTGCTAAACTATCTACTTCTAGGTCTATGTGCAATGCTCACCATTTGTTACCACTTCTTTAAACCACTTCACATCCAGTACATATATAAAGAATTGTCTGAAGTCAAGCTTTAGAATATCTTGGATCAAGCCACAATAACCTTCCATGGTACCATTGGCATCCACGAAGTGAGCAAGGACACCACAATCTTGGGTATTTCTCTTTTCATCTATACGTTGAGTTTGAAGATGTTTACCCTCACACCAAATAGCATTGAATAATGTGCACTAGTAGTAAAAGATTAAGATCAAACATGTCAATTTATTATATAAAATATAAGTAGAAACAAATTAATTGATAGTATGTTTCACCTTTGATAAGCAACCTCGTGTATATTCCCACTCTTCTTGAGATATATTAATTTCCTCCTCTTTTTCCGTTCTCTCCATTTCCTCATGTAATCAATCTATATCAATATGACGTGGGAGCGCATTTAGATGATTTGGAAATGAGACATTACGTCCATATTTGGTGCGAAATGCTTGTCTTTTACTTTTTCTTCTTGCCCTTGCTTCATTATATAGTGTCACCCATTTGCTCATTACATCACTATTGAGCACACAAAAGCTATTTAACTTACGAAGTTCTTTTTTTGTTAGCACTTTACTCATTCCTTTTCCTTGAGGTATTATAGAGGTCATCCTCAAGTCTTCATCGTCTTTCCATAATCGTGGTTGAGAGGGGTCCACTTTAGCAAGATATTCAGAGATATAAACAAGGGATGATTGCACTAACCAACCCTCAGCCATGCTTCCCTCAGGCCGTGCTTTTTGCCTCACAAAATCTTTCAAGGTTTTCATGAAGTGCTGAAAAAAAAATATCCACCTTGCATAAACTGCCCCACAAAGTGCGATCTCATCAATCAAATGTACGAGTAAATGTAATTGAGTAGTCAAAATGGATAGAGGAAAAATTTCCTCCACCAAACAAACCACCTACACAAATAATACTCGAGCATCTTGCAATGTGTTTGGATCAATTTCCTTCGAGCTCACGTATCTGTCAGTATGTATTTGACAATTGTTTATTTTTGTGTAGAAATTCAAAGATATATAATGAAAAAATATAATGTATACACACCTCACAAGCTCTCCCATGTAAATGATATCACGTACATCTTTGGATACACAATGGAATATGCCAGTAGAAAGTACGAACTGAATATAAATAATATTCATACATCAAATGATTAGTTGAGGAAAAAGTCATCATATCCCAAAGTTTACACATAGTTACTCCACTAATTACTATATTCATGGTTAGAGATACCCTTATTTGAATCATTTTGTGCCAATCGTGGGACTTCAAACCAGATAGTTGCTCCACACCTCTTTTCTTTTTCTTTATGAAGGCTCCCTTGAGACATCTCATACATCCTGTGGGTGTTCGAAAGCTACATTTTTGTTCCTTCACTATTTTTTCCTCGTCCTTTAACAACATCCAAGGTGCATGGGGTAGCTCAATCTTTCCTCTGGATCCAATGCGTGGCCAGGCTCATCTCATGTGACCAATGTTATGTAAATCTGCCCTTACATTGACTGAATCACAAGCCCCTATCAAGTGATCCCATAATGTAGATACAACATTTTTGAATATGTGAATGGGGTCCAACAGGTGATTTATCTTGAGTTCAGTCTAGTACGAAAGACAAAAAAATATAGAGAACTTAACAAACAAACAATATATTATGTAAACAATTCATCATGCTAAATAATTTAAAGTCAATTGAGAGAAATGCACTTCTTACCGACTCATGCCGAGCGGAGGGTGACTGTCAGCATTAATCCATCTCTCCTTCCAATCTCGAATGGTTAGAGATTGTGGAGTCATTCCATTAGTAGGGAGAACATATTTGGGATGGTCAATAGGAAGAAATCGATGATGATTGTCGTAAATAACCTTCTTTACACGTGCTCGCCTAGAGGAAACTAGAGAGGGACCGCAAATAGGACATGCATGATATCTTGATGTGGTTAAACCTGAACAAACAAGTGAATTAATAAAATGCAATTGATTCAAGTCTTGAATTTCAAATATAGAGTTTTATACATGTACCTTAACACTCTCCATATCCTAGAAAGTCATGCATGGTCCACAACAATATGGCCTTTAATGTGAAATCTCTAGAGGATGTAGATGTGCTTGTATCTTGCACCTCAATACCTTCCCATAACATTTCTAACTCTTCAATCAAAGGCTCTAAGTAAATGTCCATGTTTTTTACCTTGTCCTTTCCAGGAATCAGAAGGGACAACATTACATGTCCCTTTTTAATTGCCATGGATGGAGGAATATTATAGTTCACCAATACCACTTGCCATACACTGTATGATGTGCTTTTGATGCCAAATGGATTGATTCCATCCATACCTAAACCAAATCTCAAATTTCTTGGCTCTTCTTTGAAAACGGGCTACAAATTATCTATATGTTGCCATGCCGGTGTGTCTGCAGGGATCCTCCATTTTCCATCACTTGAACGATGACTAGCATGCCGTGACATGAGCTTTCCAATAGACTTACACTTGAACATAAGTTTTATACGTGGAACAATTCGAAAATGTCGCAAAACCTTACGAGGCACATCCATTGACTTCATCTCCACTTCGTATCTTGTTTCGCCACTAACAGGACACTCTCGTGCGAACTCATAAATCCCACGAAATAAGACACAATCATTAAAACATGCATGGATCTTGACATAATCGAGGCCTCCCAGAGATGTCAAGTAATGTCTTGCTTGCTTTCTCTCAGTTGGCAATTTGTTTCCTTTTGGAAGCATTTGTGATAATAACCTACATATATTTTTAAAAGTGAGTTAAAAAACCACCAACATATATTTGTGTCTGATTTCAAAATAGAACAATTAATATTATGATTCATAAGCCAAACTGAATTGATACCTACTTCAATAACGCATCCAAACTGACATTACTCCATCCATAAATTGTTTGCAAGTTAAGTATCTCGAGGGACGCACGAAGAACAGAGTATGTATAACCTTCATACAACGGAGTAGATGACGCTATGTATAGTGGATTATCTGGCTTCGTAGAGTAACCTTCTTCCTGAACCGGTCGTGAAAATAGATGGTGTATCATGTTGTCCAAAATCTCATCCTCTATGACTTGATGGGGCATCTCATGAGGGCTACTATCATGGTCGTCAATCTCCACTCTTCTTGAAAACTCTGCCTCCTCGCCTCGATGTTTTGCAGCCTCTCGATGCTCGGGAGGGAGCATCTGAGGATATGGCACCACATCCTGCTCAACCACAAAAGGGAGTTTCATATACATTGATATATATTGAGTAACATAGACTAGCAATCTTAGTGTTAAAAAAAAACAATGAATATCGGTGATTTTTCTCGGTCCCATTCTCCATACATGCTGAGGTGTGACATTGCAACTTGACATGCTCGAAAAATACACCCTCGACAATGATCACATATGCATTTAATTTTTTGTTGTAGCCATGCATCTCGATTATGAAGACGTAATGTTTCATCCTCACTTGAGGATGTGCTCATTGACTCATCAGCATGCACCGCACTAGGTGATGACAACGACATGATTAAACGTAATTCATGACAATATCAAAATATTTGTCTTTCATATGTTTACAGAAAAACTTCAAGATGGCGTATTAATTATTCTAAGATCTCAATTATAAATACACAAAACTCATCATAAATACATTAAAACTTATGATAAGAATTCACAACTTATCTTAAAAACAAAAAATTATGATAAAACGTAAATACGCGTCTATATCTGCGTTTACGTACGCGTCTAAATTTGCGTCTATTTGCACGCTAAGTTTGCATCTATACGCGCGTTTATGTAAACTTAGACGCGCATATACACAGCAAAATAGACGTGTACATCAAAATTCAAAAGATACTTAAATCATTTTTTTTCAAACTGCGCCTTTCCTTTCCTGCATTTTTTGCAGTTTTGAAGCTCGAGTTTAGCCGACATGCAGTCTCTTAATGCTTCACCTAGTCTCTTCATGCCTCACCTAGTCTCTTCATGCCTCACCTCTTCATGACTCACCTCTTCTTTCATTTCAAACACACAAGAGAGGAAAAAGAAAAGCCAAGGAGAGGAAGAAAGAGAGAACAAGAGAGAGGAAAACAAGAGGAAGAAGAAGCAAAGGGAAGAGACAACAAGCACCAAGCAAGCATCAAGGGAGAGTAACTCACCAAGAACAGGAAAAAGGAGAAGGAAGAAGCACTACCACCTGCCACATCAAACACCCAAGGTGAGTCCTCTCTCTCTCTCTCTCTCTCTCTCTCTCTCTCTTTGTGTATTAGGATTTATGATTGCATTTTGTATTGCATTTTGTAAATCATGAATAGCGGTCGTCGGACCAAAATCAGCCGATTGAGCACGTCTGCAAGCACATCTATATTTCAGTGCAGACGTAGGGATAGACGCGAAGAAATGTTTTCTCTCATTGCGTCTGAAGCCGCGTCTCAGAGCGCTTGTATTCTACGTCAGAGATGCGACTAAGGCCGCGTCTCAGAGCGCGTGTATTCTACGTCAAAGACGCGAGAATACGTGCGCTTTGCATAGAATAGGCTTTGACTTTAGAGTCATGTCTCCAGGTGCGTGTATTCTGTAGTCGACACGCGAGGATACACGCGTACGCTAGAAGCATTGACCTAGAGATCGCATCTGATAGCGCGTTTATACTGCATCTCATATGCGGATATAGACACGCTCTGAAGAGAGGGTTGACTTTAGGGACACGTCTGAGAGCACGTCTATCCTGCATGTTAGACACGCTTATACATGCGCCAGCCACCTCTGATAAAAAATAATTTTCATTGCCTAAACAATATATTTTTGCAATGATGAATGTGACAAATCCCATGTTTGTGTTTATAAGTTTTCTTGATTCATGATCAAATTTTTAGAAGCTTTAGCCTTCCAACGTAGTGAATTAGGTAGCATTATACTTTCGATACCATATTAGAGATTTTGGGAATCTTCCAAGCTCCACTTTCAAATAAGGAGTAAAGATTTGACCAAGTGGCTAAATCTTAATCCCATATTTGAGAGTGAGACTCCCAGAGATTTCTTATTTATGAGATGCATTAGCACTTAAGTTTTATGCTCAATGTCTAAAGAAAGCTAGATGAACATCCATGTATTTTTTCCATGGGATGTTTACACCTTTGTTTCACTTAAATGGACCTTAGTAAGTGCTTGAAAAATACACTTGAAGAAAATGAAAATGTGTGAGCATAAAAAGCCTTCTCTTACATAATGATTCTAGGCTCACTGAATGATTTTTCATAATTAATGTTGGATTGGATCAAGGATTATGGCTCTTTGAAAAATTTTAGGTGTGGATGAAGGTAATATATGGTTTTTTGTATGCAAACAAATTTGTCTTTTTCCTGTGTTTTTTTGCAGATATCACATCCTGGTTCATCTAGCAATGAACCAGATTTGGATCGCATGACCAGACACCTTGGCCGCTCTTCCACAGCAGACGAGGTGTTCAGCGTCATGTCTGGAACGCCTCTGATGTCTTTGCCTGGCACTACTTCCCAAACTCCAATTGCAGGTACTCCACGTGCAGCACCTGTACATGCATCGGCTGAAGCACAAGCGTCAGAAGACGCACGTGCATCTGCAGAAGCACGTGCATCCAGCGAGGCAGAGGATAGTTGACAGAGAGGGAGGAGGGAGAGTCGAGGGGGAGGACGAGGCTTGTGTGGGGGTTTCCTAGGAGGTGTGAGCGATCACCCTCACCAGTAGATCACGTAGAGGAGCCTATATGCCAGTACTATAGAGTTACAGATATTGGTGGCATCTTCCATGATGATGAAGAAAGGGATGTAGTGGCATACATAGGGAGTGTCGTGCATGCGACGTATAAAGAATGTTTTGTCTACTTTAAATATTAGAAAAGCGGCTTGTGGCAGGAGGTGTTGAGGGCAATCCATAGGAGGTACCCAAATCCCAAGGGTCAGCGATTCTCGGATGATTGGGGATGCACAAAAGTGAGGGATTTGCTTCACAAAAAAAGATCCCACGTCATGATACGCGCCAGGGACTCACTGCGGAGATAGGAGGAGGGGCGTGGAGCCTATAGCCAACCACCTATGTGTCACCGCATAGAGTGGAAGAAAGCCAAGAAGAAAGCAGCAGAGAAAGTGAAGAGTCACCAGCACACAGAGGCACGACTCATCCAAATGGAAACCATGGGATCGTCGCACTACGGATCGGGCGGCAGAGAGTCGTGGGAGGCAGAGTTTGTAAGTATATTTTGATTTCTAGTTTTTTAAAATTTATATTTCTTTCAATTCTTTATATAATTTATTCTAATACATTGTGTCTCATAATTGTTTGTATATATCATAATTGTTTTGCAGACTACTATCGTTGGTAGGATATCTACTCCTAGAGAGGTAAGTTACCATCGCGGGCATAACCACACAACCACATGGCTTCACTTCTATGAGGAGGGTCTCATCACTGAGGACCAATACAACCGGGCTATGAGGATTCGAGAGCTAGAGGAGGTATGTTTTTCTTACTTTCCTATTAAAAGTATAGCTAATTATAACTTTTTCTCCACCATGTCTACGTAAGCAACCTTGATCTTTTGTATGTGTAGGTGAACCCAGATGTGGAGGGGGATAGCGACGCTAGTAGCCATGGTGGTACTAGCGAAGATGTCTCTTCTTCATATTTGTAGAGAATGACCATACCTCCTCTATGGCCTTGTTTTCTTGCATATGTATTATCCATTTTTTAGCCTACTGTTTGCGGCCACGCTTTAGGTCGCAAGCACTTAAACTCCCCATGTAAATGCTTTTGATCTATAATGAATTATACATAGACTTTTATTTTCAATTCTCGTGCTTTTAGATCCATTGTCTTTTTCCCAAATGCACAATCTGATGTATGGGAGGGGGAAAAAAAAACCAGAGAGCAAAGCAACCATATGCTCTCTGGTTTTTTTTTTCCAGTTCTGTTTTGTGCGTCTATCCACGCGTCTAAATTGTAGAAAATGCGCGTTTATAAGCGCGTCTAAATGCAGATTACACGCGCTTATACACGAGCTACATAATTCAAATTTAAAAAAGAAATTAAATATCTTTTTTTCAAAAATGAGATTTTTTGTTTTTCGTTCGCGTCTATGGGCGCTTGTAAAAGCGCGTCTAGGGGCGTGTCTATATTCTAGTCTAATTTGCCAGGTAGACGCGCTGGTAGACGCACAAAATAAATTAAATAAATAACAATTTTGGTTTTCTTATGCGCTTGTATTCACGCGTGTATATCTACATCTGTTGTGTGTCTATTTCTGCATGTAAATTCCTTAATACATATGATTATAGACGCGAATTTGTAGACGCGCAAATAGACGAGCAGGTAGAGGCACCCGTAAGATTTCTCTATATTCAAAAATCGTGTCTAAAAGTGCGTCTAAGAGGTCTTTTTGTTGTAGTGGTAGGCGAACCCTGATGTGGAGCATAGCGAGGAGGGGGATAGTGACACTAATAGCCATGGTGGTACTAGCGAAGATGTTTCTTCTTTAGATTCGTAGAGGAGCACCATACCTCCTCTATGGCCTTGTTTTCTTGTATATCTATTATCCATCTTTGAGCCTATTGCTTGCGGCCATGCTTTAGGTTGTAAGCACTTAAACTCCCCATGTAAATGCTTTTTATCTATAATGAATACATAGACTTTGTTTTCAATTCTCGTGCTTTCAGATCCATTGTCTTTTTCCCAAATGCACAATTTGATGTATGGGAGGGGGAAAAAAAAACCAAAGAGCAACCACATGCTCTCTGGGTTTTTTTTTTAAGTTCTGTTTTGCACAATTATCTGCGCATCCAAATTGTAGAAAACACACGTTTATAAGCGCGTCTAAAATGCAGAGTACATATGCTACATAATTCAAATTTAAAAAAGGAAATTAAATATCCTCTTTAAAAAAAAGAGATTTTTTATTTTGCGTTCACATCTATGGGCACTTGTAAAAGCGCGCCTATGGGCGTGTCTATATGCCCGTCTAATTTGCCATGTAGGCGCGCTAGTAAACGCACAAAAAAATTTAAATAAATAACAATTTTGGTTTTTTAATGCGCTTGTATTCACGCGTATATATGTACATCTATTACGCGTCTATTTCTGCGTGTAAACTTCTCCATACATGTGACTATAGACACGAGTTTGTAGACGCGCAAATAGACGGGCGGCTAGACGCGCCCGTAAGATTTTTTCTATATTCAAAAATCGCATTTAAAAGTGCATCTAAGAGGTCTTTTTGTTGTAGTGTGCGCATCTAAAGCGCGTCTATTGGTGCGTGTGGATTTTCTTCTACACGCGACTATAGACGCGAAATGGTACACACACATTTAGATGGGCTGATAGATGCGCCCGAAAGATTTTCTCTCAATTCAAAAATCGCGTCTAAGAGTGCATCTAAGAGGCCTTTTTGTTGTAGTGTATGTTTAATGTTTTCTCCCTCTCTCTCTCTCGTTCCTTCTTTCATTTTCTCTCTTCCTCTCCCTCTCTCATTTCCTCTCCCTCTCCCTCTCTTTCTCTCTTTCTCTATTATGTTTAATGTTTTCTCCCTCTCTCTCTCGTTCCTTCTTTCCTTTTCTCTCTTCCTCTCCCTCTCTCATTTTCTCTCCCTCTCTTAATCCACATGAATTTTAACAAAAACAAGTAAAAGAAAAAGAGAAAACACAAAAACAAAGCAAGAAGGAACAATGCACTCACTGTAAAGGTCCGAGGATAGATTCGATGGCTCATCTTTGCAACGGCGGCTCCTCTTCGCTCTCCGTACACTTCCTCCTCTTCTTTGCGAATAGCGGCGGCGGCGGTGAGAAGCTTTTCTTCTCCCTCTTTCTCTCTTTCTCTCCCTCTCCCTCTTAAATGCAAGATGGAGTTCGCTCTCCCACTTTCACTCTCTATTTTGTTTACTCTCGCAAAATAACGCGCTCATGTTTCGGCCTACGTATTTTTCGTCTGAGTACAGTCACTATTTGCATTGCTATTTGTGGCGCTAATAGCGACGCAAATAGCAACGCCACTATTTTATGTCGGAAAGCGCCGTCCCTATGTCTCTGTATCCTTGTAGTGGATATACATCAATAAAATAACTATGTCATGATTTTATGAATTTTCTCACATAATCCATTAGCACTTATGTGCATACAACCATCATGGTAAAGAGCAATATCCACCAAAAATATAATAATTTTGTAGTATGTAAATGCTCAATAAATAAATATTCCTTGAGCACTATAAGCATTATTTGAAGAACAATATCTTACTTTAATAATATGCCACACCAAACACAAATCACATTAGTCCCTGCCATTTAACTACCAACCATGAGCAACCAATGTCACACCATGCCTACACACAATAAGTTATAGTCATGCGACAATTAAAACATGTTGAAAGCCCACAAAATTTGGTTAAATCATCATTTTATTTTCTTGCAATTTTCATAAGTTCACTATTGTTGTTGCATGTTTGCTTTGAGAAGAGCCATTTCATCGGGCCTAGTAGGCCACTTAATGAACTACTTTTGAAAAGGAAGCAATGAATCAATGAAGCTATAATTGATGATTTCTAGATGGTGAAGATGCCACAACCAAATTGCTCAAAAATCACCCTGAAGGAGTATCATGTGGCAAGATATCTCAAGACAACTGAAACCCTCCGCTCCATTGGGCATCAATACACGCAAACCTATAGCAACGGTGTTGAAATGTTCCATTGACAAAGGAAAGGTCAAAGCACTTGTGAGAGATGGATGAACAATCGCAATGGTGACCTGAAACAAGGTTGAAATCGATAGTCCTCACCACTGCACCACTTGGTATAGTTGGACCACCCATGTCGTGATCGAGATCTCACGTAGCACTGGCCGGCGCATATGAGGATTGGTGGTGAGAATTTGGCACATGAGAGATAAGGAGGCAACAAACAATGTTGAAGATATTTCATCAACTTCAATGAGAAGCATGATTGTGTATGCGGAGAGAAGATTGTTTTGCACAGTAGCAAGGTTTTAGATGCTTTATGGGAGAAGTCGGAGAGGTGCGATGAAAAGAAGAAGTAATGTGGGAACAAATGCTGACATGTTTAATACTAGACGAACGGTACTGAAGATGAGTGGTCCTGAAGCACAGAGAACCAGTTCAGGTCTCGACAACAAAAGGGGACAAAAAATGCAAATGTGATCCTGCTCTTAGCATGAAGGAATCTACACAGTTTTGAAGCTCGCAAATTGCAAGACAATGCACTGTGAAATTCAACCTTTGAGGAGGGAACGGTAGCACTTTGTGCAGAGGAAACGCACGCTAAGTTCAAAGACGTTGTGTGCAACGTCGCTGCGTAGAGTGGATGCAAACAGCTCGTATGAGTCAACGAAAGAAATCAGCCTATATGACTGAGATGTCGAGGAAAACAGTAGACTATCATGGCTGCATAGTGAGAGGGGACAGGAGAGAAGTACTCAGCGCGTCACATTGGATTGATAGATCGTAATTTGACCAGCAGTAACGGCTAGAATTTGATCCTAGTCTGCATGCCAAGCTCAGAGGGTTGCTGCGGGACCGCGATCCCACACACTGCTCCAACTGAGAGGCATTTGGGGTGTCGCGCAGCATCTCAAGACAAGCCTTCGGTCTGGAAAAGGTGGCCGCCTTTCGAATGCACCAATATCGACGATTCTGGTACTGAGTATCTTCTAATTAATCATGATCAGCAGGAGCACCTGCAGGTCCTAATGCGAACATCTATCCCAAGAAAGCACAGCAAGCCCTTCTGACGGTTTGTATGGGCTACCTGCCACGACCTGACGCTGGCCATCCTCGTGGTCTGCGCCGTCCTCTCGCTCGACTTCGGATTCAAAAGCGAAGGCCCCAAAGAAGGCTGGTACGATGGAGTCAGCATCGCCGTTACCATATAATTCCTGCTCATCATCGTCACTGCTGGCAGTGACTATCACCAATCCGGGCAATTCGAGAAGCTCGATCATGATAAGGTCAACATTCGGGGTCCATACTCCAAACCATTGGATTCGGGAAGGGCTCCTAAGGTCTCCAATTTTTGACCTGGTCGTGAGCTGATCAAATCCTGGCTGATGGTTTGCTCATGAAAGGCCTCTCGCTTGTAGTCAATGAGTCCAGTGTGACCGGAGAGGGCAATACAGTGATACCCGATATGAAGATGGCTACCACTCCATGTTGGTGACGGCGCAGTCCGGACTAATATAGAACGGGGCAACGTAGTGGCCACCATCAGCACCGACAACATGCAAGTCACCCCTCCCCAAAAATGACTCATGCCTTGATTGGCTATGTCGGCCTCTCGGTTGCAGCACTCGTCTCGATCATCCTTCTCGCATTAATCTATTTCTCTGGCTGGATCGGGGCCTATTCCAAGCGGGGAAGACTAGCGCCATCGATGCCTTTGACGGTGTGGTTACGTCGACATTTTCGACCATCGCAGTCACCATCATCGTAGTGGCCTTCCCTTAGCTGTCACACTCACATCAGCCTATTCCATGTGGAATACGATGCTGGATAAAGCTCTGTCCTGCCCGCGGCTGGCAGCATGTGGGACCACGGGCTCCTTCACAATCATCTACAGTGACATAACAGGTACGCTGACCCTCAATCAAACGACCGTTGTCAGGTCATGGATCGCATCAATGTCGCTTATAGGGTATCATGAAAATTTTCAATCTGTGCTTACCACATTGTGGCATGTGGTAGCACCAGCAAGCGTAGTCACTAGCGAGAGAGAGCTCTATGGTCAATATCATAGCAGGCCATAGATGACAGAAAGCGAAGAGGATGATTGGTTGGGAAGCAAACCGTCAGGCGTGATGCACCAGTACGATATCGCAGACCTTTTCGGCTGGCCAATGGAATTGCTTAGCTCTCCTAAAATTCTTCGAGAAATGACTTTTTCCGCTCTGCTTACAGGGGTGGTAAGAGCCAGGTCACACACAAGTTAATTGACCTGTGTGAGTTGATATGCTTGCGTTAGTAGCTTGTGTAGCGAAGCCTCTAAACTTGATTTTGCAATTTTCTACACTTGAAGGCCTTAAAATGACCCCTTTTACTTTAGTCTCTTTAATGGTTACTTTGGAAAGGTCCAAAACTTGATAACCATAACCTCTAGGGCTAAATCTCCCCTTACCTTTGAAATTTCCACCTCCTCTTGCATTTGAACCCTGCTGGTTATTATTTCCATAAGATATATTTTGCTGGCCTCCTTTGCCTAAACAATAACCTCTACCACAGTTGCCACGGCCATATTGATACAAATAAAAGACAGCATCTTTGCTCTAGGAGCTACTAGAGCCTATAGCCAAGTCAAGTTTAACTTCCTTATGAATAAGCAATGCAACCAGCTCATTGGAATCTGGCATTTCAGCCCGTACAAATGTGTAAGTATCAAATGACTTATATTCAGATCCCAAGACATTTAATATCACTGCAACCATGTCTTCATCCTTAACCTATGTGCCAATAGAATGCTAGCAGATCCGCAATAGTCTTAATCTCTATGAAATAATCCTGTATAGATCAGTCTTTTCTCTCCATGTTGGTGAATTTATGCTTTAATTGTATCTTCGTGGCACTGGTAGTTGTGTCATAATACGTGATCAATATGTTCCATGCATCTGCTGGTGACTTGCAATTCATGATTTGCATTACCATAGTATTCGAGATACATAAAGATAACCAGTGTAGCACCCTGTGAGCTCTTTCCAACCAAGCTCGGTGTGCTCATCAATTGTAGGATTCCTCTCTGGGATTTCAGGTTCAGCTTCAACACCTATCACCATGTCCCAATATCCTCTTCCTATCAGGAAGTTCTCCATGCGGAACTTTAATATGGCATAGTTATTGTTGTCAAGCTTATCTGGGTTGTGTTGTCCGTTCTATTTGCATTTATCATATTGTAGCAGACAATGGCTAGTCAATGCTTGGACTTCCTGCAAGCCAATAAGTCTAACTGACCTATTGCAGTCTTTGACTATTTATGATAATTTTTTGTAATTAACTGTCTGTTGTAATCAGAATATTTCAGCCCATTAACATCTCAAAACCATCCATAAATATGTGACATAACCTGTAGATACAACATTCAACACATAGACCATAAACCATCCATAAACATGTGACATAACCTGTAGATACAACATTCAACACATAGATCATATAGTTGTTGTAACTTTGTATCATGCAACCTCAATGCAGTCAACCAAAATGCAGTCTAAAATTTGCATATTGTCAATGAACAATAGCTCTTTCAAGGTAAAATCTAAGATGTGTGCAAGCCATACATGTTGCAAAAACTCTCAGACATCTGCTAGTATATGTAGGAATCCATACATTATCATGCGGGCACAGTTCAGTGCATATACATCAAGTATGTGTGTTAAATACCTTGCTTGTAGTTTGCAATCAACTAATACTCTGTCAAACCAAGTTTATCCACCTCCAAAATGTCCTCAAATTACTTCATACATGTGCTATCAAGTGTAGGGGTCAATACATGACCATATAGACAACCATAGACACTCTATCTTCAACAGACAATGTCATAGAATGCATTCCCTATTTGTAACCAGCCAAGATAGCATCAATGCATTTGTTTCCAACTTCAAACTTCAATTTTCATGAGCATTAAATGGTAAGTCATTTTTTGTATCTTGGAAAGCCCTTAGAGCCAAACTAGATGTCATACAAGCCTGCCACTAACACTTCGATCCCAAGGCTACCTCTCTCAAGAGGACATGCATCTGAAGCTAGAAGTAAGATCTCAAGAGTGTAACATGCCCATAACCTCTAGGGCTAAATCTCCCCTTACCTTTGAAATTTCCACCTCCTCTTGCATTTGAACCCTGCTGGTTATTATTTCCATAAGATATATTTTGCTGGCCTCCTTTGCCTAAACAATAACCTCTACCACAGTTGCCACGGCCATATTGATACAAATAAAAGACAGCATCTTTGCTCTAGGAGCTACTAGAGCCTATAGCCAAGTCAAGTTTAACTTCCTTATGAATAAGCAATGCAACCAGCTCATTGGAATCTGGCATTTCAGCCCGTACAAATGTGTAAGTATCAAATGACTTATATTCAGATCCCAAGACATTTAATATCACTGCAACCATGTCTTCATCCTTAACCTATGTGCCAATAGAATGCTAGCAGATCCGCAATAGTCTTAATCTCTATGAAATAATCCTGTATAGATCAGTCTTTTCTCTCCATGTTGGTGAATTTATGCTTTAATTGTATCTTCGTGGCACTGGTAGTTGTGTCATAATACCTGATCAATATGTTCCATGCATCTGCTGGTGACTTGCAATTCATGATTTGCATTACCATAGTATTCGAGATACATAAAGATAACCAGTGTAGCACCCTGTGAGCTCTTTCCAACCAAGCTCGGTGTGCTCATCAATTGTAGGATTCCTCTCTGGGATTTCAGGTTCAGCTTCAACACCTATCACCATGTCCCAATATCCTCTTCCTATCAGGAAGTTCTCCATGCGGAACTTTAATATGGCATAGTTATTGTTGTCAAGCTTATGTGGGTTGTGTTGTCCGTTCTATTTGCATTTATCATATTGTAGCAGACAATGGCTAGTCAATGCTTGGACTTCCTGCAAGCCAATAAGTCTAACTGACCTATTGCAGTCTTTGACTATTTATGATAATTTTTTGTAATTAACTGTCTGTTGTAATCAGAATATTTCAGCCCATTAACATCTCAAAACCATCCATAAACATGTGACATAACCTGTAGATACAACATTCAACACATAGACCATAAACCATCCATAAACATGTGACATAACCTGTAGATACAACATTCAACACATAGATCATATAGTTGTTGTAACTTTGTATCGTGCAACCTCAATGCAGTCAACCAAAATGCAGTCTAAAATTTGCATATTGTCAATGAACAATAGCTCTTTCAAGGTAAAATCTAAGATGTGTGCAAGCCATACATGTTGCAAAAACTCTCAGACATCTGCTAGTATATGTAGGAATCCATACATTATCATGCGGGCACAGTTCAGTGCATATACATCAAGTACGTGTGTTAAATACCTTGCTTGTAGTTTGCAATCAACTAATACTCTGTCAAACCAGGTTTATCCACCTCCAAAATGTCCTCAAATTACTTCATACATGTGCTATCAAGTGTAGGGGTCAATACATGACCATATAGACAACCATAGACACGCTATCTTCAACAGACAATGTCATAGAATGCATTCCCTATTTGTAACCAGCCAAGATAGCATCAATGCATTTGTTTCCAACTTCAAACTTCAATTTTCATGAGCATTAAATGGTAAGTCATTTTTTGTATCTTGGAAAGCCCTTAGAGCCAAACTAGATGTCATACAAGCCTGCCACTAACACTTCGATCCCAAGGCCACCTCTCTCAAGAGGACATGCATCTCAAGCTAGAAGTAAGATCTCAAGAGTGTAACATGCCCAATTGAGGACCCCTCAATGATACAATTTAGTGGCCCATCAAGAGATTATCCTTTGTGATGCAGCCAAGTACTTCTTATAATAACATGAGGTTTATCACCTAGACTCTCTCAAGTCTACGTTGTGAGATGGAAGGTTCTAGCCATAACCCATAATGATCGACCTAAATCCAAGTTCGCAGTTTGATGTTAAGGTCACCTAATAGCTTAACCAGTGTTGGTCCTTATGCCATTGCATTCAGAAGTTAGCTCATAGAACAATGCTACACTTAGTTTATAATGAGTGAGACATGAGGGGGAGTGATATGTGTCGATCCCTCTACCTATAGGGTATAGTCTCAACTTTGGTTCACAAAAATGGCATCAAGGTTTAAGATGACACACTAGGTAGTGAAGCATTTGGCCTTTTTCTAATTCTAGTACCTTGAAGGAAAACTCTTGGCTCATAGAGACCACTCGTTTGTAGGATGGACCCATTGGGGATCTTATTCTCCTATTTTCTTGGAGGGTGTGTTTTAGCTATCTAATTATCCTAGTACATTTATGTTTGACATACAAAGATAAATTCCTTAATTAACCATTAAAAACTAGTTGTTTCATAGAGTTTCTTGTCATAGACACAAAGACAATGTCAAACAATCCTTTGGAAGCACTTGGAAAAGAATGTATCTATCATGCACCCTATTTAAGATGCAATACCACCTGGCAATCCCTTCCTTAATATAAAACTCATGTCCAAATCTCATGGAACACAATACACCAATCCACCCATGTCTAGTATCAAGGTCTTTAAGGAAGTCCATCTTGGGCTCATAGGGGTAAGGTTGATAGATCTAAGGTATCTATGGCTAGAGCCTCCTGGCACCCTTATCACCTCCTTGTCTAACGTCCTTCCTATAAAGAGAGCTCTTGCATCTAGGGTTGGTCCAAAGGCTTGATGAAGGGCTCCTACCAATAACCTTGGGGGAGGTTGAGTGCATAACCATAAATTTGCCCATAAGTGCACAAGAACTTTTATACAAATACACAACCAAGGAAATCAACCTATCATCAATAGCTATGAAAACATTCATTTTTCATAAAATTGATTTAGTAATAACTTTCAATATTCTATAAAATTTGACCTTTTCTTAGAAGACAATTTCATCAACCTTAAACAATGTCCTTCAGATACTTTACAAAAGAAGGTAAAATAATCCACAATCTTATCCATGCTTAGAGTGCATTCACATGAAGTTTCTCATCAAGTAAATCATGTTATATAGGCAAATCATGCAACTAATTATACTAGTTTTATTTTTTACTTTTACTAAGATTAAAGCTTATATTTAGCTACTAGATCGCTTAGACTTCTATAGTTTGCTTAGGAAAAAGGAAGTCCAACTTTATAAAAGGTAGTTGTAGAGCTTGTGATGTGGTTGGACTAGTCACTGTAGTTGTAGTCATATGCTTTGAGTCTAATAGGCTTTTCTTCGGTGCCATATTACCTCTTGTTTGAAGGTTGAGATTCACTTGTAGATTTTTGACTCCCACGTTTGATCTTAACTTATTAGATCTTGAACAATTGGCTTGAGCTTGGTTCCAAGGGGTGACCGTTGATAGACATGATAGTAGCCACACAAAAATAGGTGTGTTGGGGGAACGTTCAAATATTTTTTGAAGAGTCAAGGAAGTATTCTTTCTTTTCCTATCTATCTTCTCTATCCCTCCCCCTTGTCTCTTCATCTTTCTCAATCCTTCTCTCTCTCTATCTCCTAAAATTCTCTCTTTCTATCTCTCACAATCCCTCCCTCAACCTCTATCTCTCCTTATTTATCTCTACCTCCATCTATCTTCCCCTACCTCTGTCTCTCTCTCTTCCTACCTCTACCTCTCTCTCTCTCTCTCTCTCTCTCTTCTTTCCCCCCTCTCTCTCTCCCTCTCTCTCTCTCTATCTCCCTATTTTCTACGTATATATATATATATATACATATATATATATACATATATATATATACATATATATATATACATATACATATATATATATATATATACATATATATCACCAGTATTGCAATGGCTCCAAAACATAAGATAAATAGCTAATTCCAAAGGCATAAGCTCCAAGGCTTATATAGCCTTAGAGGAAGGCTATTAGCCTCTTTTTCTTTCCTCAACATTGTGGCCTACTTGTATCACCCATTCAAGATCTCTCTCTCTCTCTCTCTCTCTCTCTCTCTCTCTCTCTCTCTCTCTCTCTCTCTCTCTCTCTCTCTCTCTCTCTCTCTCTCTCTCTCTCTCTCTCTCTCATTCATTTTTATTAATGAGGTTGTGGCATATGGTTGTATCATGGACTATTTTGTAGTTTTGGCTATTTTCATGTTTTGATCAATGCATAGTTTTGAGTATTGATGATAACGACGATGAATCAAAACAACAGCTTTATTAGTTTTCTTGCGATGACGATGCTATTGCATGAGCTCATGCATGGAGGGGTTAGCATAGATATTACAAGGAGTAATCCCAACTAGATCACAATCTACATTTGTACCAAGGGGGGAATTTGAAAGGTGAGGGAATAATCACTATAGACCAACTCCAAGTACATTGTATAGGTTGGCATGATCAAATGTATCATGGTGGAGAACCCATGCCTTGGCTAGAGGAGTGAGATGTTTCAAGTGTGGTGGCTTGCACTATCACAATAGATGCCCCATGGAAGGCACAACATTAAGTGGATCTAGAGTGGAAGGTATAAGTGCATATGGATGAGATGAGCCACAATCCCTACGCATTCAAGAGATTGCTAATGGGAGTGAAGAGAACCAAGATCATCCAAGAGTGGGTAAGATGACTACATGTCTCTAATGCATGGTGGCACAAGTGGTAGCAATACACCACTTATATCTTAAGGAAGAGTAGGTGAGAAGGATCAAACAATCATGGTGGATGCAAGAGAAACTCCCAACTTTATCACTCTAGAGTACATGGCAAAGTATGGATTGAGATTGACCAAAGAACCAAAAGGATTCACAATAATGGCCTCTGTATAAGGAAAAGCATAAGAAGTGAAACAAGCAATTTTCAGTTCAAATGGAAGCAAGAAAATGGAAGGCCAAGATCAACTTCCTAATGATACCTATGAGTGACTCTGAAGTCATTTTGAGCCTTGAATTGTATGACAAGTATGTTACTACAATGCTCAGGTCGGGGGGAGGGGGGATTCACCTTATAGAAGACATCTACATAATATGCGTTCAAAGGTTATTTTTAAAAACTCATTTTTAAAAAATTTACACCATTTAATTTTGTGAATTTTGGAGACTAGCTATATCGTTTCTGTAAATCTTCCAAGAGAATGTGCATTTTCATGGCTCCTTCTACACAATTCAAATTAAAACATGATGCTACAATACTTTATCCATGGAAATTTCACTATGATCCAAGATAGATATCTGGACATGGTGTCAATATTATGAAAGTTTTATAGTAGCACTATGACATATAGTTATACACAAAAAGCTCTAAGATCCACATGTCCACATCATGCCCTATATACAATGCATGAGGTTATTTGGGTGTCATACGTGCACAACCTCTTGTACTCATTTTTCCTTGTTTATTCAATGCTCAATGTTCAGCATTCTCAAAGTTTCTCTCTCTGTTTTTCTTTCCCTTCTCTCCATGTTCAACATCTACGATCAATACATGCATACACTTTCACATCAGTACATTGTGATATGGTATCAGAGTAGGTTCGAGGATAATCAAACATAGATAGATATGAAGAGGATGATTCGATGTGACACAAAGGTTGCATTTTCAATGTTCAAATGCAAGCGAGATGACTACACATCAACATATTATTGGACCGAGTAGAGATGCATGTAAAAGAAGGCTTCTTTGATGTTTGTTTGTGCAAGAATAAGTATCAAAGTGTGAAAAAAGAGTGTGATTTAAAACTTTCGAAGAAATTGAAAATTTTTCACCTCCCACCACAAAGCTCTTCGGTGAAGGAGTAAATAAAGTTTGATCTATCTATCTTTTTAGAGCCAAAGAAAGTGTAGTAGAATATATATCTCATGTGTGAGTTTGTGCATTACACTAGCATTTATGTATTTTATTGCCAGTGTTTGTAGACTAGCCACTGATTTTACAATGAAAAAAATTTACTAGCCAACCCAAATTTTTGGGTTGGCTAACTTGTTCATGTCTAGAGCCTATTTAAAGGTAGGCAAGCTCCTCATTCAATTCAAACATCACTATACTTGTAGATGTTGAAGGGAGGAAACCATTGCCCACTATCGTAACTTTTGTTTGGAATCTTGTATTGCCTTGTGCCTTGACATATGGATTCCATTTCCTAGGCATTATCTTCTTGCATTCTTTGTTCTTTTCAATGTTTCTCTTATTGTTTTTGTGTAGTATCTTACAATAGGTTATTACACTTCCACTGCTACCCTCAATTTTGACATGGTAACTTAATTTACACTATTTAATTTTATGAATTTTGGAGACTAGCTATATTGTTTCTGTAAATCTTCCAAGAGAATGTGCATTTTCATGGCTCCTTCTACACAATTCAAATTAAAACATGATGCTACAATACTTTATCCATGGAAATTTCACTATGATCCAAGATAGATATCTGGACATGGTGTCAATATTATGAAAGTTTTATAGTAGCACTATGACATATAGTTATACACAAAAAGCTCTAAGATCCACATGTCCACATCATGCCCTATATACAATGCATGAGGTTATTTGGGTGTCATACGTGCACAGCCTCTTGTACTCATTTTTCCTTGTTTATTCAATGCTCAATGTTCAGCATTCTCAAAGTTTCTCTCTCTGTTTTTCTTTCCCTTCTCTCCATGTTCAACATCTATGATCAATACATGCATACACTTTCACATCAGTACATTGTGATATGGTATCAGAGTAGGTTCGAGGATAATCAAACATAGATAGATATGAAGAGGATGATTCGATGTGACACAAAGGTTGCATTTTCAATGTTCAAATGCAAGCGAGATGACTACACATCAACATATTATTGGACCGAGTAGAGATGCATGTAAAAGAAGGCTTCTTTGATGTTTGTTTGTGCAAGAATAAGTATCAAAGTGTGAAAAAAGAGTGTGTTTTAAAACTTTCGAAGAAATTGAAAATTTGTCACCTCCCACCACAAAGCTCTTCGGTGAAGGAGTAAATAAAGTTTGATCTATCTATCTTTTTAGAGCCAAAGAAAGTGTAGTAGAATATATATCTCATGGGTGAGTTTGTGCATTACACTAGCATTTATGTATTTTATTGCCAGTGTTTGTAGACTAGCCACTGATTTTACAATGAAAAAAATTTACTAGCCAACCCAAAATTTTGGGTTGGCTAACTTGTTCATGTCTAGAGCCTATTTAAAGGTAGGCAAGCTCCTCATTCAATTCAAACATCACTATACTTGTAGATGTTGAAGGGAGGAAACCACTGCCCACTATCGTAACTTTTGTTTGGAATCTTGTATTGCCTTGTGCCTTGACATATGGATTCCATTTCCTAGGCATTATCTTCTTGCATTCTTTGTTCTTTTCAATGTTTCTCTTATTGTTTTTGTGTAGTATCTTACAATAGGTTATTACACTTCCACTGCTACCCTCAATTTTGACATGGTAATAGGGTGTCCATGTCAAGTCTTATGGTGTTCTTTTTACTATTTCACGTTTATCTTTATCCCTCTAGTGTTAATTTGATATACTCTGAACTACTGTACATTATATTCAAGCATGGGTGGCCTCAAATTTGCCAACCTACCTTGATTCATGCCCTGCCAACTAGTATTTTGCACAATTGAACCTATGTTTGCTCTCTCTACATCTACTCCTAAGCTTGGTGACCATTTTGGAATAAGGCATCCTGTGATCACCATTGATAGTACAAACTGTCCCAAATGAAGAAGCATTATGAACAACAACTACACTCCAAATAGCAAAATAGGCAGGTCACTTACAATCCATTTGTAGTACAAACCTGACATATCTTATGCCAATCATGGGATTTTAGACCTGTTAGTCGGTCATCTTTAGAAAACGTGGATCTAAGAGAACGCATCATACCCGTTGGAGTGCAGATAGACTTGATAATTTACTTAACAATGCGCTCTTCTTTAGTGGACGAAAGCCAAGGAGCATGAGGTAGTTGCAAGGGACCATGAGCATTCGTCTACGGCCAATGACTACTGCCAAAGTGCCTCCATCTTTCCTACCTCCTTCAAATCCATTTGTGCCCCTGTAGTGTCTCTCTTTCCTATGATATGGGTCCATACTAAGCTGCCCACATTCTTGAAAATATGCATTTGATCCAACAAGTGGTTGATCTGTAAGTGGGTCCAACACAACAACTCGTAGAAAACTGAGAACCGTCGCATTCCAATTGGATGCGACTCCATGTGGACCATTTTCAACTTGTACGAGCTTTGGGTGTTCATTCGTACTGGAGGTTGTCCAAAAAAAGCTTCCCTCAGTTCATGACCCTCCAACAAGAAAGCAGCATGTCCTTGATATACCATCTTCTTCATGGTTTGTGACCTTCAGGAATCTAATAGTGGCCCACACAATGGACATGCATGATAACCTGAGGTAAACAGAGACCTGTCCCAACACCTCTATCCTGTGAATACAATCTTGAACAAGCTATGATAGATATGACCAACAAGAACGGAATCCTACTTACCTCAGCACTCCCCAAATCTCGAAAAGTCATTCATGCTCCACATGAGAATGGCTCATATATATTGGTGGACTGTCGACCATCGCACTTACTCATATATTCCACGGCAACCCCCTCCTCCCATAAAATCTTAAGCTCATTGACTAATGGACAGAGATAGACGTCCATATTCTTGACTTTGTAGCGGCTAGGAATGAGTAAGCTAAGGATCAGGTGTCCTTTCTTCATAGAAACCCATGATGGGATGTTAAAGTTAACAAGGACTACATGCCACACATTGTAAGATGTTGAGAAGAGACCGAATGGGTTCACACCATCTATAGCAAGATCGAGTCGAAGATTCATTGGATCTCATGCAAAGCTTGGAAAGGTAGAGTCAATGTGGCTCCATGTGCTTGAATCCACTGAAATTCATTGGACTCCATCTATGGATCTATTCTACGCATGTCATATTGTCAAGCTTGCCATGCCCGACTTACAAAATATATGAAGTATACATGGGATAAGTGGAAACTATCTAAGAACTTTCTGAGGAACGGCTTGCCCTTGCAAGTCATGTCAATACATGTGAGCATCACACTTTGGACATGTCTCCATAGTCTCATACTCTCCTCAAAATAGCACGTAATCATTGACACATGCATGGATGCTACTATATTCCATGTCAAGCTTTCGTAAAACATGTTTTGCATCATCATGAGACTCATGCATGGAATTTCCAAGTGGTAATATATGATACTTTAGCAACCTGAAAAGAAATCATAAAACTCCTTGGAAAAGCACAATTGTTTTTTATAATGGTGCCAAAAAGAAATCAAGGAAGCGTACATAGAAGGTAATTGAACAACTTGGTCACACTCGCATCACTCCACCCTTATTTTGCTTGCACACTTAGGAGTGCAAGTAGTGTCTTTAGGCAAGATACTTGGCACCCATCATATAAACGTATGCTTGCTTCCTCTCTAAGAAGATTAGATGTCTCAGTATCCATGGGCATCAATGCATCGATCATTGCCTCCACCTCAGGCTCCAAGATTGTAGGAAAGTCTAAAAGGCTGCATGTCTCCTCTGGTATTGATGGTATAGATTGGGTAGTGCCTTCAAGTGGTGGATTGGCTTAGGCACTCTATCCATCGCACACCCATGAACTCTTCTAACTTGACGCAATAGGTGCAGTCCTTCTTGGGATGAGACGTTACCTCCCGCTATAAGTTTTGCGATCACATCCAATGTTGTATATGATATTCAATTAGTTTGCAAATATAATGCATGATTGATACACACTTTTCTTACCGTTTGCTCAAAGTCTAAGATTGCTTGATCAATGATCTCCGATTGAAACTCAACGAAGTGTCTTACGTGTTCTATAGACAAGTGACACTTTCGTCTAATTGCCAGCTTGTATTGAGAGTAAGGACATGGGACATGCTGATTAAGATATGCTTCGTGATCTTAAACATCACGGCCTTCATCGTTTTTCATTTGGTCTATGTTATGAAAAACAATTTGTTTTTATTAGCATTCTCTTTTTCTTTCTTGAATTATTTGAGAAGGGATTTCTTCACTTGTAACTCAACAAAAGTAACGTCAACTGTCATCTTGGTTTTCTCCCTGTTTCTTTGATTCTCCCCCTTTCTTTGTGCTCTTCATTTTATGTTCTCTCCCATTTCTCTTTCTTTCTTTCTCTCTCTTTCTTTGTTGCCCCTCTCTTTGTTTCTCTTCACCCCGTATGTTTTCTCCCTCCCTCTCTCTCTCTTTCCCCATTTCTTTGTTGTATTTCAAGTTTATTCTCTCTCTCTCTCATTCTCTCTTCTTTTTCCTTTCTTCTTCTCCCTCTCTCATGTCCTGTCTTTCTTACTCTCTCTCTCTCTCTCTCTCTCTCTCTCTCTCTCTATTGCCCCTCTCTTTGTTTCTATCCACCCCCTTACATTTTCTCACTCATTCTCCTCTCTCCCTCCCTCTCTCCCCCTCTCTTTGTTTTTCTCTACCCCCTCTTGCATGACAATGGTCTTAATAAGTGATTAGTTTAGGCAAGTGGTGGCTTCTGAGGAAGACACCTCTCACTCTCCAAATTTGTCATATGTTCAATGTGTCATATACTAGGTGTTAAAAATAATTTTGCCTAATTTGTCATTGTTGACTAGTAAGTTTCATTTAGTGATGCGGTCTCTATTGCATGATGTGTAAGCTTTAGAATATTTTTGATGATAAGGTCCATTTTTCATAGTGTAATTTCTTTGTCTAAGCTATGATTGTAGGGGTTTCTAAAGTCGGTCAATATTTGGTCTCTCTATTTCTCAAATTTCTTTATGTATTTTTTGATTTTTTTAATTTATTTATTTCTTTATGTATCTTGTGTTCCTTTGTTAGAAATTTGTAATTTTACTAACTTGCAAGTGTATATAGGTGCACCATGCACAACTAGGCTTTTGTTTTCCATAATCAATGTGATTCAATATAAATGCAAGTCTCTTCATGATGATGGTGCTCAAACTTCCAATTCAATTATGACATATGCAAACAAGCAGTCAATCACAATTTTTACAACGCTACGCAATGCGTGAACTCTCTTTTTGATGATCCAACCACTTGTGAGTGATTTTGTCGCTGGCTAATTAAGGTGAGATCCTAGTCTTCTTGGGGTTGTCATCTCTTAGATGTAGTCACTTTTGATGACGTAGTTGCATGAGGTCCAAGGGCTAATTAAGGTGAGATCCTAGTCTTCTTAGGGTTGTCATCTATTAGATGTAGTCACTTTTGATGACCTAGCTATATGAGGTCCAAGGGCTTGACTATTACTATTAGTGCTACCTCCACTCAAGTTGTTCTCCCTAAATGGTTGCACGTTGTCACAGCGCATAGGGTTGAAGGTACAAGGGTTTGGAAAGAGAAGAATATATGGTGGTTCAAGAGCTTAGACTAATTCGGAGATAGTAGATATAAGAGAAGGGTTGAAGGTTTCAAGCCAAGTTCTTGAAGATAAGAGACAGCAGGGTATAGGTAGATTCAAAGAGAGGAGTAGACGGAAGAGAAGGGGTTCGAAGAGATTGAAGATGCAGAAAAATACTCTAAAAAATAATTATAAAATATAGAATAATACTAACAGAGATGAAGCTTGTTAGTTTCTTTTAGCATTATAAGAAAATATAACCCTAATAGATAAAAACGTGTACAAAATAATACCTTCCTCTATACTGCTCAGATCGCCAATTTAATGCTTCCAATGGCTCCGAAAGGGGGGTTAAATACTAGGATACCTAGCCAGAATCCTCCCAGATCACTCCTTCTTCATCTCCCACTTTTTCAGAGTGTTGTTCACTGCCTGAAAACAGCCATCGTGCGTCGCGCGATTTCGCTAATCTCTTTTTTTTTACATAAAATCTTCTCAAATTGGCTAAAAGCTACATGCTTTCTTTTACATGTCCTTCTAATCTAGAAGTTATCTATAGTTTTATGGATTTTTACAAGAGATAATATCTAGATTATAAAAAACTGACTAAAAACTTATCCAAAAAAATCTAATGTTTTGAACCATGGACACTAATACTAATGTCTAAAGTGGCATTGGCACTCTAAATCTAAAAGGAAGCCACACTCTAGATTTTTTTACATGGTGTGCGCGTAGCGGCATGACATTCACCCCCTTTTAACTTGCACATCCTCTGGCATGTGCCAAAGTCTTACAGATTTGCAGTGTCAGAAGAAGTATCTTCTGCTATGTCAATGTCTTCATCTTCTGCCTCTTCTTCTTCCTCTATGTCTTCATGCTCTTGAATTATATTCAAGTCTTCTAGCTCATATGTTGAACTTTCTCTTCATTTGAAGAGCTTGATTCTTTTTCCAGCTATGGGTATCTTCATGCTTGTTTCATCCAATTCAGCCAATGAATATGTGGCATTGTCATGAACGACCTTTACCACATATGGGCCAAACCAACGCTTTACCATCTTCCTAGAAGCACTGTATTGATTGTCTAGGATGCTGTCATAGACAAGCACCCAATCATTTTCTTGAATTGCTCTTGGCCGAAAATCTTCTTTTTTTCTTTAGTCTTGCTATCTTTAACTTCTCAATAGCTGCTTAAACATCTTCAGGCCTTCTTTCTAGCTACCATATGTGCAAAGTTAGCAACTCTTCTCTACTGATGCCTTCCTCCCAAGGTAGAAGAATTCATGTGAGAATAGATTCTTCAATTGGCATAATTGGTTGTTGTCCATGCATAAGTTCAGTTGGCATATAGCCAGTCATTGAATTGTGAGTAGTTCGGTCAGCCCATAATGCAAAAGGTAGCATTTTATGCCATTCTTTGATCTTTCCTCTACAAGACTTTGCTAGAGCTTTGAGAATAGGTTGATGACCTCTCTCACTCTTTCCATTGCCTTCAGGGTTTTAGAATGAAGTTAAAGCCAACTTAATACCCTATTGAGCAAATAAGTTGCGTGGCTCATCAGCATCCAACTCTCCTCTATCTGCAGTTACTTTACCCACACAACCATATCTACAAAACACTTCTTCAAGCAAAAAATGACAAACAGCTTGAGTGGATTTGATTGTTAAGGCTTTTCCTTCAACTTGATTGGTTAGATCCTCTCTTGCAAGCACTAAATACCGCATATTCCATATTCATATAGGCATGGTTACAAGATCAATAACCCATCTATAATGTATAGACAAAGGATAAGTTGGTTGTAACCCATCTCGATGCTTGACCTTAGAATACATTTGACACACATAATAGGTTTCAACAAAATGTGCTATGTCCCGATACATGTTTTGCCACCAATATTTTTCTTTGACTTTACTAAAGGTTTCCCATATACCTCTATGACCAATCGATAGGCTTTCATGAAATTCCTTCATTACCTATTGTTGCAATCTTTTGTTACCTAAAACTCAGCCAGGTGCTCCTTTCTTCTTCTTTGCGTGCTCCCATAGATGTCCTTGTTTAAGAAAAAGCCATAAGCTTTCATCTTGATATGTTTGAACTCCTCATCAGTCCAAGTCTCCTTCTTCTTCATTGTGCTCAAATATTGGCCGATCTTTAGCTAATCTTCTTGTAATATTTCTGCACGAAATATTAAAGAACTTTGATCACTACACGCCCCGTGCAAAAGCTGTGCTAAGTCATCACCCGCAACGGAATAATGTTAGTGGCAAAGACCTGACCCCACACGCGCGATAATAAACCCCAACCACGTTGTGCAAATAAGGCCGAGGCTAAAACCCGCAAGCTGCACAAGAACACCCTCCTCAAAAAAAGGGAAAAATGGATAATGGTTAAGATTAAGGTAAATTTTTTTATTATTTACCCCCTCCCCTCAGTCGATGCATGGCAGGGGAGAGGTGTGTGAGAGGGAGTGTGAGAACTATGGAGAAGCATGAGGAGGAGAAGGCATGCAATTATGCCACGGGGGTGGCTATTTCCCCCCCCCCCCCCTTAGCCTATATAAACTCCCCCCTGGAGCTTGGGAGGGAGACACGAGGAGAGAGAAGGGAGGACGACTGTTGTTGCTGCCGTGCCGTGTTGCCCAGGCCATAGCCATTCCGCCACATGCAATCCACCGCCTGCAGTCGCGCTGCTGCTGCCCACTCCATCGCCATCATCATCGCCTTCATAATCATCATCTTCATTGTCATATTTCTCCCCTTCCCAATCATTTTCTCCTCTCACGTCATCCCTGTACCTCAAAAGCAAAGAAGCTTCTAAAACAAGGCTTCTTTAAGCCTTATTCACCTCACCATTGCAGGTTAACCTAAAATCACATTCTGTAAGGCCCGTGTCCTGCACAGAATAGAAGATCTAGGGCAGAAAGGGATTCGTATCGCGTAAAGAGCCAAAGAGGAGTTGGTGAATCAGAATTCGACTCGTCAATGGCTCCCAAAAAAATGGCGATAGACGCTCACTTGGGAGTTTCTACCCCAAGCACATGCATGGACATCCCTACGAGTCCTCAAGCCCAGGTTCTTGGAAGTGTAATTCCGCATAAAAGGAATGCATTAGGCACGTTTAATTTTCATGGGAAAATTATGAATGAAAATTACTCATTCGTCTTACGAGTTTTAGTTGCATGTTTGCTCTTTGCTTGCATTTCCAAAGTGACGACCTCAATTGCATATTGCATAGGTTAAAAGGATGAAAATTTGTTTAAATGCATCCTTGTCTTCCTCACAAGAAAGAACAAGCGCATAATGCATTTAGGCAATGATTTCCTAGATATGATTCGTAGGAAATAATAGTTAACATCCATTAGAATATTGTCCAAAGAATTGCATTGCATGAAAGGGAAACCATGAACTTACATGTTGCATGCGAGGATGCTTGCATTTTTAAGTCGGGTTAAGTGCCGCTGAATGGATTAAGTCAACAATAGTCTTATGACATTCTTCATGCATGAACTTCTTTATCGAGGTTGTTTTAGGAAAAGATGCATTTCATATTAAATTATGAATTCAATGCACTGTATAAAGGGTTATAGATATAATTCTTGTTGAAACTCAACGTAGGTTTTTATATGAGTTAGCCATGAGTTGTCCATCATTATAGATTAGGCAAGGAAAAGAGATGGTCATTTTATGTTTTATAGTTGTGAAACAGGAAAAGTCAATGAATCGCAAATTTGCACGTAATGTGATGTCTTGCAACTATTTACACCGTTTAGGACAAATATTAGCGCCTCTAAGAAAAGATCGTTTCTTGTCGCAAGACAAGTAGACCGATTTAGTTAAATCACTTGTAATAACATAACCCACATGTGATTCTTAAAAGCATAAACAGTTAGTACAACAAACACCTCAAAGTGCCAGCTAGGGTTTAGTCACATTAAAAATTCTGCCTAGTATCTCACTTGGGATGCCAAGTCAAGACTGTCGATCCCAAAGGTCCTACCCATGTTCACGGAACGTTAGGGTTACCTAAACACCCATGCAACAACAATCTAGGGTTTTACCCTAAGGATCGAATGACCTAATTCTAGACTTTTGATTGAGTTTAGAAACCCTAGGGTCAAACGTTGTCCACCCTTTTACACTCATAGTTATCCAAAGGATGCGGATAATGATATAATGTACAAAATAATAAATATCTTTGAAGCAATAATAAACCAAAATCTTGTCACCTTCAAGAAAAGAAATAAGCTCCCTCTAAATGTGGAAGGGAAAGCCAAAGGGAACCATCTTCTTCCCATTAGTTTGAAGCAATAGCGGAGGGTGTACCCATGCCAATCTTGGGTAGTAAGTACTACAAAATTGGTCGGTTAATAGCCTTGGTCAAAATGTTTGCAAAATTGTTGGATGATGGCATAAACTCTAGACGGATAGTGCCTAGCTCAACTTGCTCTTTGGCAAAGTGGAAGTGGACTTCAACATGCTGCGTCCATGGTATGATGATTGGATTACTAGCAAGTACTATGGCACTCTAGTTGTTGCAGTAGATGATAATTGGAGAGTCTTATGGAAAATGCAAAACAGCCAATAGTTCCCTCAAGTAGATAGTCCCCATCAAAGAGGGCTCGATACTTTGCCTTAGTTGTGGATATAGCCATTGTCTCCTCCGTATAGCTTGACCACTTTCAGTAGCCATGGAATGAAATTCAGCAAGTATAGATTCTTCAGCTTCATCTTCTTCCAACAGCTCTTCCTCATTGTCATATCTAGCATGTCAGCAACTAGATTCGCCTTTCCTGCAATATGCTTTAATTCGAGGTTGAGTGACTTAATATATGCAATCCATCTTAGCATAGCAATGTAAGGTATAGAGCAGTTGGCAATCATGGCTAAGAGTGGAAGACAATCACTTTCTACCACTACGGAAGCACCTATAAAGTATTCACGATCACACTTTAATGCCGTTACAACTCCCCACAATTCCCTTTTTACTTGTGTATACCTTCTTTGATATTCATTGAGAACTTTTACTCCAAAACGAATTGCATATGTGTTACCTTCAAGATCCTCTTGGCCAACAACCCATCCTATCCCAATGGGACTTGTATCCACAGTAAGGATGATGGGTTGACCATTTGAATAGTCAGCGCTTTTGAGAGTGGGGGCTGAAATTAATAGCTTCTTTAATTTACACATAGTGAGAGTATGCTCTTTATTCCAAGAGAATCTTTGGCCTTTTCTTAATAATTGATAAATATTTTCGGTTACATGAGAAAAATGTGGTATCCATATGAGATAGAATACACATGTGCCAAGAAATCTTCTCACCTCTGAAACATTTGTGCATGTTTCTTGCATTCTGCTGATGGCATCTATCTTGATTGGAGAAGGTTTGCGTCCATAGGGGCCACATAGATGACCGACCACTAGGACTTCTTCTACTCCAAAAATCGACTTAGCTCCAGAAAGGGTAAGATGTACCTCTTCTAGCCTTGTCAAAATCCTATCACAATCTTGAATATGGTTAACTAAAAATGTCCAGCAACCATCTTTGTCAAGCTCCTCATTCTTTTCATTGACTTCACATCCCTTGATAGGTACATCATTAATAAATGGAAGAGTAAGTTGTGGAATAAAGTCCCTTAAGACTTTGTGCATTGCATTCATCATATGGGCTATGGAGTTTGTTGCACCTTGTGGTAGAGTGCACATGCAAACCAATCCAAGAGGTGTCTTCATTGTAGTAATGTCTCGGCTTTCTAATGAAAGCTAAGATTGGTCATATCCTAAATATAGGTCTCCCGTAGAATAAATTTCTCTACTTGCAAAAGCTTCAGCAAAATCATTAACAATTGGACCCAAACCAACATTTCAGATTGTGACACGATTGACATGCTGTAGATCTTGAATGAATCGTAAAGATCCATTTTTCTTAGGCACAATAGACCATCGGTTTGAGTAAGGTGTTGAAGAAGGTTCTAAAATCTTCATTCTGATCTTCTCATTTAGAAGTTCCAATAATTTGGGCAGATGCACCCTTGGAACGGGAATGGGCTTGAGGTTCCAAGGCACATGTGGGACCGTAAAAATGACCATAGGAGCCACAATATTTGGATCCACACAGTCTATTTTACTTGGTTGAAAAGCAAAAGCTTTTCCATGTTTCATTAGCATTTGCATAAAAGAGTATTTTTCAGTCGGCAAAAGGAAAGAATTTTCACCTATTTTGAGCTCTTTTATACTTTCAGATGTGAACTTGTGACCAATGTTGGAAGGATCACAAGGACTTGGCTGATTTGTTGCCCTATCGCGAGCCCTTCACTTTTAGGAGGTAGTGGGACTGCCACTGGTTTGACTTTCTTATCCATTGTCTTGTATTTTGTCTCCACTTGTGCTTCAGCCTTGTTAAGGAAACCATTGTCTTCCTATTCAGAAAATTCTTGAATTGTTTGATAAAAATCCAATGTACATACTTCTATGGACTAATTTTCAGCCAGATTTTCTGTATGAGTAGCTACATATATTTCAGCCAATGTGTCAGTAGTAATCAGTCCAAAAAAAATGCCCAAAATATCTTCATTTTCAGCCATCATATCATAAGTTTTCAGCTTCCTTTTTACATGACATAAATATTTTCTTTTAGTCTTAGTCATGGCCGAAAGAGACTTATAACAGTCCATACTATTCGATGTACATACATATAAATTTTCTAGAGACACAGTTTCTGTTGCATGAGGAGGTTCAATCTTTTTATATGACGCACTACCATAGCCTCCCTTTATAGTAGTGCAGCCCAAAAACCCTTGAATTCTCGGGCATTAGGAGGCATAGGATAATCACGCAGTCGATCTCTGTTTCGATGATGGTTAACACAGACAGTAAGAAATTGGACAACTCGTTCATTATCCTTGCTTTGGATTCGAGAATAGGAAGAACCATCATCAAGAGCTTTTGTTTCCAAGCGGGCTTCAGAAATATAAGGTTGCCCAAGAATGATAGGGTAACTACAAGAGTCTTGAACAAAAAAGTGAAAATTGTCTTTTATGTCTCCAATAGTTACTTGCACATCAGGACATGTAGCATATAACTCTCCAAACGAGTTATTTGCAGCTCTCATTTGCCAACCTGGATCAACATCAATGGGCCATCCGCCACTTTCATAGAGACTCCTTGCCATGGCGTTTATCTCTGAGCCATGGTCTAAGAGTGCAATACATGGTGTTTCTCTTTCTCCAATTTTGACGATTGTATCCGTTGTTTCTCTTGCCCAATACATATAGGAGTAGTGATTACTTGGAATGAACCGAGCCTCTTCTTCCTCATGCATGTGCTATAGACGACCTTCTTTTTGACAAGTGGGCTGCCGAACTAGTTTGGACTAGCCGACCATTACATTTTCAGCTTTCACTTCTTTAATTATTGTATTCATTTTTTCTTTATCTTCAGCTTCAATTGCTGCAATTAATTCTTTAACTACTTCAAGTTGAATTCCTTGTGAAGTCAGCTTCTCTTCATCCTGTACAAAAACTCGCAGAACTTGCAAAAAAGCATGCATTGTTTCTTCATCACCAACATATTGTATTTTCCTTTTGATTGCATTAATAATTACATCATGGAATTCACATTTGGCAATTCCAAGAATTTCGCCTAATGTGAATTCAATTTTGCTTCCTAGAATTCGTTCTTCTAGGACTCGTTTGAGATCAGATTCTATGTGAGACTGCAATTTGTAGCCTGGCTGCTTGCCTTTCTTCTTTTCTTCGGTCTTCTTTGTTTGTGGCGCATCTTCCATCTCTTGATTTGGGGTTATATTTTCAGCAAGCTTTGGTTGTTCAGGTGTTCTTTTAGTTACCCGTTTTGGAGGGCCAGAAGAGGAAGGCCCTAGTTTATCTTCTCTTCTTCTCTTTTCTTCAATCAAGACTTCTTTATAATTGACATTAGCCAAATGTGAAAAGGGAGAAAAAGAATCTACCAATTCTTTCCAACCAGTTATTCCTCGAATATACTGATTGGCGTTAGCCAATTCTTCTTTGGTTGCTTTACCACGTTCCTTTTGATCTAGTACCTGCATCCATACTTTAAATTGCACATTGGCTTTACATGCATTCAAACTTGATTTAATTGGCTCAATTTGCAGCCCATAGGTAGCTGCATCAATTGCTGCATAGGCATTCTTTACAGCTAAATCTTCTAATCTTTTCTTCATTCCACCATTGCCAAAATTTGGCTCTAGTGCAAGACCAATTTCAGCCGCATGAATTTTTCTGTCTTTCCAAAAGACGAGCTTCTATGCTTCAGCCTCACGGAAGGCAGAACACACCCTCTTATCATGTTGTTGGCTGTCACACCAAATACACCGCCTCTTAAAGCCTTCTCTCATGGGTCTTTGAGTTCATGCTCATCCTCGCTCTTCAACTTTGACATCCAACTTCTCTACTTTGGAACTAATTTGTGTAAGATTCAGATAAAGATCATGCATGCTTTTAATAAGTTCATCTATTAAATTGTTTGGTGTACCACAACATGCATGGAGCCGATATAAGCGAAAAAAAACATAGATATTTTGATCATTAAATTGTTTTGATTCACGCCCAACATCCTCTAGGGCCTTGATAGCTGTGGAATCAATCTTCTCTTCGTCTTGCCTTTATTGTTGTTGTTGTAACATTTGGATTTGTTGTTGTTGAGTTTGCTCTAGTATGCACACCAATTATTATAGAGTATCTCTTGAAGAGTTCCCCATCTTGGAGTTCTCTTACACCAACCTTCACGTCCAGTCTACCAATGTCGCAGCGCGTAGGGTTGAAGGTCACCACAAGGGTTTGGCAAGAGAAGAATGTATGGGGGTTCAAGAGCTTAGACTTCGGAGATGGTAGAGATAAGAGAAGGGTTGAAGGTTTCAAGCCAAGTTCTTGAAGATAAGAGACAGCAGGGTGTAGGTAGATTCAAGGAGAGGAGTAGACGGAAGAGAAGAGGTTTGAAGAGATTGAAGATGTAGAATAATACTCTAAAAAAGAATTAGAAAATATAGAAGAATACTAACAAAGATGGAGCCTATCAATTTCTTTCAGCATTATGAGAAAATATAACTCTAATAGATTAAAACGTGTACAAAATAATACCTTCCTCTATGCTACTCAGATCGCCAATCTAATGCTTCCAATGGCTCCAAAAGGGGGATTAAATAGTATGACACCTAACCAGAATCCTGCCAGATCACTCCTTCTTCATCTCCCACTTTTGGAGTACTGTTCACTGCCTAAAAACAATGATCGCGCGTCGCGCGATTTCGCTAATCTCTTTGTTTACATAAAATCTTCTCAAATTGGCTGAAAGCTACATGCTTTCTTTTACATGTCCTCTTAATCTAGAAGTTATCTATAGTTTTATGGATTTTTACAAGAGATAATATCTAGAATATCAAAAATTGACTAAAAACTTGTCCAAAAAAATCTAATATTTTGAACCATGGACACTAATACTAATGTCTAAAGTGGCATTGGCACTCTAAATCTAAAAGGAAGCCACACTAGATTTTTTAACACGGTGTGCGCATAGGGCACGATAACATGAGCTTAAGAATAGTTTTAGATTGACTACTCAAGTTCACCTCTTGAGATATGAAGTGAGCCTTTAGCACTTACTTTGGAAGTGAGCGTATCAAAAGTGTTGGCATAATCTCTTTTTCCTCCATCTAGCACTCTGAAAATACTCTTAAAGGTGTCCAAATAAGTGAGTTGAGTTGAACTTCCCGTTAGTGAAGACTTGGTTACTCCTTCGCAAGTGCAATGGCCCTTGTGACGTGTCAAGGTATAGGGAGTTTCTTTCACCCAGCTTTGTTTTTCTCTATCCCCTTGTGTTTTCTCATTCATTCTCCTCCCTCCCTCCCTCCCTCCCTCCCTCCCTCCCTCCCTCCCTCCCTCTCTCTCTTTCTTTATTATGTTTCATGTTTATTCCCTCTCTCTCTCTCTCGTTCCTTTTCCTTTCTTTTTCTCCCTCTCTCATTTCCTCTCTTTCTCCCTCAATGCACCTCATTCTCAACAAAAACAAACAAAAGAAAAGGGGAAAGAACAAGATCAAAGAAAGAGGGAGCAATGTACTCAATGCAAAGGCTTGAAGATGGATTCTTTGTCTCCTCTTTGTAACGGCTCCTCTTCACCCTTCATACACATCCTCCTCTTCTTTGTGAACGATGGTGCGGCGGCAACGGTGATGGCAAGGAGAAGCTCTCCTTCCTTCTCTTTCTCTCTTTCTCTCCCTCTCCCTCCCTCTTGTGAAAGACGCATGGATCTAGAGCATGTCTATGGCAGTTTGTAGACATAGACTAAACTCATGATGACATTGACCAAGGACTGAAAACCAACTGTTACACAAGTGAATTAGGTTCCAAGATGGAAGCTTGGACTCATAAACACAATCTTGTATAGTAGTCACAAAGACAATACTTTAACTAAAAGTGCAAAGCATCATGATATTGTATTCATTCTATATGAAAAGTGGTAGTCAAGTACAATGCTTTATAGTTGTTGGATGGTAGTAGTTTTCCCTTTCTGTGCATATGGGATTCTTGCAGCCTGCATGTCTTCAGCCCAAACTGCCTTATACAAAGAGGCTACATTAGGTGTGATTGCAAATATCTCAACACCCCTCCTCAATCACAACCAGAAAGTACAAAGTGTGTAGAGGCTTTAGTGAAAGAAACACCTGCAAAGTGTGGGCACACCATAAACATGGCCAAGCACTAGAGGCTATGCAAAAAAGGCTAAGTGTGGGTACCACAAAACATGATGGACATCTAGAGGCTATAGCCGGGCCTTATAGAGGCTGTAGTACAAGGCTACATGAGGAGTTTACAAGCTTATGATAAAGACATTTGGGCTACAGTAATGTTGAAAAAGTCAGTAAAAATTTGGATCAAGGACCGGCAGACCCTTGCAATTTTCAGCATTACTTTTGACATAGATCTTCAATTTATTGTAGGTTTTCTTGTCAAACTAGTCCAGCTTTCTCTTTTTGATCATGTACTTGTTCTTCATTTTTCTTGCCGCTTCAAAGTCTTCATGATTTTTCTGCTTCTTTTCCTCTTTAATCTTTTGGTCCTCTTTTTCTAGGTCTTCTTTGCTTGCACTAGTCTTCATGTCCCCCTTAAGAAAAGATATCATTATCTCTGAGGAAACATAAATAACTACAAACTTTTACACTTTCATGACTTCAAGGTCTTCACATGGGCACCTTGATGGCATTTGGATATAGGCAGCTCCATGTCTTCCTATAGGTAGAGTAACATCTTTTATGTAGTGTAATGGGCCATAAGATACATGCCACTCTCCATGAGAAGCACCCACTTAAAAATCTTCATGTTTGGCATTGAAACTCAACTTCAAATCCTTGAATTTTTGACCAGCAAAAAGATTTTAAATCAATGTGTCAAAGGACACAAGAAGGTAGTGTGAAAACACACTATGCTTAGTGCTAACAAGCACTATCTTGATGGTTATGCTTCTTGTGTGCCAGCTTGCAAATGCCTTCTAATCTTTCTTGAACTCTTCCAGTTCTTCAGAAACCTCCAAGGAATGTAACTTAGTGATTAAAACTACTATTGATAACTCTAATGAGAAGAAATAGTGAGAAGATGAAGTGCAAGAGGAACTTGAGTTTGACTTGATGATCTTCAAAGAAGCTTCACAACTTCCCTTTCTTGTTGATTTGAGTGGTGAATCTTGTTGGATTTTTAGTGCAATAATAGAGCACAGTGATAGTAATTTTCTTTGACTAAGAAGAATTAAAAAAATAATGACAATTATGAGCATTTGGTGCTTGTGGCTATGGAGGACTAGGTTTTCTAACAAAGAGGCGAGTGATTTTTCATTTACAGTAGTGTATACAAGTGATTATTTTGAAAGATCTATGGTGGGTAGAAGACTTATAATCTAGGCTTCAATTGCCCTAAGATCACAAGGTAGATCTTGATGTGTGCTGGTCGCGTCGACTGTATGACCATGACAGGGCGCAGATCTGACAATGATGTCAAATTTTCGAAATGTTGGGCTTATTCTGCATTGATCAAATTGATTTTTGTGCCACGTTGAAGTGCCTCAAGTAGAGAAACAACTATGTACAAGAAAACATGAAGTGCTATGCCCTCTATTGCAAGATCTAGCAGCTCAAAGTTGGCAGGGTCTAGCTATGGCAAACACGCACAATGCAGAATTTGTAAGAGTTGACAATGTTGAGCTCTGTGACATGATGAGAAATGTCCTACTGTAACATAATAGAGAGAAGAACCTTGAGTCACAAAAGATATGCTTAGAAGAAGGTATTAAAAAATATTGATTGTGAAGAGAGATATGAAAGCTCTAAGTTGCTTGGCTATGGCTGCCACGTAGGTAAAGTGAGGAGAAGAAGTGGGAGATGAGGTCCTAAGTTGGGGATTCAGCTCAAGCCAAGCTACATGACAGTGAAAAAGAGCTAAAGAAGTTGTGCCATGTCCAACTGGGCTCTAACACCATGTGAAAGACGTGCAGATCTAGAGCATGGCTATAACAGCTTGTAGACATAGAGTGAACTCATGATAACATTGACCAAGGACTGAAGACCAACTATTACATAAGTAAATTAGATTCCAAGATGGAAGCTTGGACTCATAAACACAATCTTGTGTAGTATTGACAAAGACAAGACTTTAACTAAAAGTACAAAACATCATGACATTGTATTCATTCTATATGAAAAGTGGTAGTCAAGTACAATGCTTTATAGTGGCTAGATGGTAGTAGTTTTCCCTTTTTGTGCATATCAGATTCCTAAAGCCTACATGTCTTCATCCCAAACTGCCTCATACAAAGAGACTACATTAGGTGTGATTGCAAATATCTCAACGCCTCTTTCACTCTCTCTTTCGTAAACTCTTTTGTAAAATGATGCGCTCGGGTTTCGGCCGTGTTTTCTTTGTTTGAGCAATGTCGCTATTTGCATCGCATTTTGCGATACAAATAGCAACGCCACTAATTTGCGTTGGGACTCGGCGTCGCTATTCCCCCCTTCCCTTGTAGTTATGCCACAACTCATTGGAGGAGTCCATGTCCTACTTCTTCTCCTTCGCCTTCTTTCACAATGTCACTAGTTTTTTGCAATCTTTACCAAGATGTCCCTTCTTACCAAAGTCAATACTAGCAAGACTACAGAAGCTATGGCAAAAAAACATGTTCTTATGGCTACTTCTACCAAGGATGATGGAATAGATGAATCTTGAGATGAATTGATCAAGAGAATGCATGACTTGCACATCAAGATGGCAAAAAGTGAAGAAAATAGACTGCATGCAAGTTCTATAAGTCCTTCTTTTGCACCTAGAAATAGGGTTGCCACTAGCTATAGATTCTAGAAGAGGCGGTATGCAAAAGAGTCTTGAGGATATATCTATTGTTAATGATACAACCTATGGACCACAAATAGAGAAAGTGCCAAACTATAAGAAATTATAGATTTGGTCTTAATCTCTACAAAATGTAGGGAAAGATATCAAGGCAAAAAATGTGTGGGATTCACATGTCAATTCATATACAGTACATGAATATTTGGCAAAGATACAGAATATGAGAGTTTTAGTTGAAGACAAGATAAAGAGAGATGACGAGAATTGCAACCCAAGGACATATAAGAGCAACACTAGAGGGAGTGGCAAGAGTGAACCTAAGCAATATGTGCCTCCTACTGGGGATGAACTTGAACATGTCATAGAGTAAGTACCAAAAGAGCAAAGAGAAGAGTAGAAAGAGAAAAAAGAGGAGTAGAAAAAGAAAAGAAAATAGCATGAAGAGTTAAACAAAGACCAAAAAGAATAGAGTAGGATGATAAAAAGTAGGATAAGCAGACCAAGATGATAAAAAGCAAAGAACCATGTATTTGTGTGTATGATTACAAATAGATTGAATGTATGATTATGGAGGATACAGATATTCAGGTTCATGATCTAGGAAAATGCTTTTATGAGGTTGACTTATGCAAGAAGATAAAGTGGACTTTTGATTGTGGTGTCCTACATGTGTTGCTATGCATGATATGCATGCCATATGGACTAAGAGAAAGCATGTGGTTTATATGTATGACTACTAGGTGATTATGATGTGGCCAGTTGACCCAAGAGGAGGTTATGAATGCATATTGCTATAGTTGGTTGTTTTGGAAAGATTTGATATTTTAAAATTTGGTGTTGGTCAAAGAGGATCTAATGGTGAGCAACACATTCAAATTGAGCTTTTACACCTAAGGAATAGACCTACCAAGTTTGGTCACTAACCTAGTCAGTATATGGAAGATGCAAGGTTCAAAAGATTGATGTTTGCAATGGACTACGCACAAGAAAAGTGAGTTACAAGCTGCACAATTTTTTTTATTAGTGAAGCTTTCATAATTTGATCATGGTATCTTCACAACAGTTGTAGATTGAAATTGGGGCTCCTTTTTTTCCTTCAAAAATCTCAAAAATTTGAGTTACAGATCCAAAGTGATGAGCAATTTTCTACAAGGTAATCTTGATTGGCAGTTTTCAAAGTAGAGATAGACTAATCTTGATGGATGCAAGGTATTGATCTGCTTGAGGATACACATAGTAAAAAGGAGGATCAAATTGCTCAAGAAGAGGGAAGAAGAAGAGTATGCACTGGAAGTGTTGAGGCGTCAGTCACCAGATGTGACATTGGTGAAAAGAAAGAAAAAGAGTTTGTAGAAGATGAAGAACTTGGAGCAAATGAAGAAGGCTTTGAACTTACAATTGAGTTTGTAGATGATGAAGAGTGATGTTGGCACATGCCGAAGGATGTGGTTTAGAGGGGATGAATTACTGATAACCGTAGCACAAGAAAAAGTGAAAAAAGTAAAAAAGTGCAAGTTGAGACCTAAAAGAGATGGCCTAGAAAGAAATCTCAGATGCAATAAAAGAAGCATGAAGGGAAATAGTCGAAAGTGCAAGGGCATCCTCAAAAGCTAAGTCAAAGGCAAACACACATTTTGAAATGCAAGGCGCCCCTAAAATTGATTGTAAAAAACCACGAGGCTCCCTCTTGTGAAAATTGTAAAGGTCGATGGGGCAGTAGGAAAGAAGCTAGGAAGATAGGAGGACAATGGGAAGGAGGGACGAGGCCATGGCCGGCCATGTAAAAAGGGGATGACCGCCCAAGAGGGATTTATGGTTTTGTATATAAAGTTGAAAAGTGAATGAAGAGCTCATTCTTTGGTGTGTGGCTAAATTGGTCTCTTCTTCTCCTCTTGTCTTCCCTTCTTATTGCTTGCATATGATTGTGCTTGAGAGAGGGAGTGTGAGAGGGTAAGGGAGTAAGTGAGTGAGGGTGAGGGACCCTGGTGGAGAAGCTCTCCATCTTCTCTTCTCGCGTGCAACGCGGCTATGGAGAATGGCACAAGGTGGAGGATTGAGGATGCTTGAGCTTGCATCTAGAATTGTGGAGCTATCGGAGGGCTTGAGGGAGGAGCCTACTCCATTGAGCATCAAGGTAAGCTCACTACACTCGTAGGATCAAAGGTGCATTGGCTAGGTGAGAGATAGCTATTTGTGCTCGCTTGAAAGACTTGAAACAATAAGTAGTACGTGGGTCTTGGTGGTTGAGCGTAAGCTCCTGCTACATTTTGGTTCCGTTGCAAGGACAAACAGATTCAAGCTTGAGCACTTGTGCACTTCAAATCGAGCGTCGAAGTAGGGTTCAACCAGTGCTCTTTGTAGGTAGGAGATCTAGGAGTTTAATCCTCAAAGTAAGTAAGTATTTTGTGTTTTAAATGATTTGGGAAGTAGGAGGAATCATTTTAGTACTTTGATTGTGATTCTTGTTGCATTTGGACTTGCCTAGGATTTGGAAATCAAAGAATACCGTTGTAGGGTTATTGTTGTAAACATGCCCAAAAAAGGGGCATAAAGTGGGAAAAAAAGAGGCAAAAATATGTCGAAAAAGCAAGAGAAAGCACGGGGCAACCCTCGGGTGTTGGCCCAGGGGTATAAGGCCCAAGGAAGGGGGAAGGAAGGCTCATTTTCAATACAATACTGTGTGTGAGAGAGAGAGTCACGTTTTTTGACAGGATACCGTGAGAGTCGACTCCTTGATCCTCGTGTACCGACGTTTCCATCATCCCAAGTGAGCTAGACTTGACCCCTCATTGTTGTTTAGTGTTCCTATGAAGTTGACAGTAGGAAGTGCTTGCCACCTTGGATCGAATCGAGAAAATTTATCCCTTATCAGTGAACTCATCATGCCGAATTGGCCGATTCCTAGAATCGAACAATCAGCCTGACCGATTTCCTTGGGGGAAAATTGGTCCATTCTATTCAAATGAATGAAAATCAAACAATGAAATTGGACCATGTGATTGGCAAAATCGGCCCACCAAAAATCAAACATTGGCCCATCTAATTTGGCTGTGGTCAGGGCCTGAAACTGAGAATTGGATGAACCAAAATCTGATAAAGCCCAAAATTGAATGAGCCCAAAATCGATCGAAGCTGATAACCAGCACATCCAATTCTGAGATTCGAACAACTAAGAATCGACTGAGGCTATATCCCAAAAAAATAAAACAACAACAACAACAACAAAAAACCACAACTGAGTGACCCTGCCAATCAACGCATAGACCGTAGCCCAATTGAGTAGGACGATGCAGCAAAAATCCTAGCAGACCCAAGAGTTTCCAATAATCGTGCTTAGAGCCAGACTAGGCCAGGACAAAGAGAGCAGACTGAACATGATAACTGTTTATTTGCATTTGCACACCACTCCAATATGAACACTTGAAGTGCATTGAAGAAAGCTTAAAGGCTGATTTTGAACCATGCACAGAAAAGACACTACACACATAGTGATAAATAGAAGTTGAGGATTAGTTGCAATAAAAAGAAATGTACTCAGAGATAATAACAAAACAAACCCACTAGTAGGAGACAACCTCAAACATAGCATGGAACCTCAGATCATGAGACTACCAAGAAGGGCAAGAAGTGAGTGCCATTGGAACCGCAACTATCCCTCAATCTCATAGGTAGCCTAGCAAACCAAGAAACCGTCAACATGGCAGGAACATGCACGAACTTTGAAAACGATGAACTAGATGTGAGGGACTTCCCGATTGAGATAAGAAAAACGATAGGGAAATATGACCTGCAAGCGAAGGTAGATCATCAAGATAGACTAGTCCAGGAGATCATAACTGACCTTGAGGAAGAGAGAAATCTAGCATGATAGGTGCTGCAGCATACAATCAAGAGCAATGAGTTAGGAATTTGCACCGAGACATGGAGATGTGGGAGGCCCATCAAATACTAGCTCTCGCCAATAGGAACTGAATAAGACCAAACGCATAGAGGGAGAGAGCACTAGAAGTAGATATTATGTTGAACAAGGTTCTCACGAAGCAACCCCTAGACAACACCACTATAGAGCAGAGTGGAGAAGCTTTGGCAACCGCATTGCTAGTAGGATTAGGAATCAACCAAGGCTCGAGGAGCCTGTTGAAAATCCCCACAGTCTCGCAAAGCAGCTAGATAAGTATCAGCCTAGTGATAGCACATATAGCTTTGTAGAGTAGTTTGAGCAAGTCTACGAGGAAAATGGCCTCACTGACCTCAAAACATGGTATACTAGCTTAGATGTGGTAGATAGGACCAAGTTCAATGACCTCAAGAGTCTCTTCATCAAGAGATTCTCTGAGGCAGGATATTCCAAAAACCTCATAGTTAGACTAATGAATTTCAAGTAGAGGGACAAGGAGGACATTAGGGACTATGTTACTCACATGCGAAGTCTCTTTAAGAGGATCCCGACCAATGAACATCCAACAAAGAGAGTTGTATCCATGATATTTATCAATGGAATCCATAGCAAAAATCTCTATACAGCCTTAGCAAGCAACTCAAGTTTACAAAGAGATGCATTGGCTAGAGTCTTTGAAGAAGCTATACGAGTGGACGATCAGCTAGAAAGGAGAGAAGCTCCAAGAGTACAAATCAAGATGAGGATAGGTCTAGAAATTCAAAGAGAGCCACTACGGCTAGCGAACGATCAGGGCAGACCATGTAAGACAAGGGAAAGGCCATTGACTAGAGCCAAGAGTTGGCCGAGATGAAAATGGAGCTAGCTAGATTGCATGAATTAGTGAGGAGACCTACATGGCCTCATGTCGAGTGTGTGTCTTGTGGCAGAAACCACCTTCTAGCTGAGTGTCAAGACCCTAGGTATCAACCTTGTGCTAATTGTGGTAGGTTCAGCCACCATGATGCCATGCATTGCAGGTTATCAAGGAGAATCCCATACCCACAAGCCTACCAAACCAACCATACCTAGGGAATAGGCTGCAAAACATTTTCAAAAGGGGAGCCCCATTGGCTCTCCCAGCACCTAATGATGCCAAACCGGCCATTCTTAGGATGGAGATAAATCCCATAGGCATTCCTCGACCACCTGGACTCTACGTAATCCATTCACTAAGTAACACTCCAGTCCACTATGTGGAGGAGCTAGACGACAAAGAGCCTTACATGCATCCCTATGTATCGTATGACGAAGAGGGCAATGCAATCCTTATGGATTACTGACATGTACCAGTGATGGCATTAGGTAGAGGTAGAGGTAGTGGCTTTGGAGGGAAGACCCAAGAACTAATCTCATATTGGACTTGTGGACACCCATGACTTGTCTCCTCACGCTGCCCCAAACGGTAGCAAACTAATTATGAAAAGGCCGATCTTAGATGCCCAGAGTGTGGAATCACTCACCTGTTTGCCAAATGCCCTAGAGGAAGACCACTCTCTAGTGAGAAAAATGAGCCATCAGTACCATTTGGGCTATTTGGAGTTGAGACATTTAATGAAGAGGACAAACTTATCCCATTGCATGTCATGGCCCATGTGCAAACAAAGCAAGATAGCATATCATTGTCTAGACCCAAAAACTTAGGTGTAGCCCCAATTGAAAAGAAAAGTCATAGGCACAGGAGAAAGAAAGCTGACGCAAAGGTCACACTAAAAATCGAGAGTGCCATGTTACTGTGTGCCAAAAAAAAGGTGATAGATGCAGAGGTAGAAACATCAGCTCCAAAGACAATCGAGAAGTGGAGTGCAAAGGTCAAGGAGTACCCCAACCCAAAGCACCAACTTGAGGCCTTCGAAAAGATTAAGGAGTGGGTAAAAGAAGTCTAGGTGCACTTGAAGGATGATGAACCCATAATGGAGGATAAGATGAATGATCTCTCAAGCATAAACACAACAACATTGCCTCCACGACCAAAGTCAAGGGATGTGGTTGTACCACAACTAGTGTCGCTTAAACAAAGCCTACACACTACCGGCCAACAAACCAATCAAGGCCATTGGCTAAGAAATGCAGAATTAGAAGAGAGGCAATAAGTCAACGACCTCCTCACCACGCTAGTGACCACCCCGGTGACTCTAAGCTTAGGAGATCTGTAACATTCTGAACTTCCAAAAGCATGCGTGAACTGCCTTTATAAGTCGTAAGGATAATTTTTGAATTAGGTAATGACAAATTTTTTTAATTATTATTCCCCTTATCCCCCCAGCCGACTGTTGTGCTAGAGGGGAGGGGAATAGCTGGTTTGATCAAGCTCCTCGATGGAGCTTATAGGGGGGAAGAGCTCATGCCAAATGACGCTAGGGGAGGGAGGATCCCCTCCCCTCCCCTATTTAAGTCTATACCATGGGGTGAGAAAGGGGGGGTACAAACTGAGTGGATGTGCTGCCATGATACAAGAAGTGGCCGCCGCCGTGAGAGAGAGGAGTGGACGCTGATGCTGCAGTCGAGACACTATCGATTTGTTGGGGTGGAGCCAGAGGAGATCACTGCCCACCTGCCGCTGTAGTCCGCCCTGCCCGCATACACGTCACCATCTACTGCCCTTTCTCCTTCCAGGTGGGGCTTCTGTAATATCCAAAAGCCTTGGAAGCTTCCAAGGTTGGCCCTCCTAAGCCCCCTTCCACACTAAACCCACAAATCCTTCTTTTGGGCTCCCTCCTAGCCCTGGTTCTTGTGGGCTTGCTAAAACAACCCCCCTGCCCCCGAAAATCCAAAGCCCCTTCATGTGCCTCTTTCATATAGCACCCCCACACACGAGATTTCCTCCTAAGGGCTCTATAAGCCCCCTCTTCCCCCCAACATTTTCCTTGAAGGGCCCTCATATGTACTCCTTAAAACCCCTATTTTTCCCCCCCATACAAGAATTCCTTCCTAAAAGCCCCTTTCATACACTTTCCTCCCACCCTCTCGAAATTCCCTCCTAAGGGCTCTTTAAGCCCCTTTTCCCCCCCCACAAAAGGATTCCCTATATCCTAAAGGGTCTTCTACACCCTTTTCTCCCCCCCCTTTTCCCTGTGGGCCTTCAAAAGGCCTTCCAAAGAGGTTTGATAAATCCTCCTCCCCAGGTTTTAAAACCCTTCTCATGGGTTTTCCCACCCCCTTGCAATCCAAAGCCCTTAAATCCTTTCTTGTGGCCCATTCCCAAAGCCCCTATCACCGTTCTTATGCCTTCCGCCCTCCTGGATTTTTTTTCCATCCAATTCCGTGCGAATTCCACCTAATACCCTTACCGTAAGGTTTCCCACAAGTCCTCAAAGCCTTCTTGTGGATTTTTCCTCCCCTAGCCGGTTTTAAGGCCTTCTAAAGCCAATTCACAAAGGGAGTTTGCATAAGAAGAAGATGGACAAGATCGTAACTCTGTGCCCAAGGTGAAAAGGCTAAATTTGAAATGGCCCCTAAGAAAGCCCAAGGTGCAACCGTAGGAGGATCGTCTCCTAGCATCCACGTGGACATCTCACCACAAGTCCAGGTTTTCCTTCCTAATTTTTATTTTACGTTGTTATAATTCAATCATGCGTGGATGATTTTTGGAGATAGGATGCATTTTTTTTGTCTTAAATACTTTGGTTAATTTTGAAAGAATTAGCTCACGATGGAAGAGTTCGGCCATTAGTATTTTCAATAAAATGAACAAAATAAAGTGAGCATAAAATTGATATGCATTTCTAGCAAGTAGTTTTATGCATTGCAATAAATTGAAATTTGATTAATGTCCATTTTTACAAAACAGAATTGTGATAGTACACGTCGAAGAAATAAACCGCATATTGCATTATTGAGCATCTTTTTCGAAATAATTCCTAAAGAAAGTTGCTAGAAACCGTAGGAAATTGCTACGGTTGTATGAAGAAGATTTTAATCCAGGAAAGTGGCCTAAAGACTTAAAGCAATGAAAGAGTGTGTAAGTTCTACATACGACAAATTCATTCGAAAATGAAAGTAGTAAAAGGCTACATGTTTTAGCATGAATCTTGTTCACATGTTATAAAATGATTCATTGGAATTAGGATATAACCTAACCTATACTTGATCTTAAAACCGAAAAGTTAGGATTTGAAAATCATCTTATGTGTAGACAATAAGTCATGTGGTTATGGAAATGATAGCGTAATTATCTTTAAAAATAAATAGCTTAAACTGGCATAAACCTAAACACCTAAACCCGCGAAGTACTCAATTAGAAAAGGGTTAATTCAATGCGACGTATCCCAAGGAACTGACTAGGGTGAGCCTAGTGAAGACATTTACCTAGTTGCACGTATTGCCAAAAACTGAAACTCCTATACCCTAAATACTTGCCCACATTCACGAAATGTAGGGACACAGCAAGAATCGTAGAAGAGGCTGAAATGGATGTTGAAGTATTTTCCATCCTGAAATATATGCGATGCTTTCACATCGGGTTCACCAAAGATGTTGAAGGGTTTTCGAAAGCAAAGTCGTGTCTACAGAAGACCTTGATAAATGTCAAGCTGGAAGATCAATCAAGTGAATGAATACAAATATGCAACAGCAACTCCAGCATAATGTGCATTGAGCAAAAGAATATTTTTAACAATCATGCCCAGCAACACTTAGTTTCAATTCCAGGCCTGATATGACTGCAATTGACTCCTGTGATGTTGATCAGTTGGAAAGATCAATAGTGTTCATGGTCATGCACAACCTATTGTATTGAGTGAACCTTCCTTTCATGTGTGAGTAGATTGCAGCTGCCAAACTTGGCACCTTCCCAAGTATATGTACAACCTGTTTGTCTCGAACAGTTTTGGACTTGTAAAGGTCTTGTCCCTTAAAGGCAGGGTTTGCATCTGGATGGAATGATGACAATGCATTGATCAACCCAACAAGAGCCCCATAGGATGGGCATTTTGTGGCAAAGCTGCTATTAAAGACAGGACACCTTCTAGTAAGTCTGAATGTTGGGCTATGGCTGCTTCCCAGCTTAATAACTGTTCCTTATTTGACAAATTTCTATACATCAAGAGATTAGCCACCTCTGTAAATGTGTTGTTTTCTGCTAGCTCCTCCATAGGATATCCTTTATAACGCAATATCCCTTTGTTCCCATCAATGTATGAAATAGATGATCATACAGGTGTCGTGTTGAAATAGCCTGGATCATAAAGCTTCAACCCAGTTGATCAAGTAGAAAAAAATGTAGCCATCAGTGAGCTTTTGGACTTTGCAAGTAGGATCAATGGTACTGGTGTATCTTTAGATGGTGGTCTTAGTAAGGCTTCTAACTCATTGACATACTTAAACAAACGGAAAACTTTCCGAGCTAAACTTGTAGATTTGTCAACTTCTCGGGCCACTCCTGGTTCACCAGCACTGATAAACTTGGAACCATACTGAATTGCTCGACATATCTTATCCATGGCCTCAGATTGGCTCAGAAACTATTTTATCAAGGCAAGTTCAGCTCTGGTGGCATCTATTGTATCCATTCTTAAAGCTACTGAGATTATAATCTGCTTCTGAATCATGCAGCTCACTGATCCATTTTCCAACGACTGCTTCAGTTACCAGTATCCATTGGGTAACACACTCGGTATCAATCATTTATGTTATGGATCAGCATAAACTGAAACTTGCAGCTGCGAGATTTCAAGAGCGCACTTTAGAAATAACCTTCTAGTTCACCACCTGCAAATTCCGCAGGAGAGATCAAAACGAACACGAGTCCCAGGAAGCACGACATATAATTTAAAGTGATGTCTAGATAAGTTGCGAGTGTCGGCTTGCGTTCATCTCCATAGACAAAAACGGAAATTGGACCGAAGCTTGTCTTCATAGTGTGTTCCTTCAATTTTTCCAATTCTCTTGCCTTCTCTCTCGACTCAGCATTCGATCCTCTTCCAATTTTCTTGCTTTCTCTCCCAACTCAGCATTCGTCTTCACAGCTTTTGCGTTCGATCTGCGTCCCGTCCTTTTGCTTCATCTTTAGAGTTCACCTCCTAGTCCGCCGTTATTCATCACCTTCAAAGGAGGTTTCATCTTTCAAACTCATCATTCCTCTGTTGTAGCAGCATGTGTGTCCTTCCATAGTTGCAGGACTCCTCCTCTGATTATCGAAAAATCTTATATTTCGATTCCTTCAAAGTAAATCCCACATCCAAATCTGGCTTTTCAAGCAGAAAAATCTGAGGATTGAAGGGCGCATTATCAGCTTTGATGAATATATGAATCTCGTTCTGGATAATGCAGAGGAAATCTCTGTCAAGAAGAAGACTCGAAAACCATTAGTACGGATCCCTTTTCTTCCTGTCTTGAACTCCCCTTTTCCCCCCAGAATATCAACAACCTTTTTCCCCACGATGACCAGCAGCGTCCAAAACAAGAACTTTCTGAATGTCCTGCTTTTTTTTTATCCAGGCCGGTAAAGCTCCAGGCCAGTAAAGCTCCTCTCTCTACTATACTACCCACGCAAAACAAAATGCAAACACAACGACTAAGTATGTACAAAGTAACAAATGTCACACACACAACATTTTGGTGGATTCCACACCTCAGATGCACAGTAGTACGACAACGGGCTATGGTCAGGGATCTGCTACCCGAGGCAAAGGAAGAACCGCTTGCGTTTCCAATAGGAAAATGTGTGAAGAAGAAGAAGATCCGACCATGGAAGCAGAGTTTGAAAGGGTGATAGTCCATGCCACTGTCGTATTGATGCGCATTCGAGGTGTGAAATTCACCCAAAAGTTGTGTGTGTGGGATTTGATACTTTGTACATATCTAGTTGTTGTGTTTATACTTTTGTTCTGCGTGGAAGAGGGTTTGGAGCAAGAGGAACTTATCAATAATGCTCTAGTTGGCATGTCTTGCCAAGTGGTCAATCAACCTAGACGAGGAGGTTTTGATCAACAGCTCACGGGAGTTTTGGGAGATGTACTACATAGGCAATCCATCAGAGAACCATTCGGGGGTATAGCTATCAGCTACCCGCTCGCACAGACCTTATCCAAAATGCTGGATGAATGCTTGGAAAGATATCCTTTTCTGTTCGGGAGCAATGACCGACTACATGCTTGCATCACAGAGCTAGGTGTACCACTGACGAAAGAACCTGACTTTCATCAGTTTGATGTACATGGTAATCCTTTCGGGTTATTATCAGCCCATCCAACTGCTCCTTTCTTATCTATTTACCATCTGGATGAGGTGGATCCTGTTTTCCCCAAGTTTGATGTCTTGGGTGCTATGCAACATCTTACTAAAGCTATGCGGATAGAACCAAGCAGCTTCTTGCAACAATGCATCTGCTAGAACCAAGCTCAGAAACTCTCTATTTCAATCTCGCTAGGGTATGCTGTCCAAGTCTATCCTTACATCCTTCTTCCAAGGGATTAACAAAGACCAGAAATCACCTTCAAGGCTTGGAATTCAAGAGATAGTGGAACTGATTTTGACATGGACACAAGAAGGTCCTTGAGGTCAATCTGCAAAACAGGCCATTTACTTTCTTCTTGGAAGACATAGTCATGGGAGAGAATGAGGTGGTTGTGAGTAGGTATAAGCGGGATACAAGCATTGACGAGAGGAAAAGGAGGTCTTTTTGCTTCCCTAGAGTTCTTCCTCCCGAGGAAGTGGAGCATATTCAAGTTTCAGCCAAGCCACTAAATGATCATTGGTTCTCTATTCCAAGGAGGCAGTGTTGCAGACTTTTAGATGTGAAGAACAAAGTCCTGGAAATAACAGTGGCAACAAGCAAATGGCAGTAAAAGATAACCAGCTTTAGCACATTTCTCTCGCTGGTAGGCACATTGCAAGAGAAGTTTGGCTCACCTTCAAAATGTTAGATAAGAGCTATATACATGTTTATTTCGAAAGGCTTATCAATTTTGAACCACGTGTTAAGATACCAAGAAAACAAGATTACAAAGGCATGTCAAAATTTGGAAGAAGGCGGCTTTTCTGAGGCTATTGTGGGAGGATCTTTAAAAAAAAAAAAAAAACAGAGAATCAAATGTTTTTCGGGGTAGGAGAAAAAAACAGAAAGGGAGGATTGTCGTCTGGTCTGGGAGGAGGCGAGCTCTGTGTTCAGAATGACGAGGAGGAGGACACCTGAAGCACCCAGGATCGTGCTTAAAAGGGGCAAATTTACAGAGTGAAGCCAACGGACATGAATCCAGGATGAAAATAAGAAGGGAAAGTACCTTTGTAAAACGGCATCTCATGGAGAAGGCCCTCCTCGCAGTGGCAAAACTTCCCTTCTGTATCAAACTGTGCTAGACAAGAGTCCTCAGAAGTTGTCTTCATATGCAAGCGGCAAGTTTCGGAGAGGAAACCTCATATTTTATCCGAGGATGTTGATGCCGATTTAGAAGTATTTGAACGTGTTCGTATGAAGTATCTTGAGGATCATAAGGATAATTAAAAATATTTTTTAGCATTCGACCTACAAGAGAATCCACAGTATTTTACTACAAGATGAAAGGTGACTATTACCGATATTTAGCAGAGTTCAAGACTGGTAGTGAAAGGAAAGAAGCTGCAGATCAGTCCCTTAAAGCTTACCAAGCTACTACAAATACAGCTGCGACAGATCTGCCACCTACTCATCCTATTCGGCTTGGATTAGCCCTGAAAACTTGATGTTGAGCTCACTGTAGAAGAGAGGAATCTACTTTCAGTGGGCTACAAGAATGTTATTGGTGCACGCAGAGCTTCTTGGCGGATAGAGTCATCTATTATATAGAAAGAAGAAGCAAAATCCAATGAACAGAATGTAAAATGGATCAAAGAGTATAGACATAAAGTAGAGGAAGAACTTTGGAAGATCTGTAATGGCATCTTAATGATCATTGATGAGCATCTTATCCCTTCGTCTAGCACAGGAGAGTTTGAAGCTGGAAGCGCTCCGTCCATGAGTAAAAAAAATTAAAAAAAATACAGCATTGCTTGTAATTTTTTTTGCAGCGTTTAAAGGTCTTAAGAATGCAGATCAAAAGTTACTGTGGTGGTCAATGCGAGAAGCCATTTCTGTGCGCTCATGACCTCTTTTTCTTCCATAACCTCAGTAGAATTCAACCTTGTATTTGTTATTGGCAGAAATAAAACAAAGTCTTGGCATCATTTTCTCATCTTGCTTATTCACCTGATTGATCTTCTATCCTGAAATTAGTCAAGGTCTTCTGTAGACATGACTTTGCTTTGCTTTGGCAAATCCTTCGACATCTTTGGTGAACCCGACGTGAAAGCGTCGTAGAAATTTCAGGATGGAAGATACTTTAGCATCTATTTCAGCCTCTTCTACAATTCCAGTTGTGTCCTCTACTTCAGCTCCATCATTGACTGTTGCATCAAGTACTTCAACAGATGATCTAAAGCAGATTTTGCAGAATATGTCCATGTATATGCAGCTTCAAAATCAGCAGACATAATTGTATATGCAGCAGCAGCAGCAATTGCATCAACAACAGTTGTCTCAGCAAAGGGAACTATATTCGGAGCAGGAGAATGCAAACAGCGCAACTAAGGCGATTGAAGCAGTTGAGAATGAGAAGAAGTTATTTGATGGCCGTAATGTTTCAGCATATTTGAAGACATATGAGATCAAGATGGGGTTTTTTGGAGTTCCAGCTGGACTTATGAGTAAGTACTTCCTTCATCTTGTCACACCCGCCTTGAGGGCAAAAGTGACTGATCTTTTTATTCAAAATTCGCATTGGAAAGATTTTAAGAAGGCCCTGAAAGAAGAGTATTTCCTTGAGGACTTTGGTATGGCTACACAGCGGTCATTCCGGGAGTGGGTCTACATGCCAAACAAAGGTCTAGCTGCCCTAAGAGTTGATTCGAGAATTTGAAGAGAGGTATAGTTAGCTTGATGCCATTGAACAAAGAGCATTGGATGTTGAGAAAGTTGAGCTTTTCTTGCAAGCCGCAGATCCTGCTCTTCAGGAAGAATTGGGAGAGCTTCTTGAGGATCGCATGAAGCCTATGGGTCTTAAAACAGATTGGCAAGATGCCCAGGATGCAGTCTCGACTTTGACCAAGAGAAGGATATGGAAGACCTGCCTACAGAATGGTTCTATGACACCGACACCATCTTCTGCTCCTATGCCTGCTTCTATCCCTGTTATTTCTTCTCCTCCTCAGCCAGTTTCTTGGCCTATGCCAGTGCCTACTGTTTCCATTCCTCCTATTCCACGACTGATGCCAGCACCTTCTGCTCCAAAACCATCCACTCCATTTAGTGCCTACCTCTCTTGATGACATAATCAAAGGCATAACGGATTTGACACTGGAGTCAGTTAAAGCGGAGTTGGTGGGAAAATTGAAAGAGCAGTTTGCTTCGATTGTGCCTACTATTTCTTCCAGTGCTCCTACTGCACCTAGGAGTGCTCCTAGTGCACCTAGGAGAGATTGAAGATGTATTTGGTGTGATAGTACGGATCATCAGCATTGCAAGGATTGTGAATCTTTTCAGGATGCAAGGAGGAAGAATTTGGTATTTTGGGGACAAGATGGTAAGATTTGGTTGACTGAAATAGGAGCTCCGCTTGCTACCAACTTTGGAAAAGGCGGAATGAAGAAGTTAGTGGATGACATGGCTGCGCGTACTTCTTATGTGACAGCTAGAGAAGATGCTTCTGCATATGGAGTCCAGATTGAGAAGGGATCAGAGAATCAGTCAGCAGTATGGACTTATGCTATGGAGACTGCAAACAAGGAAAAAATTCAGCAGACTGTTTTGACTAGTGCAGGCTCTAGCATCAGATCTGAGACAGGTACTCTATTTATGCCTACTTGGCTAAGTCTCAGGGAGCAGATGTTCTTGTTGAGGAGAAGTGTAAGAGGGATGAAGAAAATCCAAGTGCAACTAAAAAGACTAGAGGGGGTGAGTTTGTTACTCCACCTACTACAGGACCGTCTTTGAGACCAAGGCCAAAACGACAGATGGAAGATGCTCAAAAGAGAGAAAAGAGGCAAGAGCCTAGAGAGAGAAAGCAGCCAGGGTTTAGATTGATGTCTGATATTGAGACATCTACGAACATGAAGAAAATCTTTAATGACAAGATACTTGGCAGTGAGGTGACTTTCACTATTTCTGAGGTTTTGGGCATCTCGAAAAGAGAGTTTCAAGATCAGTTTTAGGAGGTCTTGAAGAGGAAAAGACATTCATTGCCTACTACTGATACACAGGAAGTTTTGATTGGGGAGTTGGATGAGGATGAGGATAAGGTTATGGTTGAGAATGCTTCTATTTTTCCGCAGATAGAGAAGAGGGTTCAGCCTATGCATTATGCTGAAACTGATGAGCCTATCTTGATACCGCGTAGTCACTTTTCGCGGAGTCATTGGGCTAGGGCAACTACAGAGACGATGGTAAAAATTGAAGAGAAACAGGTGCCTTATGTTGCTTTGGTGGATCATGGTTCAGAGATTAATCTCATAGTTCATGAAATTTATGAAAGTAACAGATGGCCTATGGATGTAGAGCATGGGTGGCATATGAGAGCCGCCAACAACACTGCAGGTGATTTGTATGCTGCCTGTCCCAGTGTCAGGGTTTCTATTGGAGATGTAGAGGAGGATTTTCATTTCTTTGTGTAGGATTCATGCTCATATCCCATAATTCTTGGACAGCCATTCATCACAGAGATGTGCATGGAAACAAAGGTAATGGATGATGGATCTGCTTATGCACGGATTCGTAGTAAAGATGGCATGAGAGCACTTCCGTTTATGACTGTGTGTGTGAATGATGTTAGAAACAAGGATACTCTCAGAGATGCACCTTTGCCCACTGTGAGGGATTTGGGTTTTCATTAGGTACCGCCGTTTCGCGAGACGATGGTGGTACAGAGCAGAGGAGATTGGAGTTCTCGCCTCCTGGCAGCAGTGTTTTCTCCTCTGGTTTTGTTGGGATTTCAGCAAACAATTCGATGAGCTATCAGAAGACTTCTAAGTTGCCTAGAGCTGCCAGGCAGTACATATGCAGGAAGGAGAGAAATTTGAAAAATGCAAGAATTTTAGAGGATGATGAGCATATAGATGGGATGTATGATAGTATGATTTGTACAGATATGATGACAGAGATGGAAGATATGCTGAAAGCTGATATGCAGAGTTATCACAGTAATGTATTAGTGCAATCCCTGGGCATGTTTCATGAAATTGCAGATTTTGTGTCACAGATTGAGTCAGAGGCTGAGATGACTCAGCAAAAAGTGTTGAGTGCTGAAGAAATTCAGCAAACAGAGTTTCCGGCTGATTATGATCAGCTTACAGAGACACAAAGGGCTGAAAACTTTCAGCCAACAGAGTTTACTGCTGAAATATTTCAGCATCCAGAGTTTAGGGCTGTTCTTATGCAGTCCATAGAGCAGAGGGCTGAGGATATTCAGCCATTGGAGTGCAGAATTGCGGATTTACAACAAGATTTGAGTAATGTAGAAGAGCATAATGAAGCCAGGGTTGACACGAAATACAAGACTGTGGATAAGAAGGTGAAGCCGGTAGCTGTACCGCTTCCACTTGATACTGATCAGCAAATAGAGAGGGCTGCCAAATAGCCAATTTTGAGGAATCCGGAACATATAGGCCATAAATTTTCAGCAGAAACTCTTGCTGAATTGAAAATTGGAAATGGTGATTTCTTGCTACCCACAGAGAAGCAATGCTTTCAGGAGATGCTTGAGCGACATGGAAGGGGGTTTGCTTTTTTCCCGCATGAGATTGGATGTGTGAATCCGGATATTGTTGCTCCTATGGTCATTTTTACTATTCCTCATATTCCATGGAATCTCCGACCTATTCCAGTGCCTAAGGCACACCTGCCAAAGCTAATTGACTTATTGAATGAGAAAATCAGGATGGGAATTCTTGAATCTTCATCTGCACCATACTCAAATAGGTGGTTTACAGTTCCAAAGAAGAATGGTACTCTCCGATTTATACAGGACATGCAACCAGTAAACAGAGTTACTATCAGGAATGTTGGTATAGGTCCAGTTGTGGATGAGTTTGCAGAAGCATTTGCTGGACGTGCCATCTATTCTTTAGGTGATTTGTATTCGGGATATGGTCAGTTTTAGCTGGCTTTAGAAAGCAGGGACATAACCACCATGAGAACTCCTATTGGGCTTGTCAGGATGTGTACCTTGCCTCAAGGTGCCACTAATTCTGTTGCGCATATGATGAATGCTATGCATAAGGTCCTTCGTGATTACATACCTCATCTTACCATGCCTTTCTTGGATGATGTACCCATTAAGGGGTGTGTAGAAGAAGAGAAAAATGAGAGTCTAAATGAGCAGGGATGCAGATACTTTGTGGCTGATCATATTTCAGCTTGTGAGAAGATTTTGGCCAAGTTAGAAGAAGTGAACTTGACACTATCAGGGCAAAAATCTATTTTTGGAGTGAATGAGGTTGTCATTGTTGGACATATGTGTGGGTATTATGGCAGGAAACCCTCACCTGATAAGGTGGATGCTATAGGCAAGATTACGGAGTATTGTTCTACCACTTCAAAGGTACAGAGATTCATTGGAGCTTGTGTGTTTTATATGATTTGGATACCCCATTTTCCACACATAGTAGATTGTTTATATCAACTGCTTCGAAAGGGGCAGAAATTCTATTGGGATGAGAGCCACACTAGAGCCATGCCGAAATTGAAGAAGTTATTGCAGATTGCTCCTACTCTTAGGAAAGCGGATTATAATTGCGGAAGGCCTATTGTATTGACAGTTGACACTAGTCCAATTGGCATAGGTTGGGCTGTGGGTCAAGATGATGCAAATGGAAACAGGTATGCTATTCGATTTGGGGCGAAATTCCTAAATGAGAGACAGAAGAGATATCCGCAAATCAAGAGGGAGTTACTGGGGATTGTTACGGCTCTCAAATGTGACAAGGAGTACTTTATTGGAGCTTCAGTTGTGGTAGAGATAGATTGCTTGCCATTGATTGGTATGATTACAAGTTGCTCTACTCCGGATATAGCTATGTTGAGATGGATTGCATACATCAAGTCATTAAATCCGGAATTCAAACACATAGCAGGAAAGGATAATCCACTGGCAGATATGTTGTCTAGAGCCAGATATGATGATGAGGAAAAACTACTTGCAGAAGAGGATGATGTAGAAATTTTAGCCGCTATGGTTGATCATGTTTGCCATGTCTATGATATTGTGGCTTTCATAGAAGAACTCTATGTTGGAGATTGGTTGCAGATTGGCAAGTACCTTAGTACACTAAGCAAAAGAGATGAATGGATAGATGAATAGTTCAATAAGATCAGAAGGAAAGCCTATGGTTATTTTCTCAAGGACGGATTTCTTTGGAAGCATCAGAAGAAAAGAGGCGGATTACCTTTGCGGGTTGTCTGCGAGATAGAGAGACACAGTTACAGGTGATGAGGGAGTTTCATGAGAGTCCTTGGGCTGGTCATAGAGGAGTGTGGGCTACTTATGAGAAAATCAAGGAGAAATATTGGTGGAAAGGCATGTATAGAGATGTTTCTCACTTTGTAGAGACTTGCAGGGACTGCCAAATGTATTCGGTAGTACGTCATCCAGATGAGCTTCATCCGACCTATCCGCTATGCATTCATTATAAGTGGGTAGTTGACTTGGTTACTATGCCTATGGGTCTATGGCAGATGAGGTATATTGTTTTGGCTAGAGAGGATCTTACCAATCATGTTGAGGGCAGATCTTTGAGAACGAAGACCACTAGTGCAGTGTGTAAGTTCTTATTGGAAGAAATTTTCTGCAGGTATGGCTGTGTGGGTAAGATCACTGCGGATCACGGTGAATTGGATGCAGATGAAGCTAGGGATTTTTTCTCTCAACTAGGAACCAAGTTGGCTCTAACCACAACATACAATCCAAAGGGAAATGGGAAGAGTGAAAGAGGGCATCCGCCGATAGTAAAAGCATTAGCCAAAGCATGCAGAGGACGGATTGGAGAATGGCCGAGACTTCTACCATTTGCTTTGTGGGCTGATCGTACGACTCACAGTGTTACCACAGGATATATGCCTGCAGAGTTGATGTATGGTCAGAAACCGGTTATGCCGGACTGAGACTTGTGCTTTGACTTGGTCAGTTTTACCTTGGCAGGAGGATTTGACGAGAGAGGAGCTCTTAGCTCTTCGGATTCGACAGTTGGAGAGAAGACTAGAGGATATTCAGCTAGCTATTGACAGGTTGAAGGTTGCTATACTAAGAAATAAGGACAGGTTTGACAGCAGGCATCGCTTGCGGCCTAGAGCAATATAAGAGGGAGACTGGGTATTAGTCTTTGATAGCAGCCTTGAAAATCAGCATACTGCACTTCGGAAGATGGTGAAAAGATGGTTTGGGCCGTACACAGTCAGACATGTCTTTGATAATGCAACATATGAGTTGACAGAATTGGATGGGACAGTGCTTAGAGTGCCTATTGCTGGAAAAAGAATCAAGATTTTCAAGAAAAGAGATGATGAAGATTATGCATTGGAAGAATTTGCAAGAGAAGAGCAACGAGAAGAAACTCCAATGGAAGAGACAAATGATATGATAGATAATCTTGTTGATATACCGGAAATGCATAATGAAGAGATTGATCTGTTTGTGGATCTTGATGATAACGATCATGGATAGTTGGCCCATCCGAAGGATGCGCAGGATTAGAGGGGGTGGATGTCGTATTGCTGCGCATTCGAGGTGTGAAATTCACCCAAAAGTTGTGTGTGTGGGATTTTATACTTTGTACATATCTAATTGTTGTGTTTATACTTTTGTTATGCGTGGAAGAGGGTTTGGAGCAAGAGGAACTTATCAATAATGCTCTAGTTGGCATGTCTTGCCAAGTGGTCAGTCAACCTAGACGAGGAGGTTTTGATCAATAGCTCACAGGAGTTTTGGGAGATGTACTACATAGGCAATCCATCAGAGAACCATTCGGGGGTATAGCTATCAGCTACCCGCTCGCACAGACCTTATCCAAAATGCTGGATGAATGCTTGGAAAGATATCCTTTTCTGTTCGGGAGCGATGACCGACTACATTCTTGCATCACGGAGCTAGGTATACCACTAACGAAAGAACCTGACTTTCATCAGTTTGATGTACATGGTAATCCTTTCGGGTTACTGTCAGCCCATCCAACTGCTCCTTTCTTATCTATTTACCATCTGGACGAGGTGGATCCTGTTTTCCCCAAGTTTGATGTCTTGGGTGCTATGCAACATCTTACTAAAGCTATGCGGACAGAACAAAGCAGCTTCTTGCAACAATGCATCTGCTACAACCGAGCTCAGAAACTGTCTATTTCAATCTCGCTAGGGTATGCTGTCCAAGTCTATCCTTACATCCTTCTTCCAAGGGATTTACAAAGACCAGAAATCACCTTCAAGGCTTGGAATTCAAGAGATAGTGGAACTGATTTTGACGTGGACACAAGAAGGTCCTTGAGGTCAATCTGCAACAGGCCATTTGTTTTCTTATTGAAAGACATAGTCATGGGAGAGAATGAGGTGGTTGTGAGTAGGTATAAGCGGGATACAAGCATTGACGAGAGGAAAAGGAGGTCTTTTTGCTTCTCCAGAGTTCTTCCTCCCAAGGAAGTGGAGCATATTCAAGTTTCAGCCAAGCCACTAAATGATCATTGGTTCTCTGTTCCAAGGAGGCAGTGTTGCAGACTTTTAGATGTGAAGAACAAAGTCCTGGAAATAACAGTGGCAACAGGCAAATGGCAGTAAAAGATAACCAGATTTAGCACATTTCTCTCTCAGTGGTAGGCACATTGCAAGAGAAATTTGGCTCACCTTCAAAATGTTAGATAAGAGCTGTATACATGTTTATTTTGAAAGGCTTATCAATTTTGAACCACGTGTTAAGATACCAAGAAAACAAGATTACAAAGGCATGTCAAAATTTGAAAGAAGGCGGCTTTTCTAAGGCTATTGTGGGAGGATCTTTAAAAAAAACAAAAACAAAAACAAAGAATCGAATGTTTTTCGGGGTAGGAGAAAAAAACAGAAAGGGAGGATCGTTGTCTGGTCTGGGAGGAGGCGAGCTCTGTGTTCAGAATGACGAGGAGGAGGACACCTGAAGCACCCATGATCGTGCTTAAAAGGGGCAAATTTACAGAGAGAAGGCAACGGACATGAATCCAGGATGAAAATAAGAAGGGAAAGTACCTTTGTAAAACGGCATCTCTTGGAGAAGGCCCTCCTCGCAGTGTGCAAAACTTCCCTTCTATATCAAACTGTGCTAGACAAGAGTCCTCAGAAGTTGTCTTCATATGCAAGCGGCAAGTTTCGGAGAGGAAACCTCCTGTTTTATCCCAAGATGTTGATTTCGATTCAGAAGTATTTGAACGTGTTCGTATGAAGTATGCTGAGGATCATGAGGATAATTAAAAATATTTTTCAGCATTCGACCTACAGGAGAATCCACAGTATTTTACTACAAGATGAAAGGTGACTATTACCGATATTTAGCAGAGTTCAAGATTGGTAGTGAAAGGAAAGAAGCTGCAGACCAGTCCCTTAAAGCTTACCAGGCTGCTACAAATACAGCTGCGACAGATCTGCCACCTACTCATCCTATTCGGCTTGGATTAGCCCTGAAAACTTGATGTTGAGCTCACTGTAGAAGAGAGGAATCTACTTTCAGTGGGCTACAAGAATGTTATTGGTGCACGCAGAGCTTCTTGGCGGATAAAGTCATCTATTGTACAGAAAGAAGAAGTAAAATCCAATGAACAGAATGTAAAACGGATCAAAGAGTACAGACATAAAGTAGAGGAAGAACTTTCGAAGATCTGTAATGACATCTTAATGATCATTGATGAGCATCTTATCCCTTCGTCTAGCACAGGAGAGTTTGAAGCTGGAAGAGGCCCATGAGTTTTTTTTTTAAAAAAAATACAGCATTGCTTGTAATTTTTTTTGCAGCGTTGAAAGGTCTTAAGAATGCAGATCAAAAGTTACTGTGGTGGTCAATGCGAGAAGCCATTTCTGTGCGCTCATGACCTCTTTTTCTTCCATAACCTCAGTAGAATTCAACCTTGTATTTGTTATTGGCAGAAATAAAACAAAGTCTTGGCATCATTTTCTCATCTTGCTTATTCACCTGATTGATCTTCTATCCTGAAATTAGTCAAGGTCTTCTGTAGACACGACTTTGCTTTGCTTTGGCAAATCCTTCGACACCACTCTTCACAAGAAAGGGCCGAATCGCCAGTTCTCAGTGATTCAGACCTCGTCAAACTATCAAGGTAAAAGTTTCAAGACCCTGATTGATTGTGGCAGTACACATTCCTTTATCTCACCAGCTTGTGCAAAAAGATTAGGAATAGCCACAGTAGAAGCACCTATCTTGCGTGTGGAATTGGCAAATGGTCGTAAGGTTACTTGTACCAGGCAAACTGCTAAGGTGGAATTCTTTCTGGGAGGAAAGATGACTTCGGTCAAATTCAGAGTCATGAGCCTAGGTATCCATGAGTGTCTACTCAAAATGGATTGGCTTAAACCTAATGATGCCCACATTCATTGTGGAAAGGGCCAAATTTCCTTTCGAAACTCTGAAGGGGATTTAGTCACAACTCAAGGAGAGGCTGGAAATCCAAAAATCCAATTGGCCAAAGCATCTCGGATTATAAAGGGAGTCAGAAAAGGACTACCTGCCTACTTAATTAAGCTCAACAAGTTAGATCAGAAGCAAGGGGCTAGTGAGGGACCTTCTTGCTAAAGGAATACGTGGATGTATTTCCTGAAGAATTAACAGAACTTCCGCCTCAAAGAGAAGTGGATCATGAGATTAAGCTAGTACTAGGAACTACGCCAATTGCAAAGAGACCTTATAGGATGTCTATACCGGAAGCAATTGAGTTGAAGGAACAACTCAAGCAATTGCTAGATCAAGGCTACATCCATCCTAGCAGTTCACCATGGGGAGCTCCAGTACTATTCCAAAAAAAAAAGATTGAACACTTCGACTATGTATTGATTACAGAGGGTTGAATCAATCAACTGTCAAGAACAAGTACCCTATTCCTAGAATAGATGAGCTTCTTGATCATCTTCAGGGTGCAAAGATCTTCTCCAAGATTGATCTTAGGTTGGGTTACTATCAGATAAGGATCAAGGAAGAAGATATCCCAAAGACGGCCTTCAATACCAGATATGGACAATTTGAGTTCCTAGTTATGTCATTTGGGCTTATGAATGCACCCGCCACCTTCAACAAGTTAATGCAGGATATCTTTAGGCCATATCTTGATGACTTCGTACTCATCTTCTTCAACGACACTCTAGTCTATTCTAAACAGGAAGAAGATCATGAATCCCAACTTCGGATTGTCCTTGAGACAATGAGGTCACATAAGCTGTATGCTAAGATGAAGAAATGTGCATTCTTCAAGCGTCAGATTGAATATTTGGGATTCATCGTATCAGCGGAAGGAATCTCATTAGACCCAGCCAAAGTCAGAGATGTGCTATAATGGCCAATACCAACAACTGTCAAAGAAATACGCAGTTTTCTTGTATTGATAGGATGGTATAGGGTCTTCATCAAAAAGCATGCTTTGATTGCAGCACCACTGACGGACTTACTGAAGAAGCAAACATCCATTGCATGGTCAACTCCCAAACAAACTAGCTTCGACAGATTGAAGAAAAGTTTGGTATCAGCACCTATCCTAAAGCTTACAGACCTCAGTAAGAAGTTCGAGGTAGTAACTGATGCTAGTGCACTTACCTTAAGATGTGTGCTCATGCAGGAAGGTCATCCTATAGCCTACTCTTCAAGGAAACTGAAAAGTCATGAGAAGAATTATGCTACCCATGATCTGGAATTGTTAGCCGTCATCCATGCTCTAAAGCTTTGGAGACACTACCTTTTGGGTAACAAGTTTACTCTAGTGACTGATCATAAGAGTCTCAAGTGGATCTTTACCCAGAATGAGCTCAACATGAGGCAACGTCGGTGGATTGAAGTGCTGGAGGAGTATGACTTTGAGATCAAGTATCGACCAGGAAAAGAGAATGTAGTTGCCGATGCACTCAGTCTCACAAGGCATTCCTTAATTCTCTAATCTTGTGAAATCCATCAACAGCTAGATCTCTAGCTACAAAGGTATCTATGCCAAACAATCCAATACTTGAGTTAGCTGGAGAGGAAGCATGCCATGATCCAGCCTATCAAAAGATGCTAAGGGAGATCTCTATCAAGGATCAGGACCAAAAGCTGCAGGCTAAGTATCATGAATTCTCTATCAACAATGGACTTGTCTAGTATAGAACAAGGCTGTGTATACCGGTAAGTCAGTCACTTAAGCAGAAGATATTATGGGAAGCTCATGATTCCCCTTTCTCAGGACATCCTGGCTATGCCAAGACCCGCAATGCAGTTAGGAAGAGCTACTATTGGGAGAGGCTTAAAGGTGGCGTTCTCAAATATATCATCGAGTGTTTGTCTTGTCGACGTATCAAAGCCGAACATGTCAAAATGCCAAGGAAGTTATAGCCACTTGACATTTTCCAAATGAAATGGAAATTCATCAGTATGGATTTTGTTGTTGGCCTAACCCAAGTCCAGGGAGGATACAACTCCATCATGGTTGTGGTTGACATGCTTACTAAGGTTGCACACCTTATTCTAGTAAAGACAAACTAAAAAGCCTCAGACATTGCAAGGTTGTTTATCAAGGAGATATTCAAGCTACATGGGCTACCCAGAAGAATCATTAGTGATCGTGACTCTCTCTTCACATTACACTTCTAGAGAGCTATCTTCGAAGCCTTTGGAACTCAACTCTATTTTAGCACAGCTTACCATCCCCAAACGGATATCCAAACAGAGCGAGTCAATCAAGTCATCGAGGATATGCTTAGGGCATACTGCGGTCGTGAACCAAAAAGGTGGATTCAATACTTACCTTTGGTGGAATTTGCCTACAATGCTTCTTACCAACAAAGCATTCAGATGACCCCTTTCCAAGCGTTGTACAGTCATGACTGTCAAAGTCCCCTAAACTTCTTAGATCCAACCTCAAGGGTTGAAGCTTCAAGGCAGATGTTGGAAGAGATGGATGTCCAAATAAAGTCAATAAGACAAGACATCCAAGCCGCCAAGGATAGACAAAAGGCATACGCGGATTTGAAGCATCAAGATAGAATATGCGAGGAAGGAGATATGGTCTTCATTCGCATATGTCGAAAGATGAGTTCCCTATCCTTAGGAGATTGCAAAAAGCTAAGTCCAAGGTATTGTGGACCATAAAAAATCCTCAAGTGCCTAGGACCTAATGCTTATAGACTGCAACTCCCTGAGAACCTAAAGGTTCATAATGTATTCCATATCAGCCTATTGAAGAAGTATGTACCTAATCCTAACCATGTACTTGATGACCAACAAATTGTAATGCCTAGTCAAGGAGTCCTTGAACTAAGGCTTGACAGGATCTTAGATGTTAGGGAGAGACAACTAAGATCTAGAACCTTGAGAGAATACCTCGTCCAATGGAAAGATTATCCCGAAGAGGATGCCACTTGGATAGATGAAAGCTCTCTCAACCATCAATATCCCCAATTTATCTCGAGATGAGGACATCTTGATTCCTCCAAGGGGGAGAGAATGTAACATTTCGAACTTCCAAAAGCACACGTGAACTGCCTTTATAAGTTATAAGGATAATTTTTGAATTAGATAATGACAAATTTTTTGAATTATTATTCCCCTTATCCCCCCAACCGACTATTGTGCTGGAGGGGAGGGGAATAGCAGGTTTGATCAAGCTCCTCGATGGAGCTTATAGGGAGGAAGAGCTCATGCCAAATGATGCGTGCAGGAGGGAGGATTCCCTCCCCTCCCCTATTTAAGTCTATGCCATGGGGCGAGAAAGGGGGGGTGCAGACTGAGTGGACGTGCTGCCGTGATGTAAGAAGTGGCCGCCACATGGAGAAAGAGGAGTGGACGCTGACGCTGCAGTCGAGACACTGCAGATTTGTTGCCGTGGAGCCAAAGGAGATCACCGCCCACCTGCCGCTATAGTCCGCCATGCCCGCATTCACATCGCCATCTACTGCCCTTTCTCCTTCCACATGGGGCTTCTATAATATCCACAAGCCTTGGAAGCTTCTTGGAAGCTTCCAAGGTTGGGCCTCCTAACCCCCCTTCCACATTAAACCCACAAATCCTTCTTTCAGGCTCCCTCCTAGCCCTGGTTCTTGTGGGCTTGCTAAAACAACCCCCTGTCCCCGGAAATCCAAAGCCCCTTCATGTGCCTCTTTCATATAGCACCCCCACACACGAGATTTCCTCCTAAGGGCTCTATAAGCCCCCTCTTCCCCCCAACATTTGCCTTGAAGGGCCCCCATATGGACTCCTTAAAACCCCTATTTTTCCCCCCCATACAACAATTCCTTCCTAAAAGCCCCTTTCCTCCCACCCTCTCGAAATTCCCTCCTAAGGGCTCTTTAAGCCCCTTTTCCCCCTCCACAAAAGGATTCCCTATATCCTAAAGGGTCTTCTACACCCTCTCCCCCCCCTTTTCCCTGTGGGCCTTCAAAAGGCCTTCTAAAGAGGTTTGATAAATTCCCCTCCCCAGGTTTTAAAACCCTTCTCGTGGTTTTTCCCCACCCCCCCCCCCCGCAATCCAAAGCCCTTAAATCCTTTCTTGTCGCCCTTTCCCAAAGCCCCTATCACCGTTCTTATACCCCCTGCCCTTCGGGATTTTTTTTCCACCCAATTCCGTGCAAATTCCACCTAATACCCTTATCGTAAGGTTTCCCACAAGTCCTCAAACCCTTCTTGTGGATTTTTCCTCCCCTAGCTGGTTTTAAGGCCTTCTAAAGCCAATTCACAAAGGGAGTTCGCGTAAGAAGGAGATGGACAAGATCTAACTCTGCGCCCAAGGCAAAAAGGCTGAATTCGAAATGGCTCCTAAGAAAGCCCAACACGCAACCGCAAGAGGATCGTCTCCTAGTATCCATGTGGACATTTCACTACAAGTCAAGGTTTTCCTTCCTAATTTTTATTTTACGTTGTTATAATTCAATCATGCGTGGATGATTTTTGGAGATAGGATGCATTTTTTTGTCTTAAATACTTTGGTTAATTTTGAAAGAATTAGCTCACGACGGAAGAGTTCAGCCATTAGTATTTTCAATAAAATGAACAAAATAAAGTGAGCAAAAAATTGATATGCATTTCTAGCAAGTAGTTTTATGCATTGCAATAAATTGAAACTTGATTAATGTCCATTTTTACAAAACAGAATTGTGATAGTACACGTCAAAGAAATAAACTGCATATTGCATTATTGAGCATATTTTTCAAAATAATTCCTAAAGAAAGTTGCTAGAAACCGTAAGAAATTGCTAGGGTTGTATGTGGAAGATTTTACTCCAGGCAAGTGGCCTAAAAACTTAAAGCAACGAAAGAGTGTGTAGGTTCTACATACGATAAATTCATTCGGAAATGAAAGTAGTAAAAGGTTGCATGTTTTAGCATGAATCTTGTTCGCATGTTATAAAATGATTAATTGGAATTAGGCTATAACCTATCCTATGCTTGATCTTAAAACCGAAAAGTTAGGATTTGAATATCATCTTATGCGTAGACAATAAGTCATGTGGTTATGGAAATGATAGCATAATTATCTTCAAAAATAGATAGGTTAAATTGGCATAAACCTAAACACGTAAACCCGCGGAGTACTTTTTTAGAAAAGGGTTAATTCAATGCGACGTATCCCAAGGAACTGACTAGGGTGAGCCCGGTGAAGACATTTACCTAGTCGCACGTATTGCCAACAACTGAAACTCCTATACCCTAAATACTTGCCCACATTCACAAAATGTAGGGAGAGTAGGACATACTTGTGAGAAGTGATCTAGGGTTTTCCTAAGAATCTCTCGCTAAAAAGATGAAACTCGAAACCCTAGGACTGACAAGTCGGCCTAATGCCATCAGGAACAGATTATTTTGTGACTCCATTCGATGAGTAAATAGTCCCATAATTGATGGGACACTTGTGCAACAAGTTGTAGAGTCGCATGATCTTGTGATTTGATTACAAGGGAATGGCCAATTCCTCAGAGTGAGATCGGCAGATTCTTTCGCAAGTTATCTTGCAAGAGGATGAATAATCGTCCTAATATAGTATCTTTCTGGGGTAAAGATAATTGCTTGGAAGCAAAGGACAAGCCAATAAATTGGAATAACATATGAACTTAAGGTATTGATCAAGTCGGGTTAATAGGGTACGCCCTAACCCAGGATATAGGGGATCTTGCCAAGTCAGAAGTAATCTCGGATCGAGTGCTGGATGCATTCGGAAAGAAGGATTCACTCCTTAGGAGTTGGCCAAAAATAACGACCAATGGAATTGTTTGTGCTTGTAAACAATTTTAAGAGCACTATTTTGCTTTGTTTGCTCAAAGAATTAAAGGATAAGTAGATATCTAATGCTTCAGGTTGAAGGCCTAAAGGGAGAGGCAGCTTCAGTTACCCCCAACTGCCTGCCTGACCCTAACCAAGGGGGTTGTTAACCACGCTGGGAAGGTGGACCGAACCCGCCGCGAGAGGTCTCTCCGTTAAGCACTACTTGGAGCAGGAGGACGCTTGGGTGCCAGGGGGCTCTAGCCGTAAATCCCTCGCCTTCCGGGCCCTGCACAAGAGGCTAACGTGACTCCTCAGTCTATGGGCAGAATCTTGGATTAGTGATCCCTGTGGATTGCTGGATAGCCTTTGGGCGGATTGTGGATAAGCCTACGGGCTAGACTTTATGTATTTCAAAAATAAATATGATAACTTGTTAAAAAGGAACTTGTTTGACATTGCTTTTCTATGTCAAGTGCTATGATTGCGTGAAGGAACCACTGCCTAATGGGCTAATTAAGGAAAATGATTGATACATGTCCAACTAAATGTATTAGGTAATTAAATAACTAAAAAAACCTAAGGAAAGTGCGGTGGATGTGACCATAGGTCCGTCCTACGGATGGGTGGTCCCGGTTGGCCAGGAACTTTTCTCAATCATGATGGACAGCCAGAAGATCATTCAAAGAATACGAACAACAAGAGCATTGACCTAGAATCTAACATACAGAAGATCCCGATTTTTTGTTGTTTTAGGGGAACGGAATGGGACTATGCCTTATGGCAGAGAGGTTGAGCTTCTCATTCCTCTCGTTTTCCATTCTCCTTGAACCAAGTGCAACATGAATCCGCTTTGAGCCTGGTGTTTCTGCGTAAAGTAGTTCGCTCGGGTTCGACGCTAGTTGCCATCAGGAAATGACCAGTAGAGAAAACCCTAATTCCGGTCGGTCCTAAGTGGGAATGGTCAGAATACTTCCGCTACGTGGCAGATGCGGAAAGTCCTAGATCGCAAACCGTGTAACATTCCATGGGAGTACCGGGTGGAGCTTTCTAGACATCCTTTTTGATGGGCTGCTAAGACGTGATAATGGTGGAAAGTACATGTCAGATGAGTTTTGTGACTTCTTGATAGATCATGGTATCAAAAGGAAATTGACATGCAGGTACACACCTCAACAAAATGGTGTGACTGAAAGGAATAATCGGATCATTACAGAGGTTACAAGGGAAATGATGAACCAAATGAACATGCCATTGTCATATTGGGCAAAAGTAGTGCATACTGTAGTTCACATTATGAATAGAACACCTACAGTCTTGACTCATAATATGTCACCATATGAGTAAATGTATGGTAGGGCACCCACTATTGCATACTTTAGAGTCCTTGGATGTGTTTGTTATGTTCATGTTCCGATATGATTTGAGAAAGAAGATGGAACCAAAGGCTATAAAATGCATTTTCCTCGGATATCCTGATGAGAATAAGGGATACAAATGCTGTGATCCAGCGAGTAAGGAAGTATACATAAGAAGGATGTCAAATTCAATGAATATGAATCATGGTACAAGCCTGAAATTGTCCTGAAGATAACAAGTGGACACGTTACAAGATTTGCTTAGGCAGCATCCAGCACTATGGCAAGAACTCAAGTAGTGGGTTAAAGGACCAATGAAGCAAAGGGCAATTGATCTACACGACCATGACACGGTAATTTAGATACCCAGTCTAACGTTGCACTCGATGCCCAAGTCGTTGCATGTTAATGATTTTTGGGAAGGCACTAAAAGGCATAGAGTCTCGGTCTTGGCTTTGGGAGACACCATGAGAAAGGGAATCATAGATACATGAGCAAGAGTTAGTGTGCTGAGCCATGTAGTACTCCAAGACTGGGGTAATCGTCCTCTTGATAATGTTAGGTTCAATGTCACCCTCGCCAATGGAATGAAAGTGCAGCCATTTGGAGTGTTAAAGAATTGGCCCTTGAAGATTGCAGGAATCCAATTCTCTATTGACTTTATAGTCATGAAGGGAGTGAACTATGACATCCTGTTACACTGGCCCTAGATGCGCAATAATGCATGGGTCATAGAAGACTGGGGCAATGGGTTGATCTTCTTAGGAAATAAAATAGAGGTAGTAAGAGTAGAGATGGATACATGGAAGATCACACCAGCTGACCTAGATGCCATCTCCACTAGCTGAAGGATAGAGATGGATACATGGAAGATCACACAGTTGACCTAGATACCATCTTCACTAGGCTGAAGTGTGACACGTAGATAAGGAAATCTTACAGGCCATTGACAAGGTATATCCCTTGTCCTAAGGATGAGCAAGATTTGATGCATGTGCTAGCCACGATCGATCTACCATTCTCGAATGATGAGGAGTACGAGCAAGCCACTAAGGCAATTGGTAAGCCTAGTGACACGCCCTTAGTACCAATCTACATGATGGCTAGGAGATTTGCATAAACAACCTAACCCTATCAATGTATGAGTGGCCACTATCACGAAAATTGAAGATGAAGATGAGGAAGCTGTAGCTCTTGCTTACCTGCACATGACTGTCACTGTCAAGCAAACACATGCCATTAATGAATTGATTGATGAGGGTACTCACTTTAATATCTTGACTTATGATCATTGGACTCAAATCAGAAAACCACAGTTACAACCTAATAATGCCAAATTTAGCCCATTTGAGGTCAATCATATGCACTTCTGGGAAAGTGCAAGGTTACGGTCTCTATCAAGTCTGAAAGAATGCCAATGATCTTTTATGTGTTGCTAAATGCAAACGATGCAAGTATAGAATCAATGCTAGGATGTACGTGCAAAAAGCAAATACTTTGCAACGTCGACTATGACTCATAGCATATTCACCTTCCAATTGGCAATGTACCCATAGTAACGACTTTCAGCAAGGGCAATGCGGCTCCATCAAAGCCTGCAAAGAAATTGGTAGAACAACCCACCACTAAGCCTAAGGAGGGGGGTTGTGTTGAGATATAGAGCTCCACTCGTGATATGCCAGGGTGACCATTGTGCATTTATGTCACCGACTTGTTAGCTGCAAATGCGGTTGGTACACCACCCATGAATAATAGCTAGATGATAGATATCCTTATCTACTCTAGTTCGTGGCTCAGTTAGTATGCCACCTTAGTTAGTTGAGTTTGGTTTGAGACCCATATATAGGGTTCTTCTATTTATCTATACAAGAGTTCTTTTGGCTTACACAACTAAGAAGAGGAAAACTATTTTCAGCCTCCACCTTTGTGTGTATTCCCCCATTGTGTAAGTGAGAAAGCTACAAGTGAGACTCCTTCCTTCTCTCCCACAATCTTGACATGGTATCAGAGCCTGGTTCGTGGTAAGGAGCTCAAGAAAGCAAACCAAGTTCGCGGTGTTCTGGTAAGAGGACTAGTGTTGCTTTCATTTTTTGAGTTTCGGAGCAAGTCTCTGCAGGAAGCACAGCCGAAAAGTGCAAGAGTGCATTGTCTCAGATTGAGACGACCTTTGCGGTGTAGCAAGAGGGCAGTATATGCTAGGGGAGAGGGCTTTAGCCCTCGGTTGCCCTATTTTTTTGATCCACTCTGATGTGAAGGCTGTCAATTTGGAAAACAGGCAAGGAAACCATTTCCTAGACATGTTCAAGAGAGTAAGAAGCTATTGGAATAAATCCACTGTGATGTGTGGACTACTAAAGCTGCATCTATTGGAGGCTATCATTATTTTGTCACTTTTATTGATGACTATAGTAGAAAAGTTTGGCTGTATTTTATGAAAAAGAAAAGTGAAGTGTTTAGGCATTTCAAAACTCTTAAAGCTATGGTTGAAAAAGAAACAGGCCTGCAAATAAAATGCCTAAGGTCAGATGGAGGGGGAGAGTACCTCTCAAATGAGTTTGCAAGGTTCCTGCAAGAGCATGGCATAAAGCAACAATATTCATGCAGTCATACCCCACAACAAAATGGAATTGCATAAAGGAAAAACAGGCATATTGGAGAGGTATCTCGTGCCATGCTCAACGAAAAAGACTTGCCAGATTTTTACTGGGCTGAGGCAGTTGCTACAGCAGTCTACATAATGAACAGGACTCCCACTGCAGGAATACATGGGATGACTCCAGAGGAGAGGTATACTGGTAGGAAACCAGATATTTCTCATTTGAATATTTTTGGATGCATTGTCTATGTTCATGTGCGAGATGAGTTGAGATCCAAGTTGGATCCAAAAGCTGAGAAGTGCATCTTTATTGGTTACTCTCTGCAGCAGAAAGGGTATAGATGCTATAACCCTTCTACTTGTAAGTTTACAATGAGCAGAGATATTTTTTATGAGATTGTTAGAAATCAAGCTCACCGTCAGTGTGTCTTCATCTATGACCGACATCTATGACAGCTAGTGTATACAGCTGTCTACATGTGACTACATTAAATAAGTCGGGCTAGTAATCAGTCAGTGACCTGACTAGAGTTAGTCAGTCTAGTCTACATTTACACTAGGTCACTTTATCTTGTAGAGTGTGAGCTTTTCAGTAAAGTGTGTGGAAATGAAGGAATGAGCTTGAGAGCTTGAAGGCTCATGGATATGGAGTCTTTCCCTTTCTCTCTCTCTACTCTTTGAACATGGTATTAGAGCTTCATCCATGAGGCTGTGGGAGAATGGGCATGACAACCTGCAGTGCAAAGGAGATGGAAGTAAGGAATGAGGAAGAAGTTGGACACTTGCAAATGAGGCCATAGTCAAAGGAAGGAATCAGTGTGGACTGCCTTCTGAAAATCGTGGACTGCCTCTTGAAAATCAGCAACCTGTATCTGAAAATATGCGCCTGCTGATTTGAATGGATAGCAACCTGTATCTGAAAGTCTGCACTTGCTGATCTGAATGGACAGCAACCTGTATCTGAAAATATGCGCGTGCTGATCTGAGTGAACAGCAACCTACCAATCTTCAGTGGGGCACCTGGACAAGGTTCATGGAGCATGTATGCTCACTATTGAAGGTATTTGAAGTGTGTGAGTAAATGCTTGTGTGGGAGCTTTGTTATGAGGTGGAGTGACAGACACAGACCTGTAATCATTTCTGAACTACTGTAAACATGAATGGACAGCATGCATTCAGTCATTACTGACACACAGGAGCCTTGTACTACACTCAGAAGGCATCTTTGGAGCACAAGAATGTGTCAAAGCATGTATACATTGGATCAAATGTCTTGGAGCTGAGATCTCTTGCTCAGAATACTCAGATCTGAAAATCAATGACATGCTGAAAACTGTCATACACAGTCAATGACAGAATACTCAGATCTGAAAATCAATGACAAGCTGAAAACTATCATACACAGTCAATGACAGAATACTCAGATCTGAAAATCAATGATAGGCTGAAAACTGTCATACACAGTCAATGACAAGTACTGTGCATTACTGAAGCAATACATGTCATCTTGGGGGTTCCATCATCTATATGAACTGGCCTATACATGCTGAATGCATGGAGAATTGAAGCAAGCAATGAGCATCATTGAAAACTGAATTTTGAAGCTGAAGTAAATGCAATTACACTGTCCTGGTTAATTACAAACAGCTCATGTATTGAACTTGCCACTACAAAGTAAATGTATGACATGGTTAAAAGACATTTTGGAGCTGCTTGGAGCTTGGTATGCTGAATTCAGGTTGACTGCAACCTAAAACTGAATTTGTTGACACACTTAGTTTTGGACTTGAAATTGCTGCTGGTTACTCACAGTTTACAGTTTTCAGACTGCATGTATGTACCCTGGCAGTGAGGTTACATAAGCTTAAGCTGAAGCAAACACATAGCTTATGTATTGACAGTTATATCTACAGTTGAGACCACTTGTTTGTGGATTGTTTTGGGGTGTCAGTGGGCTGAAATACCCTGGTTTTTTTCTGCAATTTAGTGCAAAAAACTGTCATAAACTTTTACGGACTGAACTTAGTCAATCATACTTATTGGACTGCAGGGAGTCAGGCACTTGATAGACAGTCTATTGCATTATGGCTAATGCACATGGGACTGACAATATCACTCAGATAGTTGGAGAGAAGTTGGATAATAAGAACTTTACATTATGGAAATTCAGAATGAAAAACTTTCTGGTTGGCAGAGGTTATTGGGATTTATGTACAGGAGATGAAGTTGCTCCTGAGTTGCCTGCACACAATCCAACAAATGAACAGAAAAGAGCCTACAGGCTATGGAATGAAAGAGCATGCAAGGTGCTGCATTGGTTTTCCTTATGTATATCTGATGCTATGGTAATTCAAATCACTGGATGTGAGACTCCGAAGGATGCTTGGGACATACTGATGAAAAATTATGGAACCATGACACATGCAAGAAAGATCCAGTTGAAACAGCAGTTCAACAACATGTCTAGGAATGGCAAGAGCATCCAGATGTATACCACGGAGATTAAGACCATAGCTGATCAACTTGCTACTATTGACTCAAGTGTATCAGAAGATGATATGATTGCTGTTGCTTTGAATGGCTTAGGCAAAGAGTACAAAGCGTTTGACACTTCCATTTCTGTCAGAGAAGCGCCCCCTAGCTGGGAAGAGCTAGTTGCTTTGTTGTTGCATGAGGAAGTCAAACTTGATTTGAATACAGGTTCTAGTGCATCTCAGAGTAGAGACACTGTGTTGTACTCTAGCCAGCGTGGCAGAGGATCTAGAGGTCGTGGTTCGTTTCGAGGTCGTGGTGACACTCGTAATATTTATGGACAACAGCAGCAGCAAAGTAATTGGCATGGTGCAAATACACAAGGCCAGCGTGGATCTGGTGGGTTTAGAGGCAAGGGGAGATCACCTTGAGGAAAAGGAGGTGGATCTGGATCATGGCACTCTACTAATCAATCCAACAAGGACAAGAACTGTCATTATTGTGGCCGGTATGGGCATATTGCAAAGGATTGTTACAAGAAGCAAAGAGATATGAAGGCAAAGGGCAGACAGCATGGGCACTATGCATCTTCCAGTGGTGCTCATGATGAGTCAGTTGAAAGACTCTTTGCCATGTAGCATGTATCTAAAAATGCATTGAGACATGATAGAGATGACAGATGGTACATTGACTCTGGAGCATCAAACCACATGACCCTGCATGGAGAGTGGTTTGATGAGATGGTTGCAGGTACACATGGTCATGTATGTACTGGGATGATACCCAACATGACATAAAGCATAAAGGGATTGTTCCATTGATGATGCCTGATGGCAAGAAGAAAGGCCTGCATGATGTCTTACATGTACCGACCATAACAAAGAATTTGTTGTCTGTGGATCAAATGGCAGAACAGAATGTGCAAGTGAGGTTTAACAAGGATGGATGTTTCATTGAGGAGTATGGAAATGGCTGCAAGCTAATTGCCAAGGGCAGAAGGGATGGCAGGATGTTTACTTTGGAAGCGACCATTCCTGAACTTAAAGTAGCTATGTTTGCTCATGATGAGAGTGCCATCAGAGATGTAGAGATCTGGCACAAGAGAATCGGACATGTCAATGTACAAAAGCTGAAATCTATGCAGCAGAAAGAAGTAGTACTTGGATTACCTAAATTCAAGTATAATGATTTTGGTCATGTATGCCCTGCATGTCAGTTTGGGAAGCAGGCACAGTTTCCTTTTATGAGACATGTAAAAAATAGCACTAGGCCTTTACAGTTGGTACACTCTGATGTCTGGGGTCCTTCACATAATGCTTCCTTTGGCGGTGCACGATATTATGTCTCATTTATTGATGATTTCAGCAGGTACACTTGGCTTTATATCTTGAAACATAAGGATGATGTGTTTGATGCATTCAAGGACTTCAAGAAACATGCTGAAAATGAATTGGGCTATTACATATAATGTTTGAGATCAGATGGAGGAGGTGAATATGTCTCAAACTACTTTGACAGGTATCTTACTAAACATGGGATCAGAAGACAGCTCACATGCAGTTATACACCGCAACAAAATGGTGTTGCAGAGAGGAAAAACAGGGTTTTGATGGAGTCAGCTAGAGCTATGCTGAATGAAAAATGTCTGCCAAATGGTTATTGGGCTGAAGCAGTGGTGACTGATGTATATGTGCTGAATCGAATCCCTACTACAGCACGGATTCATGAGGTCACTCCGTATGAACGGCTGTATGGTCATAAACCTGATATTTCACACTTGAAGGTATTTGGCAGCATTGCATATGTGCATATACCGGATGAGAAGAGGAAGAAATTGGATCCTAAGGCAGTGAAAAGTGTGTTTATTGGATATGCACAGGAACGGAAATCTTATAAGTGTTATGTACCTTCTACGCATGAGACACTCATAAGCAGAGATGTGGTATTTGATGAGTTAGCATCTTGGTATGGGAATCCTGTTGCAGTACTGATGGCTCACCCAGTAAGAGTCATGCTGAAAATACTCCTGCAGAGAGTACTTCCATGACTGGTCAGACAGGTGATGTATCATCTACAGTGAGTCCTTGGACAGGACGATTACTGAGTTGCACTACTGCATCCACTGACACGGATATGTCAGTGAGGGGGAGAACAGATAAGGGAAAAGAAAAGGTTTTTGAAGATGTAACAAGTCCACTCACTGCAGGTTATGATTCATCTAGCAGTGACAGCTTAGATAGTGAATTGGGGATTCTGTCTGTTATGACGCCAGGTGCTAGACAGAGCCGTTATGTGCCGCCTCATGAGAGGCAAGCTCACAGTGAGCCACAGCTCAGGAGATCAGAGAGGGTCAGACGACCTGTTGACAGGTATACTTACACTGGATATTCAGCCCGTCATTATGCTTATATGACGAAAGTAACAGGTTTTAGAGAACCAAGTAAGTTTGATGAGGCAGTTTCAGATGAGAATTGGCGTGCTGCTATGGATGAGGAATATTCAGCTTTGGCTGAAAATTGTACATGGGATTTGGTATAGTTGCCTGAGGGCAAAACACCTATTGGATGCAAGTGGGTTTATAAGGTAAAATGTAAATCAGATGGATCATTGGAGAGATATAAGGCCAGGCTGGTTGCAAAAGGGTATGCGCAGCAGTATGGTCTTGATTATGAGGAGACTTTCAGCCCTGTAGCAAAGATGGCTATAGTTAGAACTGTGATTGCTTTGGCAGTAGCTAGAGGCTGGAAACTATGGCAGATGGATGTAAAGAATGCATTTCTCAATGGAGAATTACAGGAAGAGGTTTACATGGAACAGCCTGAAGGCTATGTACATCGAGAATTTCCAGCACATGTATGTCGGCTGAAAAATGCATTATATGGGTTGAAACAGGCACCCAGAGCATGGAATGCTCGCATCAGCAGTTATTTACAGCAACATGGTTTTCGATTGGGAGATGCTGATCATAGTCTGTTTGCGAAGAAGACAGATAGTGGCTATGTTTTTCTAGTTGTCTATGTTGATGACTTAATCATTATAGGAAATGATGAAAATGGGATTGCAGAAATAAAGACATGTTTACAGGCTGAGTTTAAGATCAAGGATCTTGGAGAGCTGAAATATTTTTTGGGGATTGAGGTTGTCTCTACACCTCGAGGCATATGGCTGCTACAGAAGCAGTATGCTCATGACATGTTACAGAAATATGGTATGGCTGATTGCAAGCCTATGGATACGCCTTTGGAGCAGAATGTCAAGCTGCAGATATATGTTGGGACAATGATTGAGAATGTTACTATGTACAGACAGATGGTAGGCAGCTTGATCTATCTCACGATCACTAGACCTGACTTGAGTTATGCTGTGGGGCTGATCAGTCAGTTCATTCAGAAGCCTCGCAAACCACACTTGGATGCAGTCAGAAGAATTATGAGATATGTAAAGGGTACCACAGATCATGGGCTGTTTTATGCATATGGGAAAACCCTTGACTTGATGGGGTACACTGATGCTGACTGGGCTGGTTGCACGTATGACAGGAGGTCAACCAGCGGCTATGCATTTGGATTGGGTAGTAGCATGATCAGTTGGCAGAGTAAGAAACAGCCTACAGTTGCATTGTCCAGTACGGAAGCAGAGTATCGTGGTGCGGCCTCAGCGGCCTGTGAAGCTAAGTGGTTACAGAAGTTACTGAATGACTTGGGAGTACACTTGGACAGCAAAGTCAAGCTGTACTGTGACAATTTGAGCAGTGTTATGTTAGCAAGCAATCCTGTTTATCATGCAAGATCAAAACACATTGAGGTTCACTACCATTTCATTAGGAAAATGGTTTTAGCAGATCAGATTGACTTGGAGCATGTGAAGACTGAAGACCAGGTAGCAGACGTCTTTACCAAATCACTTGGTAAAGATAAGTTCATTCACTTTAGACAGCTACTTGGAGTGATGCAGATGATTTGAGTTTTGTTTTTGAGCTTGAGGGGGAGTGTTAGAAATCAAGCTCATCATCAGTGTGTATTCATCTATGACTAACATCTATGACAGCTAGTGTGTACAACTGTCTACATGTGACTACATTAAATAAGTCGGGTTAGTAGTCAGCCAGTGACCTGATTAGAGTTAGTCAGTCTAGTCTACATTTACACTAGGTCACTTTATCTTGTAGAGTGTGAGCTTTTCAGTAAAGTGTGTGGAAATGAAGGAATGAGCTTGAGAGCCTGAAGGCTCATGGATATGGAGTCTTTTCCTTTCTCTCTCTCTACTCTTTGAACAAAGATGAGTAGCTAATATAAACTAGTAAATGTGATTGATGATGTAGATGCACAAAATGGTAATACTGCATAGAATTCATAGTAGCAGTCAAAAAAAATTAGTGGACCTGGAGTGTCCTCTAGCAGTGGTTCACATTCTTCGCCATGGACAAGCAGATTGAGATCAGGAGAATCTCCTCAAAACAATGCAGATAGTGGTATGCATGTATCACAAAAAGGAAAAGAGAAGGTAGATCGGCCCATATTTGATGTGAATGCAGGTCACTCTTATGTGGATGGTGAATCCAGTGGCTCAGAACAGAGCATTGATGATGAGTTGGGTATTCCTTCTATTGTTACACCTGGAGTAAGGAAGACCAAGGATGTTTTGAGAGCACCTGGAAGTGAACCTACTTTGCGCAGGTCTACCAGAGCTAGGTATCCTATGGATAAGCTGAAATATAATGGATTGATAGCCATTCACTATGCCTATATGGTCAAAGTGATACATGAACCAGAACCCACTTCTTTTGAGCAAGCCATGGGAAAAGAAAAATGGGAGAAAGCCATGGATGAAGAAATGGATGCCTTGGAAGAAAATGCTATAGGGGAATTGGTACCTTTGCCCAAAGATAAGAATGCAATTGGTTGTAAGTGGGTTTATAAGGTGAAACACAATGCAGATGGTTCTGTGAATACATACAAGGCAAGATTAGTAGTCAAGGGGTATGCACAAACATATGGCATTGATTATGAAGAAACATTCAGTCCGGTTGCAAGGATGGCAACCGTAAGAGGAGTCATTGCTATGGCTGCATCAAAGGGATGTTCTTTACATCAGATGGATGTAACGAATGTCTTCTTGCATGGTGATTTGCAAGAAGAGGTCTATATGGAGCAGCCACCAGGTTATGTGCATGTTGTTCATCTTGAATTTGTTTGCAGGTTGAAGAAAGCCTTGTATGGCTTGAAGCAAGCACCTAGAGCATGGTCTGACAAGATAGGACAGTATCTTGTCACTATTGGCATTCAGATTTCCAAGGCAGATTTCTCACTTTATGTGAGAAAAACAGAGAAAGGTATTATGCTACTTGTCATTTATGTTGATGATTTGATTATGACAGGTGATAGTGATGAAAATATCCTTCATGTGAAAATGCTATTGAAGCAGAAGTTTGAGAAGAAGATATCCTTTATGTCAGCACAGAGGATCAGATAGCTGACATATTCACGAAGGCATTGGGCGCAGAGAAGCTGCACAAGTTCAGAGACCTGCTTGGTGTGCACGAATTGGGATTGCGCTCGAGGGGGAGTGTTGAGATATCAAGCTCCACTCGTGATATGCCAGGGTGACCGTTGTGCATTTATGCCACCGACTTGTTAGCTGCAGACGCGGTTGGTACACCGCCCATGAATAATAGCTAGATGACAGCTATCCTTATCTACTCTAGTTCGTGGCTCAGTTAGTATGCCACCTTAGTTAGTTGAGGTTGGTTTGAGACCCATTTATAGGGTTCTTCTATTTCTCTGTACGAGAGTTCTTTTGGCTTACACAACTAAGAAGAGGAAAATTGTTTTCAACCTCCACCTTTGTGTGTATTCCCTCATTGTGTAAGTGAGAAAGCTACATGTGAGACTCCTTCCTTCTCTCCCACAATCTTGATAGGTTGTAACTCGTGACAATCTGCCAAACCTCAAATTCAGTAAACTGCTCAAATCAAAGCCAAGGCCCATGCACCGCAGTTCAAATGGATGCCTAAACATCAAGGGCCACCAACCAAAAGCACACAATCATGACCTCCCAAGGCTAGGAAATCATATTAGAAACCTAGGAGGCAAAGAAGGACTTATAGGCATCGACGAACTATCAAGCAACAATGGGTCGCCAAGATCCTATTGCGAGCGCAAAGTTATTATAAGGGTAATGCCTGGATATGGGTACCTAAAGCCAAGACGGCCAAGGGCACTACTCAAATGCCACCTCCGACAACCTTGACCACACGAAGCCACGTGACAAAAAACACCCCAATGCCAGAAATGACTCAGGTTGCAAAGCCCATAGAACCTCAAATGCGTAAGCCGATAGAGACTCGACAAGTATGTCAACCAAAGCCAAAACCTGCCACTCACACACTGCCTCAACCCTGTCATCCTATTGGTGCCCCTAAGACCTCACTAGCATCTAGTAGAGCGACACCCCCGACTCTAGTCAAGCCCATCACACAAGGAGCCCAACCACACTTGAGAACAAAATTTAAAGCCTGTTTTAAAGTGCGAAAAAGAAGCAGAGAAGTGCAAATTCAAGGTGGGAATTGAACCCCATTGGAAGCAAGTAAGACGGATTTGGAAATTTCTACAAGCCGTAGAAGACGTGGTTTGAAAGTGGTTTCGAAGAGTAGTTGCACATTTTTCATAATTTTTCCAAATGTTGGATTGAGCTAGAGAAAGTGATTGGCAGTTTCGGACCTCAAGATGAACTAGCAAAAATTTTTGGCACTCATAACAGAGGCCGGACAGGCAAGATTCGCGAGGTGGGCATTACGAAGGCCAAATTAGGCCAAAGGTCAAAATATTTAGGCATGGACTTTGGGGGGCCCTTAGGCCCCCTTTTGAAAAAATTCAAATTGTGCCAAGGCGGGGGCCCGGGGGGAGGGGCATTTTTCCAAACAGCGTGACACTAGGCCCCCAAATCCATGACGATTTGGTGGAGAAGGCCATGTTGTGTCTAAGAGCAACCCCCCAAGATGATCTCACACCAATGAAATCCTACACTTTTTTGCCTCTGTTCGCCAGTCTTCACTCCTGCAATGGTTATTCAGTTGAAGAGAGCAGAATTCAATCTTTCTCTCTCCTCCTCGTCTCTCTTGTAAGGGGCCAATCATACACAGAAAATCAAGAAGAAGAGGGGATGAAGGTGTTGAGATATCGAGCTCCACTCGTGATATTCCGGGTGACCGTTGTGCATTTATGTCACTGACTTGTTAGCTGCAGATGAGGTTGGTACACCACCCATGAATAATAGCTAGATGATAGCTATCCTTATCTACTCTAGTTCGTGGCTCAGTTAGTATGCCACCTTAGTTAGTTGAGTTTAATTTGAGACTCATACTCTATATATGTGTATGTGTGTGTGTGTGTGTGTGTGTGTATGTGTGTATTTCTCCATTGTGCAAGTAAGAAAGCTACAAGTGAGACTCCTTCCTTCTCTCCCACAATCTTGACATGGTATCAGAGCCTGGTTAGTGGTAAGGAGCTCAAGAAAGCAAACCAAGTTCGCGGTGTTCTGGTAAGAGGACCAGTGTTGCTTTCATTTTTCGAGTTTGGGAGCAAGTCTCTATAGGTACCACAGCTGAAAAGTGCAAGAGTGCATTGTCTCAAATTGAGACGCCCTTCGCGGTGTAGCAAGAGGGCAGTATATGCTGCAGGAACGGGCTTTAGCCCTTGGTTGCCCTGTTTTTTCTATTCGAGGCCATTTCGAGGCCTGTTTTGGATACGGAAGTTTTTCACACGCACTCAGAAAAAGGCCCTATTTTTTGCTATGCGACCACTTTTCTACAGGTCGGTGAAAAGTTACCGTAGAAATTGCATCGTATGCCTGTGCGCAGAGACATTGGGAGTTACAGAATCATCCTTGTTGCCTGTTGATACAAAATCGTCACTAGGAAGTGACTGTGTGGTCAAATACCACTTTCGTCAGTTTTGCAGATTTTCCCTTGTGAGGCTGAAGTTGTTTTTTTTGCAGTGACAGAATTCTTTGTAGTGTTCTGTAATGGCATCTGATTCTCTTTCACAGATTGTCACTGAAAAGCTTGACAAGAACAACTTCCAAGCATGGAAGTTTAGAATGACGAATTTCCTTATTGGAAAATGATATTGGGAATTCATTGCAAAAAATGAAGAAGAACCAGTTCTTCCCGATGTTCCCAATCAGCAGCAAATGCAGGCATTTAAAGGATGGCATGAGAGAGCCAGAAAAGTTATATACTGGCTATCTATCAGTATTTTAGGCTCTATGATTGTGCATATTCAGGATGCAAGTACTCCAAAGGAGGCATGGGGTACTCTGTCAAAAATTTATAGCACAAATATGCAAGCCAGGAAAATGCAGCTCAAGCAAGAGTTGCACAATGTGCAAAGAGAAAGTATGAGCATCAATGACTACCACATGAAGGTGAAGAAGATCGCAGATGCACTTGCTTCCATTGGGTCGCCAGTGGAAGATGATGATTTAGTTTCTGTGACCTTGAATGGTCTAGGAAAGGATTATGTACAGTTTCGAACATCCATTTCTGTCCGTGAAAGATTTCCTGATTTTGAGGAGTTGATTGCTCTTCTAATTTCTGAGCAGCAGAGAAATGGTGGTGCATCTTCTTCAGGAGGAACTTCAAAAGAAGTTATCTTCTACTCAAATGCTAGAAGAGGTAGAGGCAGAGGTAGAGGAGGCCGATCAAGAGGTCATGGTAGAAATCAGAATATGCAGCAAGCTCAAGAAAACCAGTCCTATGGAGGAGAACGTGGTAACTCTAGAGGAAGGGGGAGCCAAAGAGGTCGTGGTGGATGGCAAAGAGGCCAAAATGCAAACAGCAATGTTGAATGCTATTACTGTGGTAAAATGGATCATATGGCTAAAGACTGCTATAAAAAGCAAAATGACATCATGAATGAAAATTTGCAACAAGGGAATTATGCATCTTCTAGTAGACAAGGTGATGACAGAAATGAGCATTTGTTAAAGGTGCAGCACATGACCAATTCTATGACAAGTGTAAAAGAAAGCAACGATGTGTGGTATGTTGACTCAGGTGCATCAAACCACATGACAGGTCATGCAGAATGGATGCAGGATGCAAGGAAAATGGAAAAACCAGGATTTGTGGAGACTGGTGATGATACTGCACATCCTATTGTGCAGATTGGAAAAATTCATTTGTCTATGCAGGATGGGAAAAAGAAATACCTGTCGGATGTATTTTATGTCCCGAATATCACCAAGAACCTGGTTTCTGTTGGTCAAATGGTTGAGCAAGGCTTGCAGGCCAGATTTAATCCTCATGGATGCTTTGTTGAGGATATGAAAAATAAAGGTCGCTTGATAGCAAAAGGAAAGAAGAAGGGCAGAATGTTTACATTGGATACAGACATGCCTGAATTGAGTGCAGCAATGTTTGCACATGGGATCGGTGTAGTTGCAGATATTGATATCTGGCATAAACGCATTGGCCATGTTAATGTACAATGATTTAAATCAATACAAGGCCAAAATATTGTTGCAGGATTGCCTAAATTCAAGGTTGTAGAAATGCATAAGGTATGTCAAGCCTATCAATTTGGAAAACATGCAAGGAAACCATTTCCTAGACATGTTCAAGAGAGTAAGAAGCCATTGGAATTAAACCACTCTGATGTGTGGACTACTAAAGCTGCATCTATTGGAGGTTGTCATTATTTTGTCACTTTTATTGATGACTATAGCAGAAAAGTTTGAGTGTATTTTATGAAAAAGAAAAGTGAAGTTTTTGGGCATTTCAAAACTCTTAAAGCTATGGTTGGAAAAGAAACAGGCTTGCAAATAAAATGCCTAAGGTCAAATGGAGGGGGAGAGTATCTCTCAAATGATTTTGTAAGGTTCTTGCAAGAGCATGGCATAAAACAGCAATATTCATGTAGTCATACCCCACAACAAAATGGAATTGCAGAAAGAAAAAATAGGCATATTGGAGAGGTATCTCATGCCATGTTCAATGAAAAAGACCTGCCGGATTTTTACTGGGCCGAGGCAGTTGCTACAGCAGTCTACATAATGAACAGGACTCCCACTACAGCAATACATGGCATGACTCCAAAGGAGAGGTATACTGGTAGGAAACTAGATATTTCTCATTTGAGACTTTTTTATTGCATTGCCTATGTTCATGTGCCAGATGAGTTGAGATCCAAGTTGGATCCAAAAGCTGAGAAGTGCATCTTTATTGGTTACTCTCTGTAGCAGAAAGGGTATAGATGCTATAACCCTTCTACTCATAAGTTTATAGTGAGCAGAGATGTTGTTTTTTATGAGATGAGTAGCTGGTATAAACCAGTAAATGTGATTGATAATGTAGATGCACAGAATGGTAATGCTGCACAGAATTCACAGCAGCAATCACAAGATATTAGGGGACCTGGAGTGTCCTCTAGCAGTGGTTCACATTTTTCGCCATGGACAAGCAGATTGAGATCAGGAGAATCTCCTCAAAAAAATGTAGATAGTGGTATGCAGGTATCACGAAAAGGAAAAGAGAAGGTAGATCAGCCCATGTTTGATGTGAATGCAGGTCACTCTTATGTGGATGGTGAATCCAGTGGCTCAGAACAGAGCATTGATGATGAGTTGGGTATTCCTTCTATTGTTACACCTGGAGTAAGGAAGACTAGGGATGTTTTGAGAGCACCTGGAAGTGAGCCTACTTTGCGCAGGTCTACCAGAGCTAGATATCCTGTGGATAGGCTAAAATATGATGGATTTACAGCCATTCACTATGCTTATATAGTCAAAGTGATACAGGAACCAGAACCCGCTTCTTTTGAGCAAGCCATGGTAAAAGAAAAATGGGAGAAAGCCATGGATGAAGAAATGGATGCCTTGGAAGCAAATGCTACATGGGAATTGGTACCTTTGCCTAAACATAAGAATGCAATTGGTTGTAAGTGGGTTTATAAGGTGAAGCACAATGCAGATGATTTTGTGAACAGATACAAGGCAAGATTAGTAGTCAAGGGGTATGCACAAACATATGGCATTTATTATGAAGAAACATTCAGTCCGATTGCAAGGATAGCAACCCTAACAGCAGTCATTGCTATGGCTGCATCAAAGGGATTGCCTTTACATCAGATGGATGTAAAGAATGCCTTCTTGCATGGTGATTTGTAAGAAGAGGTCTATATGGAGCAGCCACCAGGTTATGTGCATGTTGTTCATCCTGAGTTTGTTTACAGGTTGAAGAAAGCCTTGTATGGCTTGAAGCAAGCACCTAGAGCATGGTCTGACAAGATAGAACAATATCTTGTCACTATTGGCTTTCAGATTTCCAAGGCAAATTTCTCACTTTATGTGAGAAAAACAGAGAAAGGTATTATGCTGCTTGTCATTTATGTTGATGATTTGATTATGACAGGTGATAGTGATGAAGATATCCTTCATGTGAAAATGCTATTGAAGCAGAAGTTTGAGATAAAGGATTTGGGAGAGCTGCGTTATTTCTTGGGCATTGAGGTGATTAGATCACCCAGTGGGATACCGCTCTTGTAGAGGCAGTATGGATTGGACATACTGTCCAAATATGGGATGACAAGCTGTAAGCCTATTTCAGTTCTTTTGCAACAGAATGTGAAGCTGAGCGCAGATGCAGGTGAGCTGCTCGAAGACCCTACTATGTACAGATGCATAGTAGAAAGTTTGATTTATATGACTATTACCAGGCCAGATTTGAGCTATGTTGTTGGATTGGTAAGTCAGTTTATGCAAGCTCCAAGGAAACCACATTTGGATGCGGCTAGACGCATACTCATGTATGTGAAGTCCACATTGCAGTATGGACTATTTTATGAGACTGGGGTTCAGATACAGTTGCATGGATACACTGATGCTAATTGGGCTGGTAGTATTTATGATAGACGATCTACCAGTGGATATGTGTTCTCTTTTGGGAGTGCTGCAGTCACTTGGAGCAGCAAGAAACAGCCTACAGTTGCCTTGTCGAGCACAGAGGCTGAGTACAGGGGTGCAGCAATGGCTGCATGTGAGGTAGCTTGGTTGCATAAGCTACTTTATGATATGCATCAGCCTACAGATGGGCCAGTTGTCAGTTATTGTGACAACATGAGCAGTCTATCATGCTAGAACAAAGCACATTGAGGTGCATTATCAATATGTGCGGGAGAGGGTTTTACTAGGTCTTATTGATCTAGTTTATGTCACCACAAAGGATCAGGTAGCTGACATATTTACGAAGGCATTGGGCGCAGAGAAGCTGCACAAGTTCAGAGACCTGCTTGGTGTGCAGGAATTAGGATTGAGCTCGAGGGGGAGTGTTGAGATATCGAGCTCCACTTGTGATATGCCAAGGTGACCGTTGTGCATTTATGTCACCGACTTGTTAGCTGCAGATGCGGTTGGTACACCGCCCATGAATAATAGCTAGATGATAGCTATCCTTATCTACTCTAGTTCGTGGCTCAATTAGTATGCCACCTTAGTTAGTTGAGTTTGGTTTGAGACTCATATATAGGGTTCTTCTATTTCTCTATACTAGTGTTCTTTTTGGCTTACACACAACTAAGAAGAGAAAAATTATTTTCAACCTCCACCTGTGTGTGTATTTCCCCATTGTGCAAGTAAGAAAGCTACAAGTGAGACTCCTTCCTTCTCTCCCACAATCTTGACAAAAGGATGCTTGTCCGACGTGGGCCGAATTGCTCCAAGATCATAAGGAGGATAAAAGGCAATGTCCACTACTATTGAGGAACTGATGATGGGTCCATTGGCTACCCGAAACCATTTCATAAAAATACACAACATGCAAATAAGCAATATACTTAATTTTTACAAAGAAAATCTCATTGTTTTGATATTTGATGGCTTTAATGATGTCTGCATGGAAATGTCCACTGCTATTGGGGAATTGATGATGGGTCTGTTGGCTACTCATAACCATTTTATAAAAACACACAACATGAAAATAAGTGGTATGCTCAAATTTTACAAAGAAAACCTCATTGTTTTGATGTTTGATGGCTTTAATGATGTGCGCATGGAAAGAAAATTTATATGCATCATTTTTAAAGTATATTTGAGAACTGCACATGATAAAATGCAGAACCTATAGTCGTACATAGTCATAATCTATAAATTAAAACCTGAAATGTGTCTTAAACGAGGAAACATAAGGGTTTCTTCCGTTTCAAGTTGGGGAATGAAGTTCATATGGGATTAAAAATTGATAAAAACCAATATTCAATCAATATGATTAGTCAAGGTACATAAATAAGAAATTACTACATTTTAATGAACAAATAAATGAGAAAAAATAGAAAAAATAATAAAATTTTTGTTTTTGCACCTAAAAATTAGAAAAAAGTATATTTTATGTTCATGAACATATAACAAGGATGGAATATGAGGGTTAGGCCTCATTTTACCCTTGTTTCTATATTAGAGTATGTTTTTATCGATTTATACATGAAAAATTACCCAAAAATGACTGCTATACTTATCCAAAAAATACAAAACCTAAATGGTAGGAGCGAAGAGGGGTTGTGAAAGTGAGTGGTTTCTTTTAAAAAATTAAATTTTGATTTATTTGATTATGCATAGCATACAAACTGATCACTCTTTAAATTTAAGAGAGACTAGTAATACGAGGGAACTTGGTACTAGTCTCTAGCAATGCCGCAATTAGGAGTAGTTTGGAAATCATAAAGGATTGTTTTTGCACCTCACGTGGCTAGTTTTTTTATCATAAATTTTTTGAGTAGGAGGTGTGTCATCCACAATTGCATTATGCATATCACATGGTAAGTCTTGGATGCATAGCAATTGATTGCTAAACACATGACCTACGCTAAGTTGTGAGGAAACCCAAGCTATAGGCTAGACACTCAAATCTTTGGGAAATTGTCAAGTGAGGAAATTTATATCCTACAACATTTGAAATATATAAGAGTGGAGTGTGTTCGTATGTGCTTTATGTTAGACCAGTGCATCTTGGCCAATCCCCAAGATGTAGGAGAGTTGTAGTGGGGCCACGACATTTAGCTGAAGGGGTGTCTCCTTTATGTTTGTATTACATTGGTGTACTACACCAAGATGTGTGGGATCTCCCTCTAAGGAGTTTCAACTATAAATGTGATATCTACAGTAACAATTAGGGCAGTGTGTCCCTTGGATGCTCCTGGCCACGAGACCGTGTGGGGTTGTCTTGTGAATGTTAGAGAGGCCTGGCTAGTGCCTATAGCCAATGTTCGGTCCATTTTAGGTCCCGACAGTTGGTGCGTTTTCTAGGAGCTGCCTAGAAGTGGTGTTTTTTGAATATTGGTCATATAAGGGACCTATTAGCCATATTCTATAATCGAGAGCCACCTTGAAGCGATGGATGTAAAAATTGGCCAATTACAATTATGGTAAATATCATGACGACCAATCTAAGGATTCCTCATAACCCAAAAGATACTTTGTCAATTCTAAATGGTTTAGTGGGATTTTTAGTTAGGCATATGAAGGATTACTTTTTTCTTTGCCCCGAAAGTGGCACCCTGCTCGAGTTTGGGTTGCTATGGGAAAGCACCCATGGAGTGACCTTGAGTAATAATCCATGGAAGTTAGAGGAAAGATTAGGGAACATAAGTGAGGCTAAGAGGGCATAGTCATCCACAAAGGGTGATGAATCTTTAAATGAAAAGGCTGTGATAACAATGGTTAATATGCACACAATAATACATGACTCTGATCCGATAATACATCCGATGCTATTGCCTAGCATAGTTGGGTATCATAGTGCGATTGCTAAGTACCATAAAGTATTGGATGATATCTATATATGTGGGAAACCCTTGCCAAAGAGAAAGATTCTATTTGGACCTATCTCCGATTCTAGGAAAATGGTAGCAACAAATGAGGATAAAATTATTAAAATATCATCAGTAGGGGATGGGGTAGACTCCCTATCACATAACATAGGCCTCCCTAGACCACTTTATGAATTGGTAGAGAGGAATGGTAAGGATAACATCAACCTTGCTACACCACAATAGGTGGAAACGGAAGAGGCCAGATACCCCAAAAGGCTGGAACTAGGTCATGATAAATATGAAGATTTTAATGACCCAATGTTGATCCCGAAGGAGAGGACTAAATGCCTTCCTTCTTATAAGGATCTCCCAGTGTTTCATGGTTTGGTAAATGAGGATCCAATGTTACACTTAAAAGAATATGGCCTAACTTGCCTTGCAAGTGGGTTTGGTGATATACATTGGATGCTTGTATTCTCAAGCACCCTGAAGGGAGAGACTAGGAAATTGTATTCGAACCTCTCAAGAGGGTTGATTAAATCCTTTGATAAGCTATGTGATAAATTCTTAGATGAATATGAAAAGAAGGCACCCATGACTTAGGTCTTAGGGCAACTTATGGAGATTAGACAAGAGTTGCCTACTTCTGCTAAAGAATATGCTAGAGCCTTTGATGATATTCTCAGGCTTTGGCCAAGAAGAGCCAATATGTTGCCAGGTGATGTGCTATGTGAGCTCTTTTTGTGTGGTCTAGTGCTTGATACACAAATCCAAGTGAGAATGCGAGATCCTAAGTCATTAAATGAGGCCAAGATACACACAATTGACTATGAGTAGTACATTCAAAGATGTTGGAAAAACTTTTGGAGTTTTCCCCATTCAGTGCAAGTGCATCCAAATATCCATCCAATTCTGCAGGGAGAAAATTCATTTGCTAATACCAAGACAACCTTAGCATGAGATCTTGGTAGCCAAAATCTCCAAGTAGGAAGTGGTAATCCTATGAGCAAGGATAAGATGCCTCTTGGTGGTAAAAAAGATTTAAGCCAAGCAAGTCCCATTAGGGCTTGCAACACTTCCACCAAAGGTAGCTGTGGAAGTACTAGTGATAGAAATAGTGGGCCCACAAGTATGGATGAGCATCCTATGAGTGGTTATCTTGCTCCTAGTGAGGCTCATAAGAGACTTGTGTTGCCTATTAGTGAATCATGCTTTTGAGTAGATGTTTTTCCTTTTAATAAAAGCATGGTGCATATGGCTAAGAAATTTTTGCAGGGTGGACAAAGGCAAGTAAAGACATATCATATGAATAAGATGCAGAATATTGAAGGTCCAATTGTGCTCGATAGAAGTCATAAGGATGTGAGGCCAGCTAGCCGCCATATGTGTTTGGTGCATCTATGTTTAATGGTTTTCTGTTTTAGTGATTGCCTCACATAGGTTGAGGAAGTCACTGGAGAAAGCCTTTACTGCAGAGGAGCTTCTTATAGCCATTCCAAGTGGTATCATCCCCTTTTAAGTTTTCCCTTAAGAAAATAATCTTATGTGTGTATGTAGGGGTTAATTTTTTTTGGTTGTTTGGGACCAAAAATCGAGGCATCAAGTCCTAGGGTTTGTTAGGTATATTTGGGGGATATTATAGTAGCTAGCTACCTCCTGTTTGGACATTGTCAGGTGATAAAGACTTGTGCTAGAGGGTAGTCCTTGTGACCCTGTCCATTCTACTTGCTAGGCAGTTGCCCTAGGAGTCCCTGTTAGTGTGAGGTAGTTAAAGAAGCTTGCCAAAATATCAAGAGAAGAGTAAGTTTTGAATCTATCTAAAAATAAAAATTACAAAGGTGTGTAAAAAGGGGTTCTAACCCCTCAATAAGAAAAGGAAAATAAGAAGAAGAAAAGTGAAAAAAAATCCTAAAAGCAGTTGCTTATCACCTTGCGAAGGCTTGGTAGGTTTCTGACCTAGGGCCGCTAACCTAGGGCTGATGCCTTGTCTTCCTACGGGTAGTAGCTAGACAAAAGAAAAGAAAATATAAGGAAGGTTGGAGAAAAAATAAAAGTGAGCATGTTGCCTTGCAATAGCTTGGTAGGTTCTTGGGTATTGAGTCAAGACCTGAGATCGATGCCCTATTCTCCGTGGGTAACTCTACGCTTAGCTCCCTCCTTTTTACACACCCGAGTATGGAAACCCCTAAATGGGAAAATGTGTTACAAGTAGAATATGATGACCATGCTATAGGAGTTCTCGCCTAGTAGGAGGTCTTGGTCTAGTTCTCCTAAGTTAGGTAGGTAGTTCAAACCACCACTAGGATGACCTCTTTGATAGGCTTTTTAGCCAGTTTGTGTTCAAGAAGTTGGTTAGAGACTCACTCTAGATTTTTTTAAGATTATGTTGGGCCTATCCCTTGTGGATTTTTCATGCCTTGCTTTTGTCAAGGGGATAGGGTGAGAGCTGTGGAATGTTTTGTTGTGTATTTTATGTATTAGCTTGCTGCTCTTTATAGTTATGTATGTGCAGATTTGTTCGTGGGATTTGACAGGTTCAATCTCCCTATCCCGTGGTTGCCAATGAAAGCTGGATTTTAGGAGCCGATTTTGAGCCGTGCTTGAAACATTTGAGGCCATTTCTAGAGTAGAAAGTGCCCGAGAAGTGCGAAAGACTAAATTTTCATGAAAAATCAAACGATAGTAGATGGTCGGAGTTGGAGTTTTCCTAGATGCATTTTGTCCTTACGAATCAAATGCAAGTTTCAGTTCGTTGATCGGAGGTCGTTTGACCCCCCATTTAATCCTCACAAGGTTTGACATTATAAAGTAGCTTCTAGATCCAGAGCCGAAAAGTGTGCGATGAAGGCCAAGATGATGGATTTCGATGCTGCAAAGCCGCCTATTCAGACAGATATTGAATCCAAGTCTGTTTGCCCACTCAAAATCAAAATGTCCACTTGTCCGAAATGTGAACATAAAGGACATGAATTGGTTATTTTTATAATTTAATCTTAGGCTTATTAAAAGAGGACTAAAAACTAAAAAATTTGACGAGACAGGGGGCACAAATTGATTTGCGCCCTCTCCAAATTTGATCTGTGTCGCTTCAATCCACATCCCTCTAGAGAGAGAGAGAGAGAGATTGCTGATCCACACAGAGAGAGGAAGAAGATGACTTTAAGCTTGCCACATTTCATGAGGAATGAGAAATCCGATTTTTTAGTCATTCTCTCTCCTCTTGTTGTTTTTATGCATCAATTTAAGAGAGAAGGGGGAGAGGTGTGTTGAAGGATGCAAATCAAATGATGATGTTGGAGAGATGGAGGATATAGATTGAGTTGAGAGAGTGCATCAGCGGCAAAGAACAAGTGTCAGTGGCCTCTCATGTGGCCTCTCGTCTATGAGATACGAGCCTCGAAATCACGGTTTCTATGCGTAAGTGATCTTTTTTTAAAAATGATAAATGGTTGATGAAATTGCTTGAGGATGATTGGTATCGGTTCCCCATGATGGGTTTTCTAAAAAATGCTAAGGAAAAATTAGAAAATTCAGTAGTATAATAATTTTTCTGCAAACATGCAAAACCTATAAGTTGCGATTTTCATGAAAATAATGAAATTTGCAATTTGTGTTGGGTTTTTTGGATTCATATGAGATGACAATAAATATAGAAATAATGCTAAGTATAATTCATCTAGAAAAAAACCAATAACCCTGAAATATCATAACTTTTTGGCCAAATAAATGTGGAAAAATAAGAAAAATAAGCGAAAAATTAGTTTTTGCATCTAAAAAGATTAAGAAAAAATATATTTTATGTTTGTGAATATATAACAAGGCTGGAGCATGAGGATTAAGCCTTATTCAAGCCTTGTTTCTATGTTATAGTATGTTTTTATCGATTTTTATATAAAAAATACATGAAAATGAACCCTACACCTATCTAATGAATGCAAAACCTAAACAACAGGAGGGAAGAGGGTTTGTGAAAGTGGTTAGTTGCTGAAAATGATTCAAATTTTGATTTATTTGTTTATTTTTTATTTTAATTAAGGAGATTAGTAGCATAAAAAATTCAGTGCTAGTCTATATCAACGCCGCATGTACAATTAGTTGGAAAATCATTGAAGGGTTGTTTTTGCACTTCACCTAGCTTGTTTCTAATGATAAAATGCTTGAGCACAATGGTCATCCACACTTGCATCGAGCATAACATGGTATCAAACCTGGACGTATTGTAATTACTTTCCAAGCATTGACCTACGTGGAGTTGTAAGGAAACCCAAGTTGTCGAGTATATGAATGTTTTCTTGGGGCAAGCTTGGTAAGGAAATATCGAATCTCCTACATCGTTCAAAATATATAAGAGCGGAGTGTGTTTGTATATGCTTTACATTAGAGCAATGCATCTTGGGGCCAATTCCCAAGGTGTAGGAGAGCTACAGTGGGGCCATGGCATTCAATCAAAGGGGGTGCCTCCTTTATGTTTGTGTTATGTGGTATATTATACCAAGATATATGGGATATCCCTTTGAGGAGTAGGGAAGGGAAATTTTTGGACTACATTTCACTATGAACGAAATATCTACATTAGCAATTAGGGAAATATGTCTCTTAGACGCTCTCGGTCGCGAGGCCGTGTGGGATTGTCTTGTGAGTGTTATAGAGACCTGGTTAGTGCCTATAGCTAGTGTCGGGCCCATCTTAGGTCCCGATTAACTACTTGTAGGAATTTTCTTCCTTTTTTTCTTTCTGATTGAGGGGTTAGAACCCCTTTTTATACACCTCTATAATTTGATTTCTTTAGATATACTCACAACTTGATATTCTTTTGATATTTTGGCAGGCTACTCTAACTACCTCACACTAGCATGGACTCCTAGGACATTTTCCTAACAAGCGGGAAGGACAGGGTTACAAGGGCTACCCTCTATCACAAGTATTCTCAAATCTCCCCCAGATATACCTAACCAAACCCTAAGAATTCATGCCTTGATTGCCGATCCCCAACAAGAAAAAATTCTCCACAAGTACACAGTCACATTAAAAAAAGTACTCGTAAAAAGAAAGAGATCACTTGGATTGGGCCACAAGAAGCTTCAGCGCAACAAAGCCTCCCCCTGGGTTTTGCTAAATCTATCTAGCATAAGACTAAAATAGAAAACTATTAACCACACCTTCATTAAACAGACATATGGCCCTCTTGGCCTAAGAAAATAGAACATTTTAGTAAACTAAATACATGGTTTTATTGGCGTATACATTGCATCTTATCTAGCTAGTCAAAGTGAACCAAAGATGTCATGACATGTAAGGGCTAGCCCCATCTCTTATGCCACGCAACTCAAGGCTTGATCTTAGGATTTTGTGGATCCAGGAGCCCAAGCCTTTCTATTGATATCACAACAATAAGGTACATCCCTTCTTAGGTACTATGAGTGGAATGAGTGACCTCCTTGGGCTTATATATGTCATCTCCTTGGTTATTGTTCAAATGGATCAGTTGTCCCAACTTTCCAGAAACTCCCCCTATAGGGAGAATGATAGATTTATGATCGAGATGGGAGACTCTTCAAATAATCCACCCACGTCATCGACTAGTTCTTCCTTTTTGACTGATGAGATGAAGACTTTATTACAAAATCTTTCTTCAGCTTTTATGATGCAGAATCGGCAGATGTAGTTATCTATGCAACAACAATAGCAATTGGATCAACAACGAGTGTTGCATCAAGAATAAGAGCATACGCATGGTGCAATCAAGGCAATCGAGGCTATGGTTAATGAGTGCAATTTATTTGATGGCCGAAATGTTTCAGCCTACATCAAAGCCTTTGAAAGCCAAATGCTCTTCTTTACAATTCCATCCCACTCGAGCAACTATTTCATACGTCTTGTCACACCTGCTTTGTGGGTTAGAGTGAGTAATTTATTTGTGCAAGACTTAAACTAGAATGTTTTCAAGAAGGCACTTAAAGATGTATATTTTGTGGAGGATTATGGTATTGCTACACGGAAGACATTCAGAGAGTGGGTCTATCAGCCCAACAAAGGACTTGTTGCTTCTGAGTTGTTGTAGGAATTTGAAGAGCGATACAACCAGTTGGATGCACTTGAGAAAATAGCTCTAAACTTGGAGAAAGTGGAGTTATTCTTGTAGACGGCTGATCCTGCACTTCAAGACGAACTGGGAGAGCTTCTTGAAGAGTGTACGCAGCCTATGGGATTGAAGATAGATTGGCAAGATGTTATTGATGCAGTTTCCACATTGACGAAGAGGTGGAGATGGAAGGCTCGCTTGCAGAACGGCATGCAAACACCTCTAACGATGTCTTCTCCTACCTCGACTTCACCTACTTCTCTTATTTCTCCTTCCACTTCTTCTCCTATTTCTTATCCTGTGTCTATGCCTACTTCTATGCCTATGCCTATGCCTATTCTTGCTGCGATTTTTGTCAGACCATTTGCCAAACCAACTATCGAAGATATGGTGGAAGAAATTTCAAAGAACTTGAAAGATTTTCAAATTAAGATGACGAGAAGAGAACAACAACCACTTGACCTAGCCCCAATTTCTACCCCAACCTCTTCTACTCCTTTGAATTCTTCTAGAAATGATCATGTTTGCCAATGCATGTGGTGCGATAGTCTAGACCATGAGTGGAAGGACTGTCAAGACTTTGAAGAGGCAAAAAGGCTGAAGTTGGTGGTCTGGAAGGACAGAATGATATGTTTCAGAGATACAGAGCAATCGATTAAACCAATTTTTGGCAAAGGAGGTATGAAGAAATTATTGGAGGAATATCTTTTGCGCTCTTCTTACGTTATGCATGAGGTAGCAAGAGAAGCTATTGCATATGGTCTTCAATTGGAACAGTTGCCAAAGGACAAGTATCCTTTGTGGTCTTATACATTGCATGCATAAAAGAAAGGTAAAACTTCATCATTTGAACTTTTAACCACAGGAGATGCAATTAGAAAAGTGACTAGATGGAATGATCGCGTACATGTCTTTTCTATCTATGGTTACATTGCAAAATCTCAAGGATTTGAAGTGCTTGTTGAAGAAAAGTGGAAAAGAGATAGTGATCAACCTGAAGGATCAAAGAGGGCAACTAGAAAGAGTGAACTAGTTCTTCAGCCTTATTCTTCAAGACCCGAAAGTAGAGTATGGGTGATGTACAGAAGCCAAAAGTACAAGAAGATCAGAAGGCTCCAAAGACAAAGGATCCGAAGCCGAAAAATTAACCTAGATTCAAGCTGCTTTCCGACATCAAGACGTCCACGTAATTGAAAAAGGTACTCAATGATCAAATTCTTAATTGAAAATTTGAATTTACTCTTGGGGATATGATCCATCGAGAGGCTTTAGCTATTTCCAAGGCTAATCTCTATGGGTTGGAGATTGAGGAGATTGATTCTAATGAGGACACTATTGAGGAGACTACAATTGGAGCTCTATGTATGCAATCCAAAAAGTCTCTTCATCCTTTACTTCAGGCTGTACAATATGATGAGAGCAAAGATGCGCCTAGATTGGTGCCTCGTAGCCATTTTTCTCAAAGTCACTGGGCTCATGCGACTACAGAGACTATAGTCAAGCTTGGCGAGATAGAGACTCCTTGTGTTGCTCTTTTGGATCATGGGTCTGAGATTAATATCATAGTGCGAGGTTTATATGATACTGGTAGATGGCCAATTGATGTGGATCATGGTTGATGCATGCGTGCGGCCAACAACATTACATGATATTTGTATGCTGCTTGTCCAAACTTGTTTTTTTTTTGCATTGATGGTGCTGATGATGGGGCTGATCTTTCAGCCATGCATGCTGATCATATTTGTCATGTGTTTGCTTTGGAAATCTTTGATGAAACTTTGTATACAGGAGAGTATTTACAAATTGGACATTATTTGAGTACTATGTCTAGACAGGATGGATGGACTGATGCAGACTTCAAGAAGATCAAAAGAAAAGCTTATGGGTTCTTCTTGCGAAGTGGGCTACTTTGGAAGTATCCAGAAAAGCGAGGAGGACAACCATTGAGGGTTTTTTGTGATTGAGCTTCACAAGTACGAATCATGAAAGAATTCTATGAAAGTCTTTGGGTTGGGCATCGAGCTATTTGGGCGACCTATGAGAAGATCAAAGAGCGCTATTGGTAGAGAGACATGTACAGAGATATCTCACAGTTTGTTGAGACATGTCCTGATTGCCAGTTGTTCTCTTCAGTGAGGCATAGAGATGAGCTTCATCCTGCCTACCCGCTTGGTATTCATTATAAGTGGGTTCTTGATTTGATTACTACGCATGTTGGTTTATGGTAGATGCGCTACATTGTTTGGGCATGAGAAGATCTCACAAATCAAGTGGAAGGAAGAGCATTACGAACAAAGTCTACTTCAGTGGTTTGTAAGTTTCTATTGGAGGATGTTATTTGCACGTATGGATGTATTGGAAACGTTACTATAGATAGAGGTGAGTTGGATGCTAATGAGGCTAGGGAATTTTTCTCCCATCTTGGCATTAAACTTACTTTGACTTTGGCATATAATCTAGAAGGCAACGAGAAGAGCAAAAGAGGCCATCTGCCAATTGTGAAAGCCTTGGCCAAAGCATGCGGTGGAATGGTTCGAGAGTGGCCTAGGTTGTTGCCTTATGCCTTATGGGCTAATCGCACTACTCACAGTGTGACTACAGGTTATATGCAAACTAATTTTATGTATGGATAGAAGCCAATCATGCCTACAGAGGCTTGCACACTTACTTGGAGTGCTTTACTGTAGCAGCAAGAAGAGATGTCTAGAGAAGATCTTTTGGCTCTTTGTATTTGTCAATTGGAAAGAAGACCTAAAGATATTGAGAGAGAAATTCAAAAGCTAAAAGAGGCAAAGATTCGCAACAAAGACCACTTTGAGAGCAAACACAGATTGAGGCCTAAAGAGATTAACGAAGGGAATTAGGTGTTGGTCTATGACAGCAGTCTAGACAACTAGTATAGTGCTATCTGTAAGGTTTTGAGACGATGGTTCGTGCCCTATTTAGTGCAGCATGACGATGATAATGCTACATATTCCTTGGCAGAGCTTGATGGTATGGCCTCGCAAATTCCGATTGTAGGGAATAGAATCAAACTATTCAAGAGAAGAGATGATACAGCCTATGCACTCGAGGAGTTGGATGATGCGATTTATGATTGACTTGAGCCAAGAGATGATGAAGATGAAGATGTGGACATTGCATATGCTTTTATAGAAGATGAAGAGATTGGATTGATTGTCGAGCTTGGCATTGAGGAGGATGGGTAGCTAAGGCCCTATCCGGAGGATGTGTAGGTTTGGAGGGAGTGGATGTCGTGACACTACGCATCCACCACTGCAAATCTAAGGGCAGAGTTTTCTACCAAGAAATTGATCACATTAGTCAACATCACTAGGGATTTATTTTCCATTGCATATGTCTCTTTGTTTGCAATTGCATGACGCACTAGCACAAGTAGTTAGGCTAGGCACAATTTATTCAATGCATTCATAAAAAAAATTTGTGGAAGCATCGCTCGATTGATTGCATAGCATGGATTCTAATTTGCAAACTACATGAGTGATTGGGCACGAAGTTCATTTCCAAACCATATTCTTGATAGGGCACAATTCATGGAAAATTAGTTCACATGAAGATTTCCATTCTGAAGACTCGAGGACTTGAGCAAAATGTATCCAGCAAGAAGGCTACTTGGTGCAGAGATCGGATGCCGTATGCGCGTGTAGTGAGCGTCAGAAGGTCCCCAAGAACAAAAGAACTCTACTTTTACACAAAAACCAATAAAGAAAGCTTGCACGACATGAATAAGAGACCAATTGGGTGCAATCTCCCCCCATGCCTTGTGTGAGTGCTCCACAAAGCATGTATTTAATATATTATTCATCTTCAAGCTCAAGAAATAGCCCAATTTACAAAATAGCACGCTTTAGCTTTTGTGTTTGCTTTTGTGCCACTAAAGAATTAAAGCTATTGGGCACCCAAGAAGTCAGGCGGTACCTAGATACAATGTCCAATACAAATATTTAAATCGTGCACCCATGCACATACAAAATAATAAATAAATATCAAGTGCTTTGATAAATAACCGCATCAAAATATGGCCATGCCTAAGATATGTGCCCATCAAAAATTGATGATAATTTGAATACATGCTATCCTCCGATGCTTCCCAATGCCACCGCTGCTCGCTCGACACATCAACTGAAGCATTCACAATTGTTAGAAAAATAATACAATTAAACCAACAAAAGTGAATACCTAGCAGTCTTCAGCTACAAAAATAAATTGGTTAGAAATCAATCCTAACCTTAATTTATTACGAGTGCGCACTCTAAACTCATAAACATTTATTAATTTAAATATGTATTTTGCGGAATCACTTGCTATGGAATCACCCACTTACACATTAAATTAACAAAACGCCCGAAAAGGATAGGCGTCCCCATCGACTTTTCGCACAAAGAACCCACTTTGTGTATGAGCCCCGGTAATAGTAAAATTTTACGGAATCCACCGCAAAACCTCACGGAATCCACCATGGAATATGCCTCCTGGTGATTATCTACCCTAGGAATCGGGTATCTATTCTTAACAGTAATTTTATTTAGGGCACGATAATCAATGCACATGCGATAGGTATTATTTTTCTTTTTCACTAATAAGACAGGGACACCAAATGGAGAACTACTAGGTCTAATTAATCCTCTGTTAAGCAATTCTTCTATTTGATTTTAAATTTCTTTCTGTTCAATTTGGTTACATCTATATGGTGCTTTACATGGTGGTTGTGTTCCAAGAATTAAATCTATCTTATGATGTTCAGGACGTGAAGGTGGTAATCTAGATGGTAAATCAGTAGCAAAACAATCTTGGAATTGGGAAAGAAATTGGGCATACCTAGAATGCATCTGTTTTTCTTTAGCTTGAAGTTCATTCACCCTATTAAATAGGATTTGCTACTTTTACGTAATGCACGTTTAGCCTGAGTATGAGTAAGCAATGGAAAATTATTGGAAGTGTGCATACCATGCAGTGTGATTTGTTTTCCTTGAAAATAAATTTTAATTGAATGAGTAGAATAATCTATATCAAGATTGTATTGATGACGCCAAGGCATTCCTAAGATAATGTCACTAGACTGCAAAGATACAACTAACAAATTTCTTCGTTCAGTATAATCACCAATTTTAATTTCTAAATTATGCACCTCTTGTGTTCCATTATATCTCGTACCTAGAAATGCAGCCTTGATGCGATAATGTGTAGAAACAGTGTGTAAATTCAATTCTTTGACTAATTTTGCAAAAATAAAGTCATATGTGCTCCCATCATAATGTAAAATAGTCTTTTCTTTACCATGCACAAAATATTTCATTGTTAATAAGGAATGGGGAGTTGGCATACCTGGCAAAGTATTTGAAGTAGTACTAATGTCGTCATCATCTTCCGTAAAGTCCGGCATTTCCTCACGTTCTTCATCTTCTATTGCTCCTCCCAGATAATTGATATGTACGGATGGCTTTTTGGATTGACAAATTGGCTGCTAGATGTCCAGGTTGATGGCATTTGTAACAAACTATGGGTTTTGCTTTAGATACATTATTGGTAATTGTAGGAAGTTTAGGAATGTTGGAATTTTATTGTGGGGATGGCTTAGGGTTTGGATTTGTATTTGATGGCAAGGGAGGTAGTCGTGTCCAAGATTTACAGAATGAAGATGGAAGAAAATGACTTTGATCGAATCTTCGAAAATTTGAATTGAATTGTTTGGAACCAAAGTTACCATTAGTTGGAAATTGTTGTGGTCACTTGTCTCGTCCGCGAATTTTGTCTTCAGTATCATGGGCCAAGGAAATTGCATCTTCAAGTGTTGTTGGCTTGAACATATTGACTTCCGCATAGAAATGTCCAAGTAGGCCAGACATAAACTTGCGTTTATGAGTTGCTTCAGGTACATCTTTGAGCATACGTAGCTGCAATAGGGCATTCCAGAAACGTTCAGTGTATTGGGAAATAGGTTCGCGATCCCTTTGTTGTAGAAGATCCCATTACTTGATGGCTTTTTCATGGAATTGGAAAGGAAGGAAATTCTGCAAAAATTTCTTTTGGAAAGTCTCCTAAGTAGTGGGACAATCAATGCTCTTGCAGACCACAGTCCACCATAAGGATGCTCGGTCAACTAAATGGTTAGTGACACATTTAATTTTGTCTTTCTCAGCATATGTTTCTTCATGGAAGTAATCATCAAATTGACTGATAAAAGCAAGTACAGTCTTTCCATCGCATGATCCATTGAAAGTACGAAATTTGAAGTTTCTTTTACTTATCTTTGTTTCTTTCCGAATGGATTGGGTTTCAAGTGTTGCATCCATGGTACGTCGTATAAGAGCTTTGGGTTGCGTTCCATCTTGGTCGGTGGTAGATCATTGCAGATTGGCCAATTGAGCTTGCAAAGCTTGTCGTGCTCTTCATTCTTCTTGAAGCTGCATCATAATCAAATCCAACTTTTACTCCATTGTTGGTTCGGGTAAATCTCCTTCAGCCATAAGATCGTCCATGTTTTGATCAGTCATCCTGCAAAATTGCAAAAGACCTCACACACTCGAAATCTTGTTAACGGGATGAGCGTAGCTCAAAGGTGGCTTTACAAGGCTTGTATATTTTTATTTGGCTTTTATGGTATTTCTCCTTTACGATTATGAAATTCAACGTCGCAATCCTCTTCCAAGAAAATAGCATTGTGTAAAGCTTTGCGTATAAACTATGTATAGTCTACGTATGGACTTCTGCTTTTGCTGAAACTCGTTCAGCAAGACTGCAAGTGTGAACATGGACTTCTAGGGAGTAGTAGACTGATTTGTGTGCTTCTGAGTACGAACTGTCGCTATGGTAATCTTTGAAGATGACTTGTAGGACCTTGATGACTTGGGAAACTTGGAGGATTTAGAGTTTAAAGCTTTAGTGATTAAGCTTGATTTTCATGGACAAGAGGACGTTTTCGGCCGAATCGACGGCGGTCAGTTCATACTACCACCGCTGACGATTAAAAAACGGATTGTGAAGCTTTTGATAAGCTTCTTTTAAAGCTTACTAAGCTTATTACTTAAGCTTGAAAAGCTATGGAAAATTTCTTATCTGTTCTTCCACAACTTGATGAAGGAACTTTGCCGCCGGTCCTTCATCTTCCTTCGTCTATCGAGAGAGGTCCTTCGTGATCAGAGGGTACAGGAGGGGATTCTTGACTGCCAGAAACACGCTGGTATCGACTGTTTGCCACGAGATTGACTATAGAGCTCGATCGCTCCAGGAGCTTCGCCTTCGCGCGAGATGGTAAGCGATTGGAAGCTCTCGATCTGAGCTTCGCTCTAATACCACTGGTGCACAAATCGGACGCCGTATGCACGTGTAGTGAGCGTTAGAAGGTCCCCAAGAACAAAAGAACTCTACTTTTACACAAAAACCAATTAAGAAAGCTTGCATGACATGAACATGAGACCAATTGGGTGCAATCTCTCCCCATGCCTTGTGTGAGCACTCCATAAAGCATGTATTTAATATATTATTCATCTTCAAACTCAAGAAATAGCCCAATTTACAAAATAGCACGCTTTAGCTTTTGTGTTTGCTTTTGTGCCACTAAAGAATTAAAGCTATTGGACGCCCAAGAAGTCAGGCGGTACCCAGATACAATGTCCAATACAAATATTTAAATCGTACATCCATGCGCATACAAAAATAATAAATAAATATCAAGTGCTTGATAAATAAGCGCGTCAAAATATGGAAGCCATGCCTAAAATATACGCCCATAAAAAATTGATGATAATTTGAATACACGCTATCCTCCAATGCTTCCCAATGCCACTGCTACTCGCTCTACACATCAACTGAAGCATTCACAATTGTTAGAAAAATAATACAATTAAACCGACAAAAGTGAATACCTAGCAGTCTTCAGCTACAAAAATAAATTGGTTAGAAATCAATCCTAACCTTAATTTATTAGGAGTGCGCACTCTAAACTCATAAACGTTTATTAATTTAAATATGTATTTTGCGGAATGACCCATTATGGAATCACCCACTTACACATTAAATTAACAAAATGTCCGAAAAGGATAGGCGTCCCCATCGACTTTTCGCACAAAGAATCCACTTTGTATATGAGCCCTGGTAATAATAAAATTTTACGGAATCCACCATGGAATATGGCTCCAGGCATCACTACTAAAACAGCTGACCATTGAGAATGCTAGAGAGGTTAATTTTACCTTCTCTTTTACTAATGGCTCTAGCCACGTAAGGAATTTATATTGAACTTTGCATCATAAGAATTCGGATCGATAATGAAGGAGTTAGAGGAGGACTCTGCAAATGATGTCTCATCAAAGGCCACAAGATGATCCTTCCTTAGAGAAGTTCCATGTCTTGCAAGTGTGGAGAATAATATTCCAAAGTGCTGTCTAAGTACGGGGATACCAAGACAACAAGAACTATTATGCTTATCAAGCTTTCTAGAGGGCTCCAACATTAGAGAATGGCATTTTGTGAAGCAACATGTAATCATTGACGTCAAGAGCTTTTCCTCAATGCCAAAAGCTTTTCTTAAGCTTTTCTGAGGAAAAAGCAATTATGAGTTTTTTTTTTACAAGTCATGAACTCCAATTTGGGGCGAGAGGCACAGCCAATAAGTTTAAAAGGAGGACGGGGCGCAGCAAAAGGGGATCTAGGAGGCAACGGCTGAAGATAATGAAGAGGCAACAACAAAAAAGGAAGCCGATAAGGATCGTCAAGCTACAAAGGACGTGAAAAGGGGACCAAACGTAGCATAGAAGAATTTGCATAAGACGACGGCTAGCCAGAGGGGACGAAGAGGACTACAAGGGGGTGATGAAGGAAAATGGCAACTAAGAACGAAGGGTGAAGACAGCGATGAGCTAGCTTTGACAAACGACGAAAGGTGACGACAATTAGACGGCACGAGACGATGTAGAGCGAAGGAGAAAAGGTGGAAGGTGGCGAGCTCTCTTGAAGCGACAGCAGTGGAAGACGAGGAGGAGAATCCAACAACGAAAGCTGCAAAACGGTACGTGGAGGGGATGGTGACGCGAAGAAGAAGAAGAAGAGTGATGCAACGACGAAGGAGGACGGATACCTTTTTTTTACCTACTGCCTGCCACCAAGCAGTAAGGCCTGCTCAACAAAACCATCCCGATATTGAGCATTTTCTGATTGCTACCCCAGTACTTCCTACGTGGCAGCACAGAGATATTCTCGCAATTCAAGTAGCTCGAAATCTTATATAATTAAGCTTCCGATGGCATACGAAGTTCGGAAACAGCCTTATATCTCAGGACGATAGCGGTAGCCCATTAATTTCTGGGCACTATTCTAAAAGACGTCATTACTTTCTTTATCAACTTCTTAGCATGATTTGCCATCAACTTCTTTGTAAAATCTTCAAAACATGTGCTACGTTAACAGAGATGAACTACCTACGTCAATACCTACGTCAACGCTGTGAATGAGACAACTATTTCTTAAGACGGGAGCTTGTAATTGACAAGGCGAAAAGCATACTAATCATCGCTGGTATGCACATGGTCCTAAGTTCCGCCTTATTTCAGAGCTATCTCCACATCAGCTGCAAAGATGTTTGATCTTTTGATAAAAGGAATTGTATGATTTGGAATAGACATGATTATTTGATTATAAAATATCCAAAAGAAGATTTTTTCTTTGCTATTGAAGTCTGAGAAGCAACTACCTAAAGAACCAATAAAGAATATGACTACATCGGTTGCATCTTGAACTTTGGAACTTTGTTGTGTTGAGACAACTATGAAGTAAAAAGCTCCTATGTAGTTATATTGCATGGAAGAAGAAGCTACTAAAGCGAAGCAAGAGAAGAAAGGCATTCTTGAAACTGTAAACTTGAAAAATATATGAAACTTTCCTATCCAAGATTGGAGGATTAAGTCTTTTCGAAAATTTGTGTCTCGAAGAAAATGTAAATCTATGTTAACTCATCTTCTTATTCAAACAAATGTTATTCCTAGCTCATGAACTTACGTTGTGAATTCTTATTGCATCTAAGCTTCATCTTCTCTATGAATTTAACTTGAATACTCTTCATCATCATTATTCCCATCTCGTAAAGCGTCCATGCGGTGAGCGACTTTCATGAACCCCCACGCATATAATCCCATGTGATAACGTATCAAAGCATATAAGGTATCTCAGAATGAGAACCTAGATGAGGGTAAAGTTGGATCATGTATTAGTAGATTGCTAAAGGCAAGTACATTGGAAAAATCTTTGAGCAATCCTAAGTTTAAGGCTGTGAAGAAAAAGTTGATTGAGTGCACATTAAAAGATGTATCAAATGAGTTCTCAGCTATGGATGCACAATCCATTTGTGACAAGGCCAGTATTAGCACAATGACTTATTCAAAGATATTGTGTTGAAGAGAAATAGAATTGTGCATCTTTCTCAACCTTCAAAGTTAATAGAGGCCCGACGGCAACTTAATACAAAGGTTTTGGAGCTGGGTTTGGTCGTGTGTTGAAGAAAAATAGAATTATGTCTCTTCCTCAACCTTCAAAGTTAATAGAGATCCGATAGCAACTTAATACAAAGGTTTTGGAGCTGATAGAAGATCCCATGCATGTTCAATGCATGGAGCCACTAAAGGTTGGGACCAAAAATGCATATAAGGTGAAGTTCATCGAACTCAACAAGTACTATTTAGATTTGTACAAGGTGCGGTTGGCAATGGTAATGTACTACAATATATATGTTGAGAAATATAATGGTAAATTGCAAATTGTTATAAAATTAGATGAAAGTGAGGTCGTCAAAGGTGTAAAGCTTGAAAGAGTTAGTGTAACTCTGATGAATAGAGCTTTACAATTCGACAAGAACAACCCAGGGAACTTTAGTGCTCAATGCGAGTGCCATGTGTGGTGGCTCGTTGCATTTGAAGTTCCTAAGAAAACATTTGATGTACTGCAGTTGTTCTTTATGCACACAAGAATTCCAAGCATCATTGATCATCAAGAACATGGTGACATGCTCTCAGTTAAAGGGTGTGATCAATACTTGGTTGAATGGCATCTTGCAAGAGACTTAAAAACTTTAAAATGCATGTGTGGAATCTCCAATGGTGCAAATACAAAGAATCCATGCCTATATTGCTTGACAGAGAGGGTGGAAGGAAAGGATGACGGAAAGAAGAACTGGCAAAGGGTGATAAGTGTTGTACTGATGCACAATAGAGAAGATCCCACTTGGAAGCCCATCTTCAACATTCCATTGGATTGTATTCAGATTTTTCATTGCATGCTTTTACAGAATCATGAAGAAACTTGTATATAAGACTTTTTTTTTCTTATAGGATGCAACCAGAAAAAGAAGCCATTGCAACATATAGAAATGTGGAGCCAATGCTATCATAAATTAGGCTACACAAGCATCAAATGACGATTGAAAAAGATGATAAGAGATCAGGAAAATTTAGTAATATGCCAAAAATTTCTTGCTTTGGAGGAGCAAAGGCTACGAAGTTTCTCTTAGCACCCATCAATGAAGAAGGGAATGTCATGGTTCGTAGGTCGCAGGACTACGATGGGTGGAAAAAGTTACATTTTGCAGTTCCTAATCGAAGTAATGGAGGAAAAACAAGGTTGGCCAAAGCTAAGGTTTGGATAATTCTTAACAAATTGGATCCCTTACTTTGCAAGATGGTGTTTAACAATGAAGATAAGCAAGAATTTATCGATGATGTGCATAGCTTCTATGAAAACATGGTGGAAGTGTAGGGTAAAATCTCTCACACATTACACGGTACATACTAAGTTAATATTTTAAAATTGTATGAATCGTATAAACTATTGAATATAGTTTTACTCATGTGTGATATGTGTCTTTGTAGCATATTCTTGAGGCACATGGGCCATTGTGATATGTGTCTTTGTAGCATATCCTTGAGGCATATGGGCCATACTTTATAGAAAAGGGAAGCATCGGAGTTGGGTCACTACAACAAAAAGGCTCCATAGATGCAATTGTAGACGCAATATTTGAACTGTGTTAAAAAATATCGGGCGCATTTATTACCGCATCTACTACGGCATCTAAAATTTCGCATCTAAAAGCGCGCTTATAGTGAAACCTACACGCGCATATAGATGCGTCTATTGACGCGCTCTGTAAATATATAATCATATTTATAAAAAATTAGATATATTCATATTCTGCGTCTATGCACGTGTGTAACTGCACGTCTAAAAAGGCGTGTACTCTGTAAAATTTTTACGATAATAAGCGCGCATTTTTCCTGCAATTTAAAGGCGCTGATAGACGCACAAAACAGAGGTATGAAAAAAAAACCAGAGCCACATGCTCTCTGGATTTTTTCCCCCCATCAACATCAAATTGTATGCTTAGGAAAAATAGAGAACGATTATTTTGAAGATTTTTGTACTAAAAACAAAACAATGTATGTAGAACACAAAATTTCATATATATAGATGAAACGTTTTTACATGATGAGTTCTAGTGCTTGTGACCTTAAGCATGGTCATGGTCGCAAGCACTAGCTGAAAGTAATACATATCAAAAATAAAAACTATAAGCTAAGGGGAGGCATGCATGCATGGGGCTCCTCTACATCTCCTCAGAAGAGGCATTATCGTCGCTGCCGGTGCCACTGCCGCTGCCGCTACTGCTAGTCTCCCCTTCGCTATCCTCAAGTGCATTAGGGTTCCTCTACACAAAGGATTAAGGTATTTAAATACCATTACAAACAATAAATTAGAGTTACCTATACTTTTCATGTAAAAAATAAGGCATGCCTCTTCTGGTTGTGGAATCCTCATGGCACGATTATATTGCTCCTCCATGATGAGGCCCTCCTTGTAGAAATGCTACCAAGTGGACGCCCAGTTATGACCTCGATGGTAGCCTACCTCTCTAGGAGTAGGCATCCTACCAACGATATGATACTACAAAAGAATTTGAACATATAATATATTAGAACACATTGCATAATGAATTGAAACAAATTACAAAATTTAATTTAAAAAAGAAATCAAATAATACTTACAAACTCAGCCTCCCATGACTCCCTGCCACCCGATCCATAATGTGACGATCCCATGGTTGCCATCTGGATACATTGCGCCTCTGCATGCTGGCGACTTGTCCTTTTCTCAGCTGCTCTCTTCTTGGCCTCTTTCCACTCCTTGTGGTGGCAATTGGGTGGTTGGCCATATCCAGGGCGCCCCTGCTCTTATCTCCGCAATGACTCCTTGGTGCGCGTCATAAGGTGAGACCTCTTGTTATGAAGCACATCTCTCACCTTTGACCGTCCCCAATCATCTGAGAATCATGAATTCTTGGGATTAGGGTACCTTCTATGTACTGCCCGCAGCACCTCTTGCCACAAACCATTTTTTTGGTGCTTGAAGGGAATCATACAATCTTTGTATGTGGCATGCACGATACTCCTCAAGTAGGCTATCACTTCCCTCCCCTCAAGGTTATGCAAGATACCACCAACACCAGTGTGACAGAGTAGTACATTTGTGGAGGCTCACCTCTCTCATTTCTCGGTGAGGGTGATCGAGAGCCACCTCCTAGGCAACCCCCACAAAGCCCTCGACCTCCTCGTCCTCCCATATGACGCTCCCTCCTCCCTCGACGGGCACTACCCTCTACCTCACTCAATGCACGTGCTTCTGTAGATGCACGTGCTTCAGCCGATCCATGTACTTCAGTTGATTCCTATGTATCAACTGATTTATGTGTATGCATAGTGTGTGGAGTACCTGTTAGTAGAGGTGTATCAAGGTTTGGTGTTTGTGCGGCAGTGCTAGGCAAAGATGTGATAGGTGTCCCAGACATGACACTAAAAACCTCCTCTGCAGTGGGAGGGCGACCAAGATAACTGGTCATCTCCCCCATGAATTTCTCCTTGTTCGAAAAACCTCCAAAAAAGCTAATAATACCTCTAGAAAACTCCGATAAGGTGTTGTTCATGCGTTCCAACTCAGGATTAGTGCTAGAAGATCTAGAATTCCACATCTACACAAGCAAAAATCCATTACTACAGCTTGGCAACACGTAGACAATTTGTGGCCTACGTTCAAAGAAGAGCCCAAAAATTTGAGATTTGTTCTAGGGTTAGATGGAATAAATCCATTTGGTATCAAAAGCACCTCATATAGTGTATGGCCAGTGGTATTGGTGAACTATAATATCCCTCTGTCCATGGTAATAAAAAAAGGACATGTAATGTTGTCCCTTTTGATTCTTGGAAAACACAAAGTAAAAAACATGGACGTTTACTTAGAGCCTTTGATCGAGGAGCTAGAAATGCTATGGAGAGGTATTGAGGTGCAAGATGTGAGTGCATCATTGTCCTCTAGAGATTTCACTTTAAATGGCATGTTGTTGTGGACCATGTATGACTTTCCAGGCTATGGTGAGTGTTCAGGTAGTTACATACTCTATTTTATTCATTCTTACCCTTAATCAAATATATGTCATCTTTAACCCACTTGTTTTTACAGGTTTAACTACATAAGGATATCATGCATGTCCAATTTGCAGTCCCTCTTTGGTTTCTTCTAGACCGACACGCTTGAAGAAGGTTATCTATGACAATCATCATTGTTTTCTTCCTATTGACCACCCTAAATATGCACCCCCCACTAATGTAAGAACTCCACAATCTTTGACCATTCAAGATTGGAAGGACACTTGGACACACGTCAATGATCATCCTCCACTCGGCATGAGTCGGTAACTAGTTTACTTCTTTTGTTTGTCTTTAAAGTACACTCCATTATGAGAACAAGAAATAATATATTGTTTGTGCCTTAGATTCTCTATATTTTTCATCTCCCATATTGGACTGAACTCAAGATCCTCAATCACCTATTTGACCCCGTGCATATATTCAAGAATGTTTCCTCTACATTATGGGATCACTTACTCGAGGCTCGTGATTCTATCAATGTAAGGGAGGATTTGACCGAAGAAAAGATGGTGAAGCAGTAGATATGTAGCTTTCGAACTCCCACAGGATATATGAGATGCCTCAAGGGAGCCTTCATAAAGAAAAAGAAAAGAGGTGTGGAGCAACTATCCGATTTAAAGTTTCATGATTGGCACAAAATGATTCAGGTAAGGATTTTTATAGCCATAAATATATTAATTAGTGGAGTAACTATGTAGACTAGTTAACAATGTATGAATATTTACATACAGTTCATCCTTCCTACTAGCATATCCCATTGTGTTTCAAAAGATGTGCATGATCATTTACAATATGGGTGAGCTTGCGAGGTATGTATACTTTATACTTATTTTATAGTTTACATATTACGTGCATCACCACATAGTAAACCCCCTTGAATTTATGGACAAAACTAATCATCGTTCTCAATTGCATGTTGGTAGATTTGTGATTTTGAAGGAAATCAATCCAAATACGTTGCAAGAGGCTCGAGTATTGTCCATTGAGGTGGTTTGTTTGGTGGAGGAAACTTTTCCTCGCTCCATTTTGACTACTCAAGTACACTTACTCGTACATCTGATTGATGAGATTGCAATTTGTGGGGTAGTTCATGCAGCAAGGTGGATGTTTTTTCTAGAGCGCTTTATGAAAACCCTAAAAGATTTTGTAAGGAAAAATGCACGGCCCGAGGGAAGCATGGATGAGGGTTGGCTAGTGCAATCATCCCTTGTATAAATCTCTGAATATCTTACTAAAGTGGACCCCTCTTTACGACAACTATGGAAATATTATGAAGATTTGAGGATAACCTCTATAATACCTCAAGGAAAAGGAAGGAGCAAAGTGCTAATGAAAGAGGAACTTTGTAAGTTAAATGTATTTTGTGTGCTTAATAGCGAAGTAATGAGCAAATGGGTGACACTATATAAAGAAGCAAGGGCAATAAGAGTAAGCGAAAGGCAAGCATTTCATGCTGGACATGGACGTAATGTCCCATATCTAGAACATTTAAGTGTGCTTCCACGTCATATTGATATAGATTGGCTACATGAAGAAATGGAGAAGATGGAAAAAGAGGAGGCGATGGATATATCGCAAGAGGAGTGGGAATGCGCACAAGGTTGCTTATCAAAGGTAAGACATACTTATAATTAAATTATCTTTAGCTATTAATTTCACATGTTTCATCTTTAACTAAATCATTAATATGATCTCAATAATGTACTACTAGTGCATATTGTTCAATGTTATTTGGTGTGAAGGCATACTCAGAAAGAAGTAAAGTTGGTAATGTATTCAAAAAAATACTAGCTGTTAAGATGTTTGGTCATATTTAGGGACTTTACGAGAAATGAAAAATATGTGCGTTTATTTTTGCATCTATAGGCGCGTTTAAAAACGCGGGTATATAGACGCGTTCTATATACTAGCACGAATAGACGCGCTGATAAACGCATTGATAAACGCACTCGCTATTTCACATGTATAGTGTGCATCTATAGGGCCTTTCTTTTGTAGTGGATCCACACAAGGGATGGAAAATTCACATTGGATAGCGCATGGTGCATACCAAAGAAAAATCGATCATGGTGGAGGGGTGAATGGTAGCAATCCAATGATCCAATTGCTATCTTGGTGGTATAGGATTAGAGTAGTGGATGAAGCTAAACTCTTGCAAAAGAGAGCAAATGAAAGTGCTGATGAATCGGCTGCAAACATGATGGAATCACATTGTGTCACTAAAAGAGTGCATTATAAAGCCTCAAGTGCCAAAGAAAACCATGTCAAGTGGCTAGAAACAAGGCTTGGACAAGGTAGCAAATGGGTTTGAAGAGAGCTAAGATAATAAGATGAACAATGTGTTCAGTATGAATGCAATTCATAGTTTAACAATAGCCTTTACGTCCTGCATGCAGAAGCGCTCAAGGACTTTATGAATGTACTCCCTGTGTGACAAGTAGAGGAGTCATTGATGCCTATCACATCTAATGCGCATACCAAGTATATGAGAGGCCTGTCCTAGATCTTTCATCTCAATGCTCTTCTTGAGCTGAGCCTTAAGAACATCTAGCTCATCATGAGCTTTCCCTGCTACTATGAGCATATCATGCACATAGAGTACCAAAATCAATAAAGAACCATCACGGGCTTTCTTCGTGTAAAGACATAGATCCATAGCACTCCTGTTGTAGCCATGTGACTACATAAAGGCATCAAACTTATTATACCACTCCCTAGGTGCCTGCTTCAAGTCATAAAGACTTTTCTTCAATTTGCACACTAGGTGCTCCCTACCAGGTTCTGTAAAGCCCTTAGGCAGCTCCATATAAATCTCATCATGCAAGTCTCCATGTAAGAAAACCGTCTTGACATCCATCTGGTATAAATCCAAGTCAAGCTAAGCAACCAAAGCTAAGACTAAGCACAAGGTGGTCATCTTAACCATAGGAGAAAAGACCTCATCAAAGTCCACACCATGCTCCTGCTTAAAACCCTTTGCTACCAATCTAGCCTTGTATGCCGGCTTGGGATGTCCAGGGGTACTTTTCAACTTGTACACCCACTTGCATGGCAAAGCCTTCTTACCCATAGGCAAGGAAACCAAATCCCAAGTGTCATTCTTATGCAAGGAGTCTATCTCAGACTGCATATCCCTCTCCTAGGAATGATTGTCACCCCCTATGCATAGCCTCATCATAAGTGAAAGGTTCTCCTGCATCTGTAACCAAGATATAATGCATTGAGGGTTGAAATCTATCAGGTGGATGTCTATCTCTAGTAGACCATCTCACAGCAGGCTCTGCTGCCTGCCCAACTACCTGCCCAACACCCTGACCATGAGCATCTGCTGGAGCTGTAGGCTGTCCAATTGCCTGTGTGGGAGCTCTCGACTCCTCCTGAAATATGACCTTACGGATCTCAACAACTCTCTCAGGCTTCCAATACATCTTGTCTTCATGGAAGACTACATCATGACTGCGGATGACTTTCCGTGCCTGCGGATCCTAGAGATGGTAACCCATCTTGCCCTGCATCGCCATAACCAAGGAAAATGCATTTGACACTCTTAGAATCTAGCTTACTTCTCTTGTCCCTGGGCACATGGCAAAATGCCTCACATCCAAAGACACGGAGATGCACATAAGAGGGAGGTTTTCTAATCCATACCTCCTCTGCAACTTGGAAATCCAAACCACTAGAAGGTGATCGATTTATGACATGCACAACTATACTAACTGGCTCAGCCCAAAAGCTCTGTGGTAGGCATGCATGTCTAAGCATACTGCATACACGCTCCTGGATGGTTCTATTCATCCACTCAGTAGCCAAACCATTCTTGGGGGGTGCAGGGAGCGGTCAATTGATGCTTAATACCCCTCTCATCACATAACTGCTCAAAAGCATATGAGACGTACTCACCCCCATTATCTGTTCTTAGGCATTTTAGCATATACCCAGACTGGTTCTCAACCAATGCAAGCCATCTTTGAAACAAAGTCAAGACATCAGATTTTAAATTAATGGAATAAGCCCAAAATTTTCGTGAAAAATCATCTATGAACGTGACAAAATACTTTGCACCACCCATAGACTGACAAGGCATGGGCCCATAGACATCTGAATGTACCAATGGCTCACTCATGCGTGGCCTACCAGACTTCTTATGCATAGACCTAGTCTGCTTGCCATAAAGGCAATGCTCACATGAATCAAAACATGCATAATCAAGGGGCGGTAAGTATGCAAACCAGAAAGTATTTTCATTCCCTTCAAAGACCTATGGTCCAAACGGGCATGCCAAAGAGATACATGTGGGATAGAACCCACAAACAAAACATGATCCAGGGAAGAAGCATTTACAATCAAGGGATAGAGGATGCCAGCCTTGGCACCTCTCACAATCACAAGTCTGCCACGAGTAATCTTCCATGCAGTCTCCAAAATATACATGATAACCTGTGTCATCAAGCTGTCCAGCTGATAGGAGACTGTGTGTCAAAGTAGGTACATGACGTACATCCTGCATAACAAAACTGCTGCCAGAAGGAAACTCCAGCCTAACATCACCAATGTCCACAATATCAAGAGAGTTGTCATCACCCAAGCGCATAGAACCCGAAATAGTACGATATGAATGAAACCACTCTCGGCAAGGTGTCACATGAAAGGACGCACCTGAGTCTAAAAGCCAACACTATGCATACATAGAGTGTATCTCTGTCATCTGCGAAGCACTAGAAAAAGCTGCAAGGATATAATCATCATCATCAACATCCTTAGGCTGCATAACATTGATCTCTTCAATTTTAACACTGGACTTTGCAGGCACTATGCTGTGATCAGAAGACTTATCCTGCACTTTGTCTTTCCCCTTATCTTTGCGTCTTTCATTGTGCAGTTCATGGCATTATGGCCTAATGTGGCCCTTTTCCCCACAATGGTGACAAGTAACATATGTATTCCTACCACGGAATTTGCTACGTGTCTTCCCACGAGACGGACCGAGATTTCTAAGAATCCCGACGTCCACGGCCACTACCACTACCATGCTTTCCATACCCATCATTCGTGCCTCTAATTGTCATAGCATGCGACACACGAGAGGCATCCAAATTCTTACGATTAACCTCTTCCTGCAGAAGAGCACTCTCAACATCAGATAATTTCAAGGTAGCAATAGAGGCACATAATGCGGTGCGGAATACATCCCATGACTCATTAAGAGTACCAAGCAAGAAAAAAGGAGTGACTTCCTCTACAAAAGTGATGTCCTGCGAAGTCAAGTTCTTGAGTATAGCATGGAACTAGCTCAAGTGAGCAGGCATAGTCACATTCTCCTTCATGCGCAGATCCATAAGCTGCTTTAGCCAATATATCTGACTCGCTGGACTTTTCTTGCCATAGAGATTCTTAATTTTACCCCACAATTGCCATGCACTCTGTTCTTCCTCACATACATTGTAATGAACCTGTTATGTGAGAGATAATACAATAGTAGACTTACATAACTCATCAAGCTCAAGCCATTCCTCATCTGGCATAGTTGCAGGCAGATGCACGCTCAATCTCAATGGTTTGATCAGTAATTTTTGCACCACCATCTGCCAAATCTGGCTCTTCCAATAAGAGTAATTCATACCATCAAGATTAGTGATGTTGAAAATAGCATTATCAGTGGACGAACTCACCATAATGTAGGATGAAAGACTATAAATAGTTTAAAACTGCTTGCTGTTACTGTAGAAAATGACCAAAAAATCACCAAAATCGAGAGAAAATGGCAAGAAATGTGTAACCAAAGCTGCTACCCACCAAGTACTAGTGAAAGTACATCATTTCAGAATATTTTAGCATGAAAAATCCATGTTAGTCTGGAGTTATATGATTTCTGTAATGAATGACAGCAAGGTACTATGAGAGGCAATTGCTGACCAAATCACTACACCAAGTCAAGAAATGACAGCCAAGACATGACTAGCCATAAACGGGCATAAATTAGCACAAAACAGTCATCAAGACCCTCATCAAACACCCAAACATGTCACCAAAGCATCCGTCAGTGAGAGTAGGCATACCCCCTGGACAATAGGGCAAAGTATACATAACACTGGCAAGACCTGATACCAATAGGTGCATGCTCACAAGAGTGCAAAGCCCAAGCTCAGGTCAAAAGCAACTCCAAGATATCAGTGCATGAACCATGCAACATTTAAGTGTAAGAGATCCCAAGGTCTCAAGTATCTACAAAATGCTCAAAATAGCATAAACCTCCTGCTCAATGTCGATCAAGCATACAAGATGCTCCCACTGGCACAAAAGGCAGATAAACGAGCTCAACAACTCAATCAAACCAAGTCAAAGTACCAAAGATAGGTAACCAAGACAATGCCTCAATAGCATCCCAAGAGCATGACGGCTACAAAGCAATTGTAGGTAGCATCCATGAGCAAGACATACATCCCAATAAATATCTCAGACAACCAAAATGACATCCAATACAAATTTTCAGAATAGCAAATGAGAATCCAATCCAAGCCTTCAAAGAGCACTAAATCTCAACAAATACATGGTACATTGTGCCAAGACAAATGCATCAAGCCATAGGCGTCGGGTAAGCATGTACCCAAAGAGCATATAACTGTCAAAGCACTGACCACTGTCAAGCATAAACTGATGTCAATAAGTGTGGGCTGAAGTAAGCTCAAGCTTCCAAAAGCATCCGGATCCAATGACAAGCTCGAAGTCGTCCCTCGATGATCAATACATCATAGCATAACCCAAGACATACATCCAGAACCAATAGGCATATGTCAAAGCATGAAAGATAGCTTCAGCCCAAGAGTATTCAGCATGCATTTATTGTTATAAACTGAGTATTTCCAGCCCCACAATTAGGCCAAAATCATAGCATTACATGCAGCTTCAATCCCCCAATCAATCGAGATGCAATAGACATCAAACCGGTTATGTTATGCCCAAACAAGCATAGGCATAAATTGTGAATGTAGCACTACCATCAAATGTTTGTGGACTGTTTATAATAGTCTTAAAACACTGTTTTCAGCCACCAACCAATGCCTAATCCCAGAGGATCAATGCCAAGTATCAATACATGTGTAAGAAGCTCGGAATGTAGCCCAAAGAAGTGCTGAATTCCAGGCTGGAGCTGGAGCTGAAGTGGCTGACTGTGTGGCTGTTGAGAAAACAGCTGCAAATCAACATGGGATTATTGCTGGTCCTGCTGGTCCACGTGGTAGATCTGGATTGGTTGGAGGGCTCAAACGTGAGCCAAAGGGGCCTGGGAACAAGTCTCTAGCAGCCCATAACCGGGGGCAAAGAGATATGAAGGTTAGAAGCTTCAATGGTGGCTGCCCTGTTTGCCTAGACCTGTGGACTGAATCTGAAATAATGAGGCAATACCTCAATGTCAATGTCCTAATGGTGCCTCAATAGGCTGGGAAGAAGCTCGTGAAGCCAGGGAGTGATGGAAGCTCAAGAGAATGAGCTATGGCTACCGTGAAGGAGACCCAATGCGAGTGGGGAGTCAATGGGAAGCTGATAATGACACGAGCCAAGCTCAAGAGTTGGGAAGTCGTGCTCTGATACCAGTTGAAAGGTGAGAAGAATCAAAGCTTGCACTCGAGAGCTATGGCGAGAGAGCAAGAGCAAGAAAGAGAGAGACAAGAAATGGGAACTCCAACAGTCACAATGTGTGACCGGGCCTTCCTTTATTCAAACTGTCACTGAAAGAATAAAGAATAAAGTGATGGTGACGGGTGCCTGCTACCTGCAGTGTGCAGTGGCGGTGACTATCAGTGTAGTAATACATGGGGGCGGTTAGGCGGAGACGCCTTTACCCCAAACATACTTTCTTTTTGCATGGATCTTCAAGCACTTAATAACTGCCATGACATTCTTATGTAAAGCTGTTGACCAAACTCCCACTTGGAATCTTGCAAATAAGGCTTTAAGAAACTCCATACATCCTAGTCGAAGAACAAGCCATTGCTTTCCCATTTGAAAGCTTTGAAACCTTTTAGACTTAGCAAAGCATCGTTGTAATAGAAGACCATTGAGATCAAGTATTACACATAATTGTGTTGCATTTCTTATCAAGGAAACATCAATCACATCATCGTGATCTACTATTGTTGAATCTATTAGATATCCAACCATAGATGTCTTAGTTGAAGTTACAAAGAAGAAAAATAAGCACATTAGATTGATTTACTTCTGCATCATTCTACCTAATGTTTGAGCTATAAACTGGCATAGAACACCAAAGAAATTTAACTTCACATTGATAAATACATACATAGGTACTACTTAATAAATGATGTCCTAAGAAAAGAGGCATTTGACCATGTGGTCAAATCTAACCAAGAGTAATATCATGAGGTAAAATCTATTCTAATAAAGTCATTTTTCCATACCTACTTTTTATCGCTAATTATAAGTATACTTGAGATACTAACAATAGATTCTTGTAATTAGTTACACAAATTATATTATCATTATAATATTTAACATGCTCAGTTTCTAAAAAGGCCTTCAAAATGGCATGCATGTACAAAGAAGGTGTTTATTAGTCCTAATTATTAAAAGAAAATTTAAACATGATACTTTTAACCATGTGACCAAAACTATGTCACATATAAGTGACACATAACAATTTAATTGAGATAAGTTCTACTCTATTTGGATAAGTTTTCATAGTTTCTTCTTAAGGACTAACCATTCTATTTTTGAACTAGTTATATCCCATAGATATTTAAACTCACGAATTGTAACAAGGATTTTACCTTAATATTCCATATACACATCTCAAAAGATACATTGGAGAAAAATCTTTGTTGCAATATTTACTACTGAGGTAAAACTCCTTTGGGACGTGTAATGAATCTTTTTTGGGGTGTGCAATATGTTGTTGGCTCTCTTATCCTAAGGTACATGCATAGACATACACTAGTGATGTAGTAAAAGAGGCTATAAGAGATAAGAGATTTGACCATGTGGACAAATCTAACCAAAACTAACATGACAATATCATAACACAACACACATAAGAGTTTAATTGAAATAAGATCTAAAATAGACTTAAGTAAATTTTGCATAGCTACCTCAAACTTTTCATTATGATAAGTATTCTTACACACTATATTACAATTAAACAATTATCCTTACAAAGGATGATAAATTTTAATGAGCTCTTTAATACTAATTTGGTAAAATATTTACTCAAATAGATTTTTTAAACCAAACATGCTTGGTACCTTTTGTAAAAAATTAAAAAACTAAAGACATAGTTTCTTTAATTAATATCATCAAAGAAAGAAAATATTGCAAATGCTAATGGAAGTAACTTCTCAAGAAAAAAATCAAGATTACATCAATGTGTCTTCCTTGATGAAAGGAGAAGGAACAGAGTTTAAATACCTGAAGTAGCCTTTAATTTCTCTTTCATAATTAGACTTGCTATATCTTGGCTTGATTCTTCTATGCCCTCGGGTGGTACTTCAAGAACTTGAACTTCAGTAGGAGGAACCTCTTGGGAGTTCGAATTTTGTTTGGCACTCTCATGGACCCTCCACAATTGTGCTCCAACCTCTCTTTGTTCTTGAGTGTTGCAAACCACTGCAATAGTCTTCATATGATTTACCAATGCCACCTTAGATGCAAGTCCACATGTATATACATCAAATACAACCTCATGAGCATCATTGAATGCTTTGATTGTAGTTTCCATAACTTTCATTTTCTTTCTCAAAATGGCCTTTGCAATCCTTTGTTCTTCTTCAAGATCTTCATCATTGCACTCCTTGTCCAAGCCTTCAAAGTCCAAAATGGAAGGCTTGTTGACATTGTTTACATATCGCTCAAAATTGATGAAGCTTTTCTCCATGGTCACTAATGTCAAAACCACAAAAGAATCTATAGATCCAAAGCAAATGTTCTATCCATTGGTAGGAAGTCAACACTACCAACTAGCATGTGATACTTGCAAGAAATGCTTTCAAAATACCATATTGGAGAATATGGGAATTTCCCATAAGTTTGGGACACATGGTCAAATCTTTGGATTTGTCATAACTTGAACATTATAACTCCAAATTGAGTGCTCTATAGCTCAATAGATTCCATTTTTCGAGCGCTTTCCAATGATAGGTCATATCATATGATTTTGAGAAACTTATAGGCATATTATCCGGGTTCCTCCTTTTTAGTATTCAAAAAATGAGAATTGGGAGATTCCCAAACTCACTAATATTGTGTTTCAAGAGCATTTTCCAAATATGCCATTTTCTTTCGATCAAGAAATGATAACAACATGAATTGTTTAGGTTCACATGTCATTTGTAGTAGAGTGGATACAACCTTTCCAAACTTTATAGAGTCCCATTTCATTCTCTCAACCCCATGTGTTGCATCTAGAACAACAACCCCAATGGTAATTGGATCTCTGTAAACATTATGTATAAGATCAAAGGTTTCTAGATTGCATTCGACAACATATACACGCCAAAGGGGAAGTAGTGGAGGATTGAAGAGGATTTTGCTTTTTTCCAATTAGGAAGTTCACAATATCTTTTGCTCCATTTGGTAGGGACCCTGCATCAGCTCCACGTGTGAGCTTCTTTGATACCCAATCATTGTAAATTCCTAAAATCTTTGTGTAGACTTCCTCATTAATATCATAATCATCAACAAGCACTTCCCAAGTCTTTATCACAACGCTACTTTCTAGAACTGAAGCATTGAAAAGAGTGACTAATTCGTCCTTTAGGACCCTATCTTGCTTGATTCGCTTAGCCCTTGTTTCCATGTCAATCATATCTTCCTTATCCCATTTGTTTCTAAGAAAAAGGATATGACCTTCATTGATCTCCTCTTGTAGTGTAAGGATGTCTCCATCCCTTAAACCCATAAGGCAACAAAATGTCGCAGGAGAAGGTTGCCTTCCCTTTTTTCTCGAACTCTTCTCTTGGGATATAAGTTCACCTCTAGAGTATCTCTTCATGATTTTGATCCAACTATCAAATATTTCTTGGGAGCTAACAATCATATGGCAATCTCTAGATGCACAATTTTCTCCAATGTATGCCACAAATCTTTGCAAAAAAAAGATCAAAATAGTGAGCATAGAACAAAAGAAAGAGCATCACACTAATATTCACAAAAAGAGAAGGTAAGCTTATATGTGATTACCTACCATGGTACTCTTTGAGAGCTTGTCTTAGAAAGCCCTTGTTGGGATTTTGGTGGAGAACCAAATACTAGCCACTAATCTCTTAATTGTTGAAGTTGCTCAATATAAGGGGCATTCTTCATAACATTATGTGATTCCATATTTGTCATTCATGAAAGCTCAATGCACATTTCCGCAGGACAATCAACTAATATTCTAGCATTTCTTGTGGTGTATAAATGCTTGGTTGCTAGACAACGTGTAGTATTACTCTAAATATATATCTTTATTGCATGAATTGAGTGAAGCCCCGATATAATCCAATAACTATAAGTGTCCAACTTATTAGCATCCACCTCATCACGATGCATGGGTCTCTTCTCATTGTTGTCTTGTACAAAAGGCATAAGATATGCTATTGTTGTTGGATTCATGGGATTCTTTATGAAAGGCGTGGTTAGCTTCTCTACATAATCCCAACATAGTGACCTATAAGCATACAAAGGAGGTGCCTCATAACACCTATCAACCAGAATAGGAAATTGTGTTGTTGGACCAAATGGAAAGAATTTTTCAAACATGTGAAATCCTGATTCTTCCTTCTTTCCCTTCTTCTTAACTATTTCAAGAAAATCGAATGTTCTTTCTACTCCCTTGACCTCAAGAGAAATTATTGGCTTTGTAGGTGTAACTTCTAGCATGGAAGGTAAAGTGGCATCATTCTTAGTAGTGTTAGCAGCCATACTAACAATAAGAGCTTGTGACAAGGAACTTTGTTGAAGTGATTTTGAATTTTAGCTTGTGGGATTCCATGAATTATTTTCTTCCCGAGGAGAAGATGAAGATCTCATGTCTATTTGTTTATCTTGGAGCTTCATTCTTTTGTCGGGGCGATCACCTTTTCTTGATAGGGAAAGTAGCTCACTATTTTGAACAGCTTGGAATGCTAATATAATGTCTTATGTGCCCTTTACCTCCTCAAATAAGGTCCATCCCATTGTTTTCGAAGAGTATTCTTCGTCCTCTTTAATACAGGCAAAGTGAAATGACAAATGATCAAGTTTGTATACTACATTTTTTCCCTTGATCTTAACAAGATTACATGGTATTCCCTCTTTCCCAACACATCCATCTGTTATCTTCTCTATGACACCATCTTGTTGAAAAAATGCAATATCACTCTTTAAAGTGAATGTTTATTTTTGCTTGAGCAATGTAGTTTCCACACGCTTCTTGATCTGACTACACTACCTGTCATCTAAACTGTCAACCTACACTCCATCTTCTACCTTAAGAAATCCTACCGACTGTACACACATATCTCATAGAGATCTACTACTGCTCGACACTTGAAACAAATGATATAGAACAGAAGAAAAAGAGAATAGAAAAAACATCATGTAGAGAGAAAACTGTAATCTGGGTTGTCATATACTATTTGCCATAGCTACAATCAAAAGAACATCCACTAAGAACTACTGGCATATCCCAACAAACGGTACTTCCACTATATATAGATAGACCCTTGCCTTTCTACATTCCAAGAACTCATGACCAACAAACTTCCAAAAATTTGACTATTACAAAAAAACATATTCTAAATATCCGCCCATTGGTATACCTTAAACACCTGGCACTGCTCGGTGGCCTGAACCATTCGGCTGATTTCGAATTCACAATCCCTTGATCCGACTTAAATAGTTTGTTCCTCCACTTTGTCTACAATCCGCCTCTCAGATATTGGCTTTAGTTATTCATCTGGGCACAACTGCACAATCACTTCCACTGCTTCCTCCTCATGACCATCCTTCGCTGATTCATCCTCCGTCAATCCTGTCTCCTTGTTATCCTCCACCTGCTCAGTGATCCGCTCAATCCGTAAAGTGGCCTTCTGAAGCTCCACCTCCTGCTTTATAGCCTCCAACTACGCTTCCAATTCAGATATCTTACCTTTCAATACCTTGTTCTCTTCTTTGGCAACTAGCTCTCCAGCAACCTCAAACCATCCTTTAAACTTGTCAATAGGTGATACTAAATGCTCCTGTAATAGAGATGAGGTTTGATTCCACTGAGCTTTGACATAGTAAAAAACTTCATCCCACAATACATCTGCATCTGCATCAGACACTAAAATACCAGTGACTTCTTGGCCACCTTGTCAAGATTGTGGGAGAGAAGGAAGGAGTCTCACTTGAAGCTTTCTTACTTGCACAAATGGGGGAATACACACAAGGGTGGAGGCTGAAAACAATTTTCCTCTTCTTAGTTTTGTAAGCCAAAAAGAACTCTCATACAAAGAAATAGAAGAACCCTATATATGGGTCTCAAACCAAAGAAAACTAACTAAGGTGGCATACTAACTGAGCCACAAACTAGAGTAGATAAGGATAGCTGTCATCTAGCTATTATTCATGGGCGGTGTACCGATCGCATCTGCAACTGACAAGTCAGTGACATAAATGCACAACGGTCACCCTGGCATATCACGAGTGGAGCTCGATATCTCAACACTCCCCCTCAAGCTCAATCCCAATTCCTGCACACCAAGCAGGTCTCTGAACTTGCTCAGCTTCTCTGCGCCCAATGCCTTCGTGAATATGTCAGCTACCTGATCCTCTGTGCTGACATAAACTAGATCAATAAGACCTAGTAAAATCCTCTCCCGCACATAGTGATAATGCACCTCAATGTGCTTTGTTCTAGCATGATAGACTGGATTATTTTCCAAGTGTATACTACTCATGTTGTCACAATAAATGTCAACTGGCCCATCTGTAGGCTGATGCATATCATAAAGTAGCTTATGCAACCAAGCTACCTCACATGCAGCCATTGCTGCACCCCTGTACTCAGCCTCTGTGCTCGACAAGGCAACTGTAGGTTGTTTCTTGCTGCTCCAAGTGACTGCAGCACTCCCAAAAGAGAACACATATCCACTGGTAGATCGTCTATCAGAAATACTACCAGCCCAATCAGCATCAGTGTATCCATGTAACTGTATCTGAACCCCAGTCTCATAAAATAGTCCATACTACAATGTGGACTTCACATATCTAAATATGCGTCTAGCCGCATCCAAATGTGGTTTCCTTGGAGCCTGTATAAACTGACTTACCAATCCAACAGCATAGCTCAAATCTGGCCTGGTAATAGTCATATAAATCAAACTTCCTACTATGCGTCTGTACATAGTAGGGTCTTCCAGAAGCTCACCTGCATCTGCACTCAGCTTCACATTCTACTCCAAAGGAACTGAAATAGGCTTATAGCCTGTCATCCCATATTTGGACAGCATGTCCAATCCATATTGCCTCTGCAAGAGCCATATCCCACTTGGTGATCTAATCACCTCAATGCCCAAGAAATAATGCAGCTCTCCCAAATCCTTCATCTCAAACTTTTGCTTCAATAGCATTTTCACATGAAGGATATCTTCATCACTATCACCTGTGATAATCAAATCATCAACATAAATGACAAGCAGCATAATACCTTTCTCTGTTTTTCTCACATAAAGTGAGAAATCTGCCTTGGAAATCTGAAAGCCAATAGTGACAAGATACTGTCCTATCTTGTCAGACCATGCTCTAGGTGCTTGCTTCAAGCCATACAAGGCTTTCTTCAACCTGCAAACAAACTCGGGATGAACAGCATGCACATAACCTGGTGGCTGCTCCATATAGACCTCTTCTTGCAAATCACCATGCAAGAAGGCATTCTTTACATCCATCTGATGTAAAGACCATCCCTTTGATGCAGCCATAGCAATGACTGCTCTTACGATTCCCATCCTTGCAACCAGACTGAATGTTTCTTCATAGTCAATGCCATATGTTTGTGCATACCCCTTGACTACTAATCTTGCCTTGTATCTGTTCACAGAACCATCTGCGTTGTGCTCCACCTTATAAACCCACTTACATCTAATTGCATTCTTATCTTTAGATAAAGGTACCAACTCCCATGTAGCATTTGCTTCCAAGGCATCCATTTCTTCATCCATAGCTTTCTCCCATTTTTCTTTTCCCATGGCTTGCTCAAAAGAAGTGGGTTCTAGTTCCTGTATCACTTTGACTATATATGCATAGTGAATGGCTGTAAATCCATCATATTTCAGCCTATCCACAGGATACCTAGCTCTGGTAGACCTACAAAAAGTAGGCTCACTTCCAGGTGCTCTCAAATCATCCCTGGTCTTCCTTACTTCAGGTGTAACAATAGAAGGAATACCCAACTCATCATCAATGCTCTGTTCTGAGCCACTGGATTCACCATCCACATAAGAGTGACCTGCATTCACATCAAACATGGGCTGATCTACCTTCTCTTTTCCTTTTTGTGATACCTGCATACCACTATCTGCATTGCTTTGAGAAGATTCTCCTGATCTCAATTTGCCTGTCCATGGCGAAGAATGTGAACCACTGCTAGAGGACACTCCAGGTCCACTAATATCTTGTGACTGCTGCTGTGAATTCTGTGCAGCATTACCATTTTGTGCATCTACATTATCAATCACATTTACTGGTTTATACCAGCTACTCATCTCATCAAAAACAACATCTCTGCTCACTGTAAACTTACGAGAAGAAGGGTTATAGCATCTATACCCTTTCTGCTGCAAAGAGTAATCAATAAAGATACACTTCTCAGCTTTTGGATCCAATTTGGATCTCAACTCATCTGGCACATGAACATAGGCAATGCAACCAAAAATTTTCAAATGAGAAATATCTGGTTTCCTACCAGTATACCTCTCCTCTGGAGTCATCCCATGTATTGTTGCACTGGGAGTTCTATTCATTATGTAGACTGCTGTAGCAACTGCTTCAGCCCAGTAAAAATCTGGCAAGTCTTTTTCATTGAGCATGGCACGAGATACCTCTCCAATATGCCTGTTTTTTCTTTCTGCAATTCCATTTTGTTGTGGGGTATGACTGCATGAATATTGTTGCTTTATGCCATGCTCCTGCAGGAATCTTGCAAACTCATTTGAGAGGTACTCTCCCCCTCTTAGGCATTTTATTTGTAGGCCTATTTCTTTTTCAACCATAGCTTTAAGAGTTTTGAAATGCCCAAAAACTTCACTTTTCTTTTTCATAAAATACACCCAAACTTTTCTGCTATAGTCATCAATAAAAGTGACAAAATAATGACAGCCTCCAAGAGATGCAGCTTTAGTAGTCCACACATTAGAGTGGATTAATTCCAATGGCTTCTCACTCTCTTGAACATGTCTAGGAAATGGTTTCCTTACCTGTTTTCCAAACTGACAGGCTTCACATACCTTATGCATTTCTGCAACCTTGAATTTTGGCAATCCTGCAACAGTATTTTGGGCCTGCATTGATTTAAATCACTGTACATTAACATGACCAATGTGTTTATGCCAGATATCAATATCTGCAACTACACCAGTCCCATGTGCAAACATTGCTGCACTCAATTCAGGCATGTCTGCATCCAATGTAAACATTCTGCCCTTCTTCTTTCCTTTTGCTATCAAGCGACCTTTATTTTTCATATCCTCAACAAAGCATCCATGAGGATTAAATCTGACCTGCAAGCCCTGCTCAACCATTTGACCAACAGAAACCAGATTCTTGGTGATATTCGGGACATGAAATACATCTGACAGGTATTTCTTTTTCCCATCCTGCATAGACAAAGGAAATTTTCCAATTTGCACAATAGGATGTGCAGTATCATCACCAGTCTCCACAAATCCTGGTTTTTCCATTTTTCTTGCATCCTACATCCATTCTGCATGACCTGTCATGTGGTTTGATGTACCTGAGTCGACATACCACACTTCGTTGCTTTCTTTTGCACTTGTCACAGAATTGTTCATGTGTTGCACCATAAACAAATGCTCATTTCTGTCATCACCCTGTCTACTAGAAGATGCATAATTTCCTTGTTACAATTTCCCATTCATGATGTCATTCTGCTTTTTATAGCATTCTTTAGCCACATGACCCATTTTACCACAGTAGTAGCATTCAACATTGCTGTTTGCATTTTGGCCTCTTTGCCATCCACCACGACCTCTTTGGCTCCCCTACCTCTAGAGGCTCACTGCTAACAAACTCTACACTGCCTCCTGTGTTGATGAAACACAAAAAGATTTCTGAGAAAATACTTTAGATAGTGAGGTAAAGCCAACCCCTTGCATACCCGGAGTCATTTCCAATGTACCTTCCCCTAGCTTCTTCGCGAACAAGGTAATGGACCTCTTTTTGGTTTCTGATTTTACCACTATTGGTGGTTGTGGAAACAAAGAAATTATGCCCCCTGATTTCTGCAACCCGGGACTTCCCTCAAGTTCCTGAGAGCCCATCTGCACTTGACGCTTTCCTTTCTCCATCGACACTGTATCCCACACTAACTTCCTCTTTTTGTAATCCACAGACTATCCATGCTCTACATTCTTACTCAAACTAACCTTTGAACCAGATTTTGTCAAAGTAACATTCAACACATGAGAATAGATAGCACTCAGATATGGTGATAGTTTGGCAAGAGAAGGAGAATGCCTCTTATCCCTAGGCTTAGACAATTGTAGACGATCAAATATAAAAGATGCCCAATCTATTTTTGACCCTCTCTTAGCATGAAAGATAGGAGAAAAAGCCTCCTTGGACATGTATGTTGTTTTGGCTAATAAACACACCTTGTCAAGATACTAGAAAAAATGTGAGCTTCTCAGCTTACCACAATTTTGCACCATGTAATAGGACCGAGTTCCTTCTACTACCGCAAATTCTTGACACATAATATTGTCGAAAATCTTTTTTGTCCTCTGAGTTGGATTGTGCAGGACTTTGAAGACTTCTGCCACCAACTTAGGGGCAACCTCCTTATCTTCCACTATATATCCTGCATTTTCTTGCAGATGTGCTAACTGTCTCTCAGCAAACTCATTCTTCTCCCACTGATCCCAAGGCAAACATGCATATTCATAGAGACCAACACGACATAGCCATGACTTTATGTCACGATCATGCGCAACCAACTTCCCCTCTGCTTCATTCTCCTTTGCACCATCACCTCTTGATTCTGCCTCTTCACTTTCTTCCACGCCATGCAATACCTCGCGAGTCGGCCCTATCAACTCTTCCATGGTGATGCACATTGACCGGGTTTGAGTCATAGATTCAATGGTGAGTTCTAATGCGCTCTCAGCCTACTTCTTCAGAAAACTCTCAGAAAACATTTCGGTGGCAACACTAAGTAGCAATAAGAAGCACTACAAAGACATTTGGCACGCTTGAGTAAGAAAAGGAAAATGTCGACATGCATATATATCATGTTTAAGTAGTGGATTAGGTGTGTCGCCCTCATAATGAACTCCCTCAAAAAGTGCACCCCGCACAAAACCATTCCTCCATTTTTTTTAAATTTCTCTCACTTCGAGGTTAGCGTTCGTGCACCAACTCTCCCATCAAGATGACTTATTGAAGGACAAACTAGCTTTGCAAATCCCCAACACATCACTTCATCACCTTTCATATTCCACTTTTCGGAATCCTTACAAATCCCATTCCACTTTTGCACTAATGATGACTCACCAACTGCCTTCTCTTCCAATAATTTCGCCTGAACTGCTATTGGCATATCCAAGACTCCTTCAATCCATATAACAGAAATATATGATGCTTTGTTAACCATCCAGTGAGGTAGGTATGGTATTTTTCCATAAAACTTCTTCAATCGGAAACCATTCACTGGCTTGGGTACCAGGGTTCCAAAGACATCCTATGATTTGAAAGTACCTCGGCCCAACTCCTCAACAATTTGATAAGGACCATAGTATCTAAATTTCAACTTACCTGGGTGTGGCCTAAGCTTGGAATCGTACAACATGACCCAATCATTTTTCTGAAAATTTTTTAATCTCACCTGTCTTGCCATCCAAGCTTGCCTTCTATTCTAAGCTACCTCCATGACATAAGCACTTTGAATCTAATCTTCCTCCAATCTCAACAACTACCTTTGCCTATGTAGAACTGAATCTTCAGGGCTTATGCTGAACTGCCAACCTTAAACTAGGCACCACATACTCCATAGGCACCAATGCTTCAATGCCATAAACTAACTTGAAGGGTGTCATGCCAGTGACAATTTTGTATGCAGTTCTGAACTACCATAGTGCAGAATCTAATTTGTCATCCCAATTGGATCGGTTTTCTTCAACAATTTTCTTCAGAATTCTGACAAGCACCTTGTTTGTACTTTCTGCAAGTCCATTGGCCTGTGGGTGATATGGGGTAGACTTCTTATGCAAAATCATATGTTTAGATGTAGTTTAGCTTTATTGTTTTATTTTGGATATTATTTCTTGTAAATATCCTAAAATTTTGCAAAAAACTTCTAGAATAGGATAACACGTAAAAAGAAAGTGGCTTTTCAGCCAATTTTGGGAGACCTCAAGCAAAAAGAAGGAAGTTTCGAAATCGCATGATGCATGATCGCAATTTACAGGTAGTCGACATGCAACAAATAGCACTTGGAGCCCCAAGAGAGACACCAAGGAAAGGGGGATTCTACTGTAAGAAAATTTATCTTGTAACATCAACAAGCTTTTATTTCATTCTTTTTTATAAACAAAATAAGGAAAACAAAAAATCTTCACATAATATCATAGTAGATATCTCCCACGGATTTGATAGAATCAACCAAAATCTTCAACATCTTCATAGAATCCATCAATAGAACAAACAACATAAAAAATACACCATTTTTGAATGGAAATCAATCACATAGTATTCATCTTCAATGTCTTCATTGTTTTCTCTCTCAATCTCTCATATACAGATACAATGTTTTCATAGAATAATTGGCTATTTTTTACTCTCTCTCTCTCTCTCAATAATACATCATCTCCTCACTAAAATACTCAATAATGAATCTCAATAATCCTTCTTAGGTCATGGATGCACCTCCCAAGAGGTATGGGAGGTATGAAAGGGCACCAGAGCCACTACAGTGTCTCTTCATAACTCACTACTGTCACTGTCACTTCAGTCTTCTCTTTATCTTTAGCAGAGCAGCTGCTTTTTCCATTTGTTTAGCTCTTTTGAACTTAGATTCATCCTTTCCAAAATATAGAAAAAAAATTCAAAGCCACACATACATTCTACAAAACACTTATAGAAGATCTACAGAACAGAACATAACACGAACATAGCAGAGACAGAGGCTCTACAGAAGGTTTACAAAGGGTTACAGAAGGTCATCAGAGAACAATAGATCCTCCTAATTCAGTCTTTTTCCACTCTCAACATATCCCCACACTTAGAAAGTAAGCGTCCCCGTGACCTAAGGAAAAGAAGAATGTAAGTTCAGTAAAGAGCTCAATTTTATCTTCTTTCGTATCTTCAACAATCACTCCACCACAACCCCAACTTATCACCTGTATATCTGATAACACTACAACGAAAGGAAAACACCCGTTTGGATATTATCTCCATTTTTTTTAAACTTGTTAACAACACAAATTCATAAAGGATATAAGAGTTTTCTTTAAATTAGCATCATCTTCTACTAGCTTGTAGTCCAACATCTTCTTCATCAATCTAGCTTCAACTTCAGCTCCATCCAACAAAGATAAACAATATATACATACCACATATACAACTCACACAAACACAACATCAGGTAATCTGAATGGCACATGCCCCCAAAAAATGGAGAGCGCAGAAAAAGATTTTCATTAAAGAAAAATAATTGATACATCCAAAAAGGACTCCACTGCTCACAGCAGGATGTAGACCTTCTTCTTAAACTTCATGCTAGACTTGAGACGCTCCAAAGTTTTACTCTCATCTACAAAATGCAAAGGCACATTCCAGAGGAACTGTATACAACAGATCCTTTCCAGAAAAATAAGAAACCTGGTAGGGAAAGCTTGTGCGAAGTAATACAGAATATCCATCTGAGTAGCAGTCACATCCACATTTGAATTGATGATCAAACTGGAGATACACTTGCAAGTGTTCAGATTAGACTACTGATGCACAAAAGCAAAGTACCAACAAAAATGAGTTGCAAGACGTATAGAGGTATCCTCAGAATGAGCATGCACACGAGCAAAATGAAGGTAAGAGTTCGAACATGCTGCAGAGGTATCCCAGGACCCTAGAATGAAAGGCCATGCAGTGCCCATTATCGTCGATGAAGTATGTCACTATTATACCCTGGTGTATCTAGCACTGCTTGAGGAGGAAGGTTAATGCAATCGAAAGGAGAGGGAAATGCATTAAGACGAGATCATTGTAAAGGAGGATAGGATAGATCATAAAAAGAAGGAAAATGAAGAGATAAGGAAGATGAAAGAGATGGAAAATTCAGCAAAAACTTATGAAGGGAATCTACTGAGAAAACAGAAAGGAACATGAGGAACTACAGGAGGAGGTTCAGAAGGGGTAGGCGATAATGTCGGATCGGCAATGAAAGGACAAAAAGTAAAAATAGGAATGTGAGGGGAATTAGAAGGAGTAAAGGACAACAGAGGAATAGTGTCAGGGTTGGAAGTGAGGAGGAAAATATACAACGGAAAACGATAGGACATAAGAGAATAAGACAAAAGATCAGTGGGATCTAATGGATAAAAAGAACAACGATAAGCAAGATCTTGGAAAAAAGAATAAGTGAATAATGGATGATCAGCAATATGATGCAACAATTGAGTTTGCAAAGGCTGGATATCAAATTTGTGGAATACACCCCTAAGACGATGAGATTCCAAAGCAACATCCTCCAAAGGTAGATGCCAAGCATGTCCTCTACACTAAGACATCTACTCATGATTATGCTTCAAACTATCTACTAGCAAGAGCTCAAGTGAGTACACATACATCACTGCTTGTAAAATTGCATCTCCCACATAAAGATTCAAATCCTCCTCATCAAGAATCTGCAAATGCCCTGTAAGATACATGAAGGACAGCAACTGTACTTCATGCGAAATCAGCTCATTAACAAATCTGTCAAACATAGACTTTAGTAAATCTGCAGACCACAAATTCTACCACCCATCCTTTGGAGGTTCTAAATCCACATTGCTCAAAGAGATATACAAGGCAAAACGCTGCTGATTATACTTGATCTAGAAAGACACTTAGCATAACTAGTAAAATCATCTTGCACATTCATACGTTGTTGAAGGCATTCTACCTTAGCAAAAAAACTATTACACAACTTCTCCTTCTATTGTAACTGGTCAAGCTCCTCGTTGGAAAATACTATAGTAGAAACCACAAGAGGTGGAGGAATAGAAAGAGTAACAATCTTCTGATTAAGCTTTTCAATCATCTTCTTCTGTGACTCAATAGTTTCCTGAGAAGATTGTAGCCGACCCTCACAAGTACCCATCCTACTGGCTAAGTCGATCATCTCCTCAAGGGCATAATTCTTCTCTTTAGTCAAAGACACATTCTTTGCTTCCAGGGTAACTACTTGAGCTTCTAACTTCTGAATGGTGGCCTTCTGGGAATCCATCAAGATAGTAGCTTCAGTCATTTGTTTGTGAATATCTGTGAGGGCGGCTTTCTCAGATGCTAGATCCTCCAAAGCCTTACTTAATTAACTAGTCAGGGAATCCACTTTGTCGTGCAAGGAAGTATACACCCTTGTGTAAATGGACTGAAGACAAGTAGTTAGTGAAGTCTCCAATGTAGCCTAGACACCAGAAACTAGCTAAGGAAGCAAAGGTCCAGCTAACATTGTTTGTAAGAAAGCAGGGATCTATTTATCCAACTACCCATCCCTTTGTGTTGCAAATAGATTAGGACATGACAAGAATAAAGGAAGGGAACTAGTAGAAACAGGAGGAATGGATTCCTGTGCAGGAGAATCAGAAACTAAAATAGAAACAGGACTAAGGGGTCCTTTAGTACGTAATCTTTTACTGCGAGAGAATCTAGCAAGGGGCTCATCCTCCAAATCAGAATTGGGTTATAATGGAGGAGGAGTTGGAACAAAAGGTTGCAGCTACTTTGGAAGAGAAGCAGGATCAGGAATTGACACACCACCAGGAGGAGGTGCAAGGGAGATAATCTTCTGAAGAAAAACATCGTAGGAGACATTACTGCCCTGACCTTTTCAAACTCTCTGAAAATGATGATCCATCTTCACGAGCATGAATGCTGCCCAATTGAACTTGGCTCCCTCCAAGATCCTAACAAAAGTAATGAATAACTCCTTGGAGAGACATTTGGAAGCAGGCTTCCCTGACATGAGCCTGTCTTGTAGAAACTCGCAAAGTTGTTTCCATACCGGGGAGGAGATGTGAGCTACAGAAACCCCAGAACTTGTGATAACTTTACTGGAGACCAAAGGAGTAGAGGTTTCTTTCTGCAAGAGAGAAAGGATCTCCTCAACTCTCAATAATTGATTTCCACTAGGGACGAAAGATGATGAAAGAGGTAAACACAACGCATCACTGATATTGGTTGTGGATAAGCAAAAGCCTCGGTTATAAACCGAGCCAAATTGGTTCTTGAAGGATGCAAGGAAGGAGTAGTAAATCGTGTTGTTCACTGGTGGAAACTTCAAAGCCACAAAAGAACGAAGACCAGCACGACGAATGCAATCTTCCTCCAGGAGAAGAGCATAGTCATACATCGGCAACGGCACATATTGGATGACAATAGGAGGAATAGAGGTAGATGCCATTCAGACTACATAGGAGACCCACACACACAACCAAGGAAAAAGATGAAAATTTTCTTGCAAAACCCAAACAAATCAACACTGAGAAGAATATCAAAACAAAGGATAGACGACCACCAAATTGGACCAGACTTCCCCAAAACAATCCACATCCTACAAAAAAATTTTGACAAGACCTACGCACTCATGTGACCGAAAGCTTCATGCTATGCAACAAGCAAACACCCAAGACCCCGTGAAATCAAGCAATCAAAAATAAAAACGCAAACACACCATACCCCAGACAATGACCAAACTCAAACAAAATCCAAGACTTGGACCAACAGAATAAAGACAGATGAATAAGATCGACATCTCTGACTTAACAAATCCCAATCCCCATAAACGCATTGCGTAAACCTATGGTGCAGTGAATGTGGATGGGTGAACACTATCGAATTCATTTTAACCATGTACAAATTAGATTGTAGTTCGTTATTAATTAGCCATTAATGCATAGTGAGTCGATTTTGCAATCCCAACCCCTACTTAGACTGACTTGACTGACTGGGGGTCTCTAAATATGCAATTCGTTGTTACAACTTATATGATCTATGGCGCAAAGCGCATGCATGCATGATGGTGAGGGTTCATTTTAATTACAAATAAATTGTGTCTGTAGCGCATGTGCATGTGCACTGTGGATTTATTTTAGAAAATTATGTGGGTTATTGTCCCATATGCTCATGCAACAGTGGGGTTCCTTTTACAATGAACGGTCAGGTTTCTTTTAAATTAAAAATTAATGAAGTGCATTCTGTTTATTTGGTGGGTGCAACAGTCGGTTGATTTTATTACAATTACATGTATGTTACGAAGAGAAAAAAACCTGGTAATGGGCGGGGCTGTCAGCAAAGTCTGATACCACGTCCTCAAAAAAAAAGGCGCAATCCACAAATATTTTACACAACAGACAAGAGGTCGACTAAAACTAGTCGTCCTATCATACAGAAAAACAAAAAAAAAACTAACACATTGACCACAAAGAATAAAACAAATGATACGTATGTCCAAAACAAAAAGATGGGTATGTTGGGATGTTGAATTGATTGGGATTTATGGTTATGATGTTTTATTTTTTTAATAATATGTTTTGGTGTTTTTTTTTAAAGGATGTGAACATGAAATTTCAGCAAAACCAATCATGAGCATCAAGTGTCAAAAGGGTAATCAGATTTCATTCACATTTTTCAGCTCATTATTGAGATTGAAAATGAATTTTGCATGAATTTGGGCAAAAAATTAGGATTTTTTCTTCAAATAATAATTTGGCCACTTAGGAAAGCATTTTCAATTGAGAAATGATTGACAAAAGGGACAAAGAAGTTTGTAGAAATTTTTGAAATTTTTTAGAAATTATGTCGACATTTTTATCAAATTTTAATGAATTTTGGCCAGTTTTTTAATGTTTTTGAAAAGAATTTTCAATTTTCGAATTTTTTGAAATGTTTTTTGATATTTTCAGCTTAAAAAATATTTCAGTCGTTTGCATAATTATTGAAGATTTTTCAATCATTTTTCTGTAATTTGGAATTTTAATTGAATTTTAATAATTATTTGAATTTGGATTTGTTTTTAGAGATTTCGGAATTTGACGTACCCGTGACCGCATATGAACGGCTACTGAGAGTGTGACTGCGTACGAATGGCTGCAAGACCCTACCGCACGAACAAGGCGGACGCGCATCCTCGCGCGTGAACGCACGCGAACAACAAGAACACCATGACCACGTACAGTGGCGTGTGACCGATCACGATGAAGACCCGCAAGCCCCACCAAAAAGTCTACCGCTGCGCACGAAGGGGGGCAAACAAGGGTTGAGGGTAAAGGGCAGAGGTAAGGGGTGGGACAGGGGGCTTAAGTGGGGGGTGAGGTAAAGTGAGAGAAGGGGGGGTAAATTTGGGGAGGGGGGTTAAATTTGGGGGGAGGGGGGGGTCAAAGTAGAGGGGGGGATTTGGGGGTGGGTAGGGTGGCAATGGGGGAATAAGTGGGGGGAGGAAGAAGTAGGCAAGTGGTGAAGGAGGAGGAGAAAGGGGTGGGAGAGGAGGAGAAGAAGGTGGTGGAGGAGGAGAAGGGGGTGGGAGAGGAGGAGGAGGAGAAGAAGGTGGTGGTGGTGGAGGAGGAGGAGGAGAAGGGGATGGGAGAGGAGGAAGAGGAGGAGGAGGAGAAGGTGGTGCAGAGGGCGATGTGGGCCGCAGAGGAGGCAAGTAGCGGACGGGGAGCAAGCGGCGGATGAGGTGCAGGCGGGCGGTGGCAGAGAGAGGAAGGGGAGGAAGAAGAAGAAGAGAAGGAAGAGGAGGGGAGGGAGGGGGAAGGAAAAGGGGAGGAGAAGGAGGGAAGAAGAGGGAGGAGGAGGAGGGAAGAAGACATGGAGAGAGAAAGAGAAGGAGAGAGAAGGAAGAAGAGAGAGAACAAGAAGGGAAAAAAAACAGTTGGATGGGGAGGGGGGAGAAATCTTTTTTTTAAATTAAGAAATGTTTTTTTTCTCTTTTTTTTCTTTTTGTTTTGTTTTCGTGTGTGTGTTTTTTTTGTTTGTTTTTTCTGTTTTTGTTTTGTTTTTTTGTTTTTTTGTTTGGGTTTGTTTTTTGTTTTCGTGTTTTATTTTGTTGTTTTTTGTTTTTTTTTTATTTGGTTTGGTTTGGTTTGGTTTTTTTAAAACAAAAAAGAAAGAAAAATAAAAGAAAGAAAGAAGGGATGGAGACCATCCCCGTCTTTTGCACGTGCATGGGGCGAGGGTAAAAAAATTTGCAGTGACGGGATTGAACACGGCCGGGACATCGGAACGAAAAGGCGTGAAGGCAAAGCACATGGAAACTTGGGCAAAACAAAGAAAAATTAATCACGCACAAATCGTGCATAAAAACACAATGATGTAAAAAGGAAAACTGAGCCAGAAGGTGAGAGGGAGATGGCGAAAAAGTGTAACGGGGTATCCGGGATCAAATCAGAGCGTTCCCATGGGAAAAAGGTAAAAAACAGGCCCAAAAACCCATACAATAATTAATATCAAAGAATCCATTTACCGAAAGGAAACACAGGAAAAAGAAAATTGGTGGGAAAAGTTATACTGGACAGGCCCATGTTAGAACACAGGTCCGACGAAGATAAGACCCGTTCACATGGAAAAAACCCAAAAAATCAACCCTGATACGAGATACAGAAATTAATATAAAAAGAACGAGGCACCGGAACAAAGGGAAATAAAAAGAAAAATGTCTGTGGGAATGGGATTCATAGGGCACATCAAAACGCACTTCCGATGGAGTTAGAAGAGGTTCATATGTGAAAAACACCAAAAGTAGAACCGAAAATATAGTGAAAATTTAATAACGAAAAATACAGCGATTGAAATAGGGTGGAGAAAAAATATATATATATAAGGAAAGGCTGGCAGGACACAGTAGTCAAATGAAGCTGGAATTCCGGTGAAAATAGGACATGTTCACATGGAAAAATATAAAAAATATGCATGAAAATAGCCCGAAAACACACAAAAATTAATATCAGATGAACCGTGCATCGGAAGGATGGGGACGAAAAGGAAAAATGTCAGGGGGAAGATGGAGGACAGGGTTGTCATGTCAGATTGTTGTTCAGAGGCAATAAAGGTGCATTCACATGGAAGACCGACGAGAAATACTTCAAAAATTAATAACTCAAGAACCGTCGGCCGGAACAGAGGTTGGTAAAAAGGAAAAATGGTCAGGTCAAAGGGACAAACAAATCTATAAGGTGGGAGGGGGGCCTCAATGAACGTAGGATGTATTCACATGAAAAAACATCACAATAAGAAATAAAGGGAAAAAGAGAAGGAACGGCCCCAAGGGGAGGTTGAACATGGACGGGTGGGTGGGGAAGGGACCCCATCAGGGTAAAATTGGGTCATGGTATACATGCATGATTAAAGTGAGGCATATGCAGGGGGTATGCATCATAGATGTGCAAGGACTCGTCCCCACACTGAAAACCTTAACGGACATGGTTAGATGTAGCAAGTAGCAACACAACCTAGGACTTGTAAACCGACTGGACTCTGGCGTCCCCACACTTAAAACATAACGTACACTTGCAATCATAAGAATAGGGTTAGAAAGACTTGGTCCATTTCGCGTATGGTCAAAGGAACCGTCACTGCTACTACAAAAGGGTTGGAGTTGACTGCAGGAGGTACTACGTCTCACTCCACCATTTAGCCAGCATGGCAAGGACCTTGCAACAACACCCAAAGAGGTAGTTTTGATGAAGCCTGTCGGGGGAGGTGTCATTAACAAAGTATAGTCACTCAGCTCACTGGCACTCAGATGGGATGAGAGAATAGTCACTCGCCCCGTAACTTACATCACTCAAGTTAATAATGATGAAACCCAAATCTCACACCCGGTTTAGGAATCGACAAGGGGGTGGTGTAGAGGGAGTATGCCAGGGTGCACAATTGATGGTGCATCAGTGCATCTAGCCTGTCTGGCATAGGTGCAAGCAGGAAGGCCAGGGAGCCTTGCAGTACCGTGTACAGAACAGAGTGACGTTGTCGTCGTGTTAAGGGCTGAAGGTGCAGAAGAGGAGTATGGGATTCAAAGTTCAGGAAGGGGAAATAGATTGGGGTTTAATAAGATCCGGGATTTAGAAATGATTTAGATACGGAAGAAGAATTCAAGTTTTTTCTCTATGTATTTAGCATACATAAACGGAAGAAATAACTCTATCTTGATTACATCAAATGCCTCTGGATACATACGTCATAACATAAAGGATATTTTTAGATTCTCAATCCAAATATGAATATCAAATGCAAGTTTTGATGACTTTTATTTCAAGTACATAGACGGATTGCAACTCTTTGGGACAAGTATTATGTTGATAGACTTCAAATACATTCAAGATTTGGGCCAATGGTACATGAAATGCATTGAAGGAGCATAATTTTAGCTTCAGCCATGTTTTAAAACAGAAAATTCCAGCCCATAATCAAGCTCAAAATGAGTGTATAAACTCATGAAGAAGCTCCTCTAATCATTAATGAACAAAGTCCTGATGAAAAGAGGTCATTTCCTTCCATTACAACCACATAAATCTCTTATTTGCTCATAAAAATGGACAAGAACAGTGGGCTGCCCTGTTTATGACTGGTTATTTCAGCCCATAACAGCCCATACACCTTCAAAATCCTCACCCTTTGCTTGCTCCAAAGTTACTCAAGTACTTGGGTACAAGTCGGGCTTCATTGGACCAAGAATGAGGTAGACAAAAATGAGAGAAGTCGTGCATAAGAGCAGGCTGAATACTTTTCTCTCAGATTTCCCCCTTTTACAGACTGTTACAACTTGTATTTTCATCAGAACAAATGGCAGAGAAGTGGAGCTCTCACCGTGTTTACATCTTCAGCTTCTGGTCTTGTTGATCTTCAGTTTCCATGCTCCAAAGCATGCACCATAGCTTCAGCTTTCTCCAATTGTGCTCAGGCTGTGCAGCCTGCATTTTGCGCCGAAAAATGTGGGTTGTTCCCTGCTTAGGCCCAGGTCACTTTTTGACCTACTCAGGTCACTTGCTGGTCACTTTAGTCTATTACTTCAGGTCCCCTGTGAACCTAGTGGACTTTTGGCAACTTTTGGCATTTTTCTTGAGTTCTGACCATATTTTTGCACTTGAATCAATGTGATTTATCTTGTAGACTATCAATTACTTCCAGTTGACCAAGTTGTAGGTTCCCATAGACTTATTTCTCATCAATATTGAAAATTATATGCTAAATACAAAAGAACTTATGTAACTAAGTTGGTTAATGTCTGAATTTTGTATGCAATTTCCTCTTATAACTCCTAGTGAAGTTCTTCTGTGTTCATAAGAATCCCATGATTTATATTATGAACAATAAATTCTTTGACATTCACCCCCTCCTAACCTGCACATCCTCAAGCATGTACCATTTCATAAGATTATAGGTTAAGGAGGGTCTTCTTCTGATATATCTTCATCTTCATCCTCTAAGTCGTTTTCTTCTTGCTTGTCTTCAAGTAGAGGGCTCATATCTAAGTCATCAAGCTCATAAGTTGAAGATTCTCTTCGTTTGAAGAGCTTGATTCATTTTCCGGCTATCGGTACTTTTATCATGGTCCCATCCATTTCAGCCAAAGAGTAAGTAGCATTATTATATACTACTTTTACAACATATGGTCCAAACCATCGCTTGGCTAACTTTCTATGAGCACTATATTGATTGTCCAAGCTGCTATCATAGACAAGGACCCAATCATTCTCTTGAATAGTTCTTGGACGGAGTCGATGATGTTTTTCAAACTTCTTCTTATTCTTTAATCTTGTTGTTTTCAGCCTTTCAATGGTTGTCCTGACATCTTCTGGCCTTCTTTCAAGTTGCCTTATGCGTAGAGTCAACAGTTCTTCTCTATTCATGCCTTCATCCCAAGGTAAGATACTCCATGTGACAATGGACTCCTCAATAGGCATGATAGGTGGTTGTCCATATATTAGTTCAGCCGACATATAACCTGTTACTGCACTATGGGTAGTTCTATCTGCCCATAATGTGAATGGTAGCATTCTAGGCCATTCCCTCATCTTTCCTTTGCAAGATTTTGCTAAAGCTTTAAGAATTGGTTGGTGACCTCTTTCACTCTTACCATTGCCTTCAGGGTTGTAGGCTGAAGTAAGAGATAGCTTAGTTCCCAATTGAGCAAAGAAATGGCGAGCTTCATCAGCATCCAATTCTCCTCTATCAGCAGTTACTTTGGCAACACATCCATACCTGCAAAATACTTCTTCAAGTAAAAATCTACAAACAGCATGAGTAGACTTTGTTGTCAAGGCTTTTCCTTCTACTTGATTTGTGAGATCTTCTCTAGCAAGTACTAGATATCTCATGTTCCAAATTCCTGTAGGCATGGTTACTAAATCAATAACCCATCTATAGTGAATGGATAAAGGATAGGTAGGCTGAAGCCCATCTCTATGCTTTACCATAGAGTACATTTGACAAACATGACAAGACTCAACAAAATGCTCAATGTCTTTATACATGTTTTGCCACCAAAATTTCTCTTTTATTTTGGCAAAAGTGCCCCATATGCCTCTATGACCAGCTAGTAGGCTTTCATGAAGTTCTTGCATGACTTGTCTTTGAGTCTTTTTGTCTCCTAAGACACGAACAGGCGCCCTTCCTTTCTTTTTCGCATGCCTCCAAAGGTAACCATCTTTAAGAAAAAAAACCATAAGCTTTTCTCTTAATTCTCTTAAACTCTTCATTAGTCCAATCTTCCTTCTTTGTCATAGTGCTCAAAAATTGGCCAATTTTTAGCCAATCATCTGCATAATACTCCTCTTTAAAGTGTGAACAAACCATAACAAAACATTGAGCATGCTGTTTACTAGCTGCCCACTGTCCTTCTTTGGTTGTTTCATCCTTCCTTGCTGATGTAAATTTTTTTTTAGTAGCTGAACCTGTTGTACTTGCTGTAATTATTGTTGTACCTGCATTTTTGCCTGCTAAATCAACATTAGATTCAGTTGTACTTGTTGTTTTCAGATTTGTACCTGCATTTACAGCATCATTTATAGACTCTGATTCTTTTTCATCCATCATTTCTTCTTAATCCTTATATCTGGCACGCGAAAGCATGTCAGCAACTGGATTATCTCTTCCTGCAATATGTTTCAAATCGGGATTTAAGGATTTAATATAGGCTATCCATCTTAGCATGGCTATGTCGGGAGTGGAACAGTTGGCAATCATGCCCAAGAGTGGAAGGCAATCTATTTCAACTATTACGTGTGTGCCCATGAAGTACTCCCTGTCACATTTCAATGCTGTTACTACTCCCCAAAGTTTTGTTTTAATTTGAGCATACCTTCTTTGTCGTTCATTAAGAACCTTTGCTCCAAAGCGGATTGCATATCTATTGCCTTCAAGGTCATCTTGACCAACTTCCCATCCTATTCCAATAGGACTTCTGTCCACTGTGAGTATAATGGGCGGTCCATTAGAGTAATTAGCCCTCTTTGAGGTGGGGGCTGAAATCAGCAATTTCTTCAGTTTCCGAATTGCTTGAGTATGTTCTTTTTCCCATATAAACCTTTGACCTTTTCTTAGCAGTTGATAAAGTCTTTCAGTAACATGAGCAAAATGTGGTATCCAAATAAGGTAGAAGACACATGCACCAAGAAATCTTCTCGCCTCTGAAACATTTGTACATATTTCCTGCATTTTGCTGATATCATCTATTTTGGATGGAGAAGGCTTTCGGCCATATGGACCACACATATGCTCAACCACAAGAACTTCTTCGACTCCGAAAACATATTTAGCTCTTGAAAGAGTAAGATGGACTTCTTCTAATTTAGACAAGATTTGAGCACAATCATTGATATGATCGGAAACAAACTTACGACATCCAAGTTCATTGAGTTCTTCATTTTTCTCATGAACTTCACATCCTTTGATTGTAACATCATCAAGAAAAGGAAGAGTTAATTGAGGAATATAATCCCTCAATACTTTATGCATGGCATTCATCATGTGAGCTACTGAATTCGTAGCTTCTTGAGGTAGAGTATACATGCGGACTAAGCCAAGAGGTGTCTTCATTGTGGTAATGTCTCGACTTTCCAAAGCAAGCTGAAATTGGTCATAGCCTGAATATAAATCTCCCATGGAATAGATTGCTCTACCTGCAAAAGCTTCAGCAAACTCATCAACAATGTGACTTTATTGACAGGCTGTAAATCTTGAATGAATCGCAAAGATCCATTCTTCTTAGGCACGGTAAACCATCGGTTGGAATATGGAGCTGAAGATGGCTCCAATATTCGCATTTTTATCTTTTCATTTAGAAGTTCCAATAACTTAGGCAAATGAGCCCTTGGTACCGGAATTGGTTTAAGATTCCAAGGAACCGTAAAAATCACCATTGGTGCCACAATGCTTGGATCCACATAGCCAATTTCATGTGGCTGAAATGAAAAAGCTTTGCCATGATTCTTTAACATCTGCATGAAGATTTTCTTTTCAGCCGGCAAGAGGAAAGAGTCTTCACCAATTTTTAGTTTTTGTAGACTTTCTGCTGTAAATTGGTGACCAATATCTTTAGGATCACGAAGGCTTGGCTGTTTGGATACCCTTTCTGCTAGTCCTTCACTTTTAGGTGGTAAAGGAGTAGCCACCGCCTTGACCTTTTTATCAACTATTTTATGCTTTGTTTCTACTCTTACTTCATCCTTGTTTGGCTGTCCAAAAGCTTCATAATCTGCAAATTCTTGAATTATGTTATACATACCCAATGTACATATCTGTATGGACTGGTTTTTAGCTTGATTTTCTACATGAACGGCTGTATAAATTTCAGCCATTGTATCATTATAATTCAGCCCATAAAATAGCCCTGAAATTTCTTCATCTTTAGGTAAAACATCAATTTGCTTCAACTTTTGTTCCATATGGCACAAATACTTTCTTTCAGCCCTATTCATGGCTGAAAACTATTTATAACAGCCCATACTATTGGTTGTAAAAACATGCAAATCAGCTTTTGGCCTTGCCTCCTTTATAGGTGGAGGCAATTTTTTATGACATGATGCACTGCCATAGCCTCCACTTATAGCAGCGCTCCCCGAAAACCCTTAAATTCTCGGGCATTAGAAGGAACAAGATGATCTCTCAATCGATCCCTATTCCGGTGTGGTGATTAACACAGACGGTCAGGAATTGGACAGCTTTGTCATTATCCTTACTTCTTATCCGAGCATATGATGAACCATCATCAAGAGCTTTTGTCTCTAAACGAGACTCAAAAATAAATGGTTCTCCAAGAATGATAGGATAGCTGCAGGAATCTTGAACAAAGAAATGAAATTCATCGTCTACATTACCAATAGTAACTTGTACATAAGGACATACTGCATAAAGATCGCCAGAAGAGTTATTGGCTGCCTTCATGCGCCATCCTAGGTCCACATCAATGGGCCATCTGCCATTCTCATAGAGACTTCTTGACATAACATTAATCTCCGAACCATGGTCTATAAGGGCAATGCAAGGAGTTTCTTTTTCACTGATTTTGACAACGGTTTTAGTAGTCGCCCTTGCCCAATGGGTACGGGAGTAGTGACTACTAGGAATAAAGTGAGCATCACTTTCTTCTTGCATATTATGAAGATGAGCTTCTTTCTTACGCATGGGTTGCACTTTAGATTGAGAAATCCCCACCATAATGGCTTCTTCAGTTTCTGCGTCATAAATGTCTTCATCTTTGGCTTCTATGGCTGCAATCAATTCTTTGATTGCCTCCAATCGAATCCCTTGAGATTTCAGCTTCTCTTCATCCTGCAAATACACATTAAGTGCTTGCAAAAAATTATGTACAGACTCTTCAGTTTCCTCACCAACATATTGTCTTTTTCATTTAATTACATCAATTATTACATCATGAAATCCTCGTTTTGCAATTCTGAGAATTTCACCTAATGTAAATTCAATTCCACTTCCAAGAATCCTTTCTTCTAGGATCCGATTTAGATCAGTTGCGGTCTCTATGTCTGACTGCAACTTGTAACTGGGATGTTTGCTTTTTCTTTTTCCTTCTTTCTTCTTTGCTTGAGGGGCATCTCCCATGTCAAGCTCTGGCGGTGGAGGATTTTCAACAGCCTTTTGTTGGTCTAGTTTACTTCTTGTTACGCGTTTAGTTGGCCCTGAAGAAGAAGGACCAGCAACATTCTCATCTCTTATTCTCTTTTCTTCTATCATGGCTTCATGATTATTAATTTCAGCTAACCGAGCAAAAGCTGAAAATGAATCCACAGGCTCGGTCCAACCGGTTCTTCCTCAGATACATTGACTGGCAGTGGTTAAATCATCTTTAGTTGCCTTGCCTTGCTCCATGCGATCCAAGGCCTGCATCCATACTTTAGATTTAGCATTAATTTTACATGCTTTAACAACTTCATTAGTTGGTTCAATTTGTAGCCCATAGGTTGATGCATCAACAGCTGCATAGGCTATTCTTGTTGCCAAATCCTCCAATCTTTTCTTCATGCCACCATTGCCGAAGTTTGGCTCAAGAGAAAGCCCGGTTTCGGTTGCATGAATTTTACCATCCTTCCAAAAGACTAATTTTTGTGCTTCAACTTCACGGAATGCACCGCACTCCCTCTTATCAGGCTGTAGGCTATCACACCAAATACATTGTCTTTTAAAGCCTTCTCGTACAGGCCTTTGGGCAGTTGACCGCGACCCCTTTCTTCTACTTTTACATCAAGCCTTTCCACTTTAGAATTAATCTCCGTTAGATTAAGATGGAGATCCCGCATGCTTTTAATTAGCTCATCCATGACATCCTTCTTTGGAGATGGAGCAGCGGAATTTCTTGGTTGCTCGGCCATAGAGACAGGAGGTCGAGAAACTGGAACATGCTCCTTCATGGATTCAGTTGATGCAGGGGTTGATCCCCATCTTAGGCGCAACCGCTCTCTTCGAGCAATCATATTAATTGCTTCAGTGACATCACTCCAAGCAGTCTTCAATCCCGTCTCAGAGCTAGGGTCTTCAAGTCGATCAATTAGCTTCTCTTGAAGAGAAGAATCAGCAGCCTTTAGAAATAATTCAATCTTCTGACTTTCCATACCTTGTTGGTCTCGTCAGGATCTAGTTGAGCAAATTTGCTTTCAAATTCTCGATGAAGAGCAGTGGGGCAGATAGACCCTTATTGGGCCTTTCGACCCATTCAGTGAAGACTTTCTTTGTCATAAGGCCAGAATCTTCAAGAAAAAATTCTTCTCGAAGAGCCTTCTTGAACACAGACCATCCCACGTCTTTTTGGAAAAGTCCATGAATTCGGTCTTGGAGACCATGCACAGCCAGACGGGCAAAATAACAGCTCCAGGTATGTTGAGGAACTCCAAAGAAGACCATCTTGTCAATATAGAGGCGGATAAAAGAGGATACATATTGCCCATTAAATTGCTTGAGTTCTTGCCCAACTGCTTCCAAGGCTTTAATGGCAGAAGCATCAATCCGCTCTTCTTCTTGTCTCCGTTGTTGTTGTAAGTGCAACTGCTGTTGAAATTGCAATTGTTGTTGTTGGCGTTCTTACATTAGACGAATCAACTGTTGCAAGGCATCTCCTCCTGAACTTAATGACTCTCCCATTGGACTTCTTCTTCCGCAGCGGACCTTCACGTCGGGTTCACCATTGTCGTCGTGTTAAGGGCTGAAGGTCTACCACCGGGGCTTAGTGCAGAAGAGGAGTACGGGATTCAAAGTTCAGGAAGGGGAAATAGATTGGGGTTTAATAAGATCCGGGATTTAGAAATGATTTAGATACGGAAGAAGAATTCAAGCTTTTTCTTTATGTATTTAGCATACATGAACGAAAGAAATAACTCTATCTTGATTACATCAAATGCCTCTGGATACATACATCATAACATAAAGAATATTTTCAGATTCTCAATCCAAATATGAATATCAAATGCAAGTTCTAATGGCTTTTATTTCAAGTACATAGATGGATTGCAACTCTTTGGGACAAGTATTATGTTGATAGACTTCAAATACATTCAAGATTTGGGCCAATGGTACATGAAATGCATTGAAGGAGCATAATTTTAGCTTCAACCATGTTTTAAAATAGAAAATTCCAGCCCATAATCAAGCTCAAAATGAGTGTATAAACTCGTGAAGAAGCTCCTCTAATCATTAATGAACAAAGTCCTGATGAAAAGAGGTCATTTTCTTCCATTACAACCACATAAATCTCTTGTTTGCTCATAAAAATGGACAAGAACAGTGGGCTGCCCTGTTTATGACTGGTTATTTCAGCCCATAACAGCCCATACACCTTCAAAATCCTCACCCTTTGCTTGCCCCAAAGTCACTCAAGTACTTGGGTACAAGTCGAGCTTTGTTGGACCAAGAATGAGAGAAGTCGTGCATAAGAGTAGGCTGAATACTTTTCTCTCAGATTTTTCCCTTTTATAGACTGTTACAACATGCATTTTCATCAGACCAAATGGCAGAGAAGTGGAGCTCTCACCGTGTTTACATCTTCAGCTTCTGGTCCTGTTGATCTTCAGTTTGCATGCACCATAGCTTCAACTTTCTCCAGTTGTGCTCAGGCTGTGCATCCCGCATTTTGCGCTGAAAAATGTGGGCTTTTCCCTGCTCAGGCCCAAGTCACTTTTTGACCTACTCAGGTCACTTGTTGGTCACTTTAGTCTATTACTTCAGGTCCCCTGTGAACCTAATGGACTTTTGGCAACTTTTGGCATTTTTCTTGAGTTCTGACCATATTTTTGCACTTGAATCAATGTGATTTATCTTGTAGACTATCAATTACTTCCAGCTGACCAAGTTGTAGGTTCCCATAGACTTATTTCTCATCAATATTGAAAATTATATGCTAAATACAAAAGAACTTATGTAACTAAGTTGGTTAATGTCTGAATTTTGTATGCAATTTCCTCTTATAACTCCTAGTGAAGTTCTTCTGTGTCCATAAGAATCCCATGATTTATATTATGAACAATAAATTCTTTGACAATGTGTCCTATGCTGATGGCAAAGACCCATCCCGTGGGTGCATAGGAAAACAGAAACATACCTGATGCCAATTGTCGTAACATCCCTCAATTCTTACTACTCAATAATTGATTGAAGAAACACCAGTCACGCTCAGCCCACCCTCTATCTCACTCTCTGTTGAAAGATCCAGGAGGGCAACCCGTTCCTGAAACCCATTGATGCAATCCTCACTGTCACTTGTGCAGAGGTTGTATACCTTGTGCACATTTGATGGTGCAACTGTGCACCCCGCCCTGTGTTGGTATACAGTGCAAGAAAGAATGCTAGGGAGCCTTATGGTGCAGTGCACAAGAACAGATCGTGCATTGTGCATTGAGAGGCCCATCCCGTGCGTGCAACACTCAAGTCACACATCTCACCTCTCATTTGATTTGAAGGGAAAGGCTGGTCACTCAACCCACCCTCTATCTCACGCTCACTGATAGATATAGAGGGCAGCCCATACTCACGTCCCCATCCTGTTAGGATAAAAGCTCGCATCACTCAAGGGGTTGGTGATGAAGATCGTATCGGTGATTGTTGTCATCAGGATATTGAAGATGAGGCATATCCAGGGAGGTAGCCAACAAGTCTGGTACTTCAATGATTTGTAAGAAAGGTCGTATATTAAGAAGGGCAGACGGACTGATATTGCAGAGACAGTGCACCAAGGGAGGTGCCCCCCGATATTTGACTTGAAGAGGCCCTCTTATGGACTCCGTAAAGCCCCTATTTTCCCAAAATTTTTCCCTTGAAGGGCCTTTATGTGGTCCTTAAGCCTCTCTTTTTCCCCCATACAATAATTCCTCCTAAGGCCCTTCCATACCTCTTGTTTCCCCCCTTCTCCTTCCCCCCTCGGGATTCAAAAAAAAGTCTCTTTTCCATGGTCTTAAAGAAGCCTTACCTTCGAAAGACCGTTTAAACCCTCCCAAAGTTTAAGCACCCCCTTTTTTTCTCGAAATCCCTACTTCAAGGAGGAAGCCTTCTAAAACTGCTTCCGACGGATGGTGCAAGTTATCGCAAAGGGAGCTACGGTGGAATTTCAAAAAGAAGTTGCAAAGTGGCATCCACGACGAAAGGCTGCACTCGCAATGCCTCCTAAGAAAGCCCAAGGCGCAGCCGCGCAGGAGGATCATCTCCTAGCATCCACGTGGACATCTCACCACAAGTCCAGGTTTTCCTTCCTAAATTTTTATTTTTTTCGTTGCTATAATTCAATCACGCGTAGATGATTTTTTTGGAAATAGGATGCATTTCCCATCTTAAATATTTTGGCTAGTTTAAAAGAGTTAGCTTACGAGGGACAAGTTCGGTCGTTAGTATTTCCAAGAAAATGAACAAAAATAAAGTGAGCAGAAAATTGATATGCATTTAGTTTTTGTGCATTCATGGAACTGAATTAGATTAATGTCCACATTTCCAAAACGGAATTAAGATAATGCACTCCGTTTACGCATGGAAATATAAATTGCATGTCTCATTATTAGGACATATCTTCCTCGCAATGAGTTAATAAGGAAAGTGCTAATAATCCATGCGAAAAAAAGCAAGGCATGAAATGATTCTTAGGTTGCATAAATTGGTCAATTATCGTTTTTCGACTGTATAACTACTAGTAAAAGGTTGCTTGTTTAGCGTGAATATTGTTCGCAAGTTGATTAGTTGGAATTAGGTTATAACCTAACCTATGCTTGATCTTAAATCGATAAGTTAGGATTGAAAATCAACTTACGCATAGACAATGAGTCATATGGTTATTGTTGAGAAACACGGATCTAGAACTAGATCGGCTATGGTGGATGCAATTCAAACACACGATACATTATCAGAATAAGGAATTGTAACTCAAGTGAATTAGGTTCCAAGATAGATTATCTTGGACTCATAAGCACATTCTTGAGTGAATCAAATTGATAGTGCCATATTTTGAAATGAGTGTCAAGTACATGCCTTTATAGCTTTTTGGATAGTACCACTGTACCTCACTGTGCATATGGGATTTTGGACATCTCTTCTTAGAGCTTCTAGAGCATACGTCTTTGTCATATCTCTCATACAAAGCCACTTATGGGCAAGCCTCTTTTGAGCACACATTCAACCTCTATGGGCATACATCATTTGCTATTCTCAACACTCCCCCTCAAATGATGAGTCTCTACCCTTGCTGGCTTTTGTCCCCCCTTCATGTGAACATGGACTAGGAGACTAGCTCTTTGGCAGCCTAGTCAAGTTAAGGCTTGAAACTTTACATCTTGGTAGGGTTTTTACATCCACTATGGGAAGCAGATCCATTCAGGGAAATCGAGATCCTCTATGGGAAATTTTTGTAAAACATTTTGTTGGTTTGTAGCAGTAGAAAATATTTTCTTCATTCTTTTTGTTTTGTTTCTTCTTTGGAAACCTTTGATCTTGTTCGTCTTTTTGGACTTATTTATCTTCATGCTCCTTGGCTTTTGTTATGCTCCTTATCCCTTTTGTCAATGTGTGGTACGTGCTTTTTACCCCAGTCTTCTTGACACGTTCTTTCTGCTTCATGCTTTTACAAATGGATACACTGATGGGTACATGGGCTTGGATTGACAAACATTCATACATTGAAGTTCGGGATACATGAATTTCTTGGATTTTAATGGATAGACAATCACTGAAAGGGCTTGACATCGCAATGGATTTTGGAGAAGTGCAGGTGTGAATAAGTAACTGTGGGAGAGAAAGGATGCGCTAGTGTGAATGGACTTTAAGGCTAGGGTTCTTTTTTTGTTTTTTTTCAACCTAAAGTTTAGACTTTAGGATGAAAGGAAACAAGGATAATGTCGAGCAGTATGTGACGAATATGGGGAGTTGCTTCAGTAGGCGTGGGACTATTCTTGGCGCAGGTCACGGTCTTACAGAGGTGCGCTCAGAACCGCCGCAAGTATGAGCACCTCCCTAAGCCTCGATCGAATCAAGCAGCAACTTCATCCAGGCATCGGCCCGCTCTTTGCAAGAACAGAGTATTGCACAGACGGTAACATGACAGAATCTTCATCGTTCAAGGCATACAAGTAGCTATTAGCTCGGTTGGAGAGGGAAGGCTCTAAGGAGGAGGAGGAGGATTTCGTTTTTTGTAGGGAAGATATGGCAGCTTTAGGGAGCTTGATGGGCCGATTAGGTGCTTGTAAGGAGGGTGATGGAGGATATGACAACCAGTGGTGGCAATGGATAGGAGGAGGAGGCATGTGCGAAGCTTGCCGTCAATCCAAATCTTAGCTCCGAGAGTTGCATGTTCTGCTCTTGCAGCAGCCCTGAATTCACGAATCTACCCATATCTTCAGACATAAACTCTATGTTGTCTAGCTTGATCAAGCTCTTGTTCAATCTGATTTAGCTTCACTCGACTTGATTCTAGTTATTGGACATAGGCTTTTTTTTTTTCAGATGAGTTTTGCGAGCAGCTTCCCAGTTCTGAGCAAGCCTTCTAAGCACCTTGGAGTCTTTAAGATTTGAGCGATCTTATGATCAAAAGACCTCAAAGCAACAACTCTATCTCCACAGTTCTCATTTTCCAGCCTTTGAGAGGGCCTTTACCTCATGCTTATCTTTTTCCTCTGCTTACTGGACTAAGCTATCCCCCAACTTCTTTCACAAGCAAGCCCTCAGCTTGTTGGTAAGCTGCCCCCTTACTTAGCATCTCCAATGCAAACCTCAAACCAAGTTTCTTGAGCAACACTTCCTTCCTTGAGCTCCTTCACCTTGTACAAGAAGAAAAATCGAAATAGCAAGGATTTAAAGTATGTAGGGAAGAAGTAAGATGCGCCCACTAGCTATCTAGCTCAGCCATGGCTCTGATACCATGTAGAGAAACACGGACCTAGAACTAGATCGGCTATGGTGGACACAAGTCAAACACACGATACATTATCAGAATAAGGAATTGTAACTCAAGTGAATTAGGTTCCAAGATAGATTAGCTTGGACTCATAAACACAATCTTGAGTGAATCAAATTGATAGTGCCATATTTTGAAATGAGTGTCAAGTACATGCCTTTATAGCTTTTTGGATAGTACCATTGTACCTTACTGTGCATATGGGATTTTGGACATCTCTTCTTAGAGCTTCTAGAGCATACATCTTTGTCATATCTCTCATACAAAGCCACTTATGGGAAAGCCTCTTTTGGGCACACATTCAGCCTCTATGGGCATACATCATTTGTTATTCTCACAGTTATGAAACGATAGCGTAATTATTGCCGAAAATAGATAGATTAAAACAGCATAAACCTAAACACCAAAACTGGCGGAGTACTCGATTTAGAAAGAGTTAATTCAATTCCAAAGAACTCACTAGGATTTAATACGTGACCTAGTCACACGTATTGCTAAAATCGAAACTCCTATACCCTAAATACTTGCCCACATTCACCGAATGTAGGGACAACGAAACATACTTGAAAAGTGATCTAGGGTTTGTCCCTAAGAATCTTTCGCTAAAAAGATGAAACTTGGAACCCTAGGACTGACAACGTCAGCCTAATGTAATCAAGAACAGATTGTTTTGTGACTCCATTTGATGAGTAGAATAGTCTCATAGCTCGATGCGACACTTGTGCAACAAGTGCGGAGTCGTATGATCTTGTGATTGGATCACAAGGGAATGGCCAATTCTCACAATAAGATTGGCAGGTTCTTACGCAAGTTATCTTGCAAGAGGATGAATAATCATCCTAATATAGTATCTTTCTTGAGTAAAGAAAATTGCTTGGAAGCAAAAGACTAGCCGATAAATTGGAATAATCTATGAACTTAAGGTTTGACCAAGTCAGGTTACTAAGGTATGCCCTAACCCAGGATATAGGGGATCTTGCCAAGTCACAAGTCATCTCGAATTGAGTGCTAGACGAATTCGAAAGGAAGGATTCATTCCTTAGCAGTTGGCTAACAATAAACAACCAATGGAAATGTTTGTGCTTGTTACAGATTTAAGAGCACTGTTTTGCATTGTTTGACCAATGAATTAAAGGATAAATGGATATCTAATGCTTCAGGTTGAAGACTTGAAGGGAGAGGCAGCTTCAGTTACCCCTGACTGCCTGCCTGACCCTAACCAAGGGGGTTGTTAATCACACCGGGAAGGTGGATAAAACTTGCCACGAGAGGTCTCTCCGTTGAGTGCTACTTGGAGTAGGAGGACGCTTGGGTGCCAAGGGGGGCTCTGGCCGTAAATCCCTCGCCTTTCGGGCCCTGCACAAGAGGCCAACGTGACTTGGGATTGGATCTCGAGGCCCGCATACTAGTCTACAGTGAAAACTTGGATTAGTGATCCCTATGGATTGCTGGATAGCCTTCAGGCGGATTGTGGATAAGCCTACGGGCTAGACTTTATGTATTTCAAAGATAAATATGATAACTTGTTAAAAAGGAACTTGTTTGATGTTGCTTTCCATGTCAAGTGCTATGATTACATGAAAGAACCAATGCTTAACAAGCTAATTAAGGAAGCTGATTGATACATGTCCAATTAAATGTGTTAGGTAATTAAATAACTAAAACAACCCGAGGAAAGTGCAGTGGATGTGGCCATAGGTCCGTCCTACCAATGGGTAGTCTCGGTTGACCGAGAACTTTTCTCAAATCACGATGGACAGCCAATAGATCGTCAAAGAACACGAACAAAAAAAGCATTAACCTAGAGTTATAACTGATCCCGATTTACACTATTTTAGGGGAATGGAATGGGACTATGCCTTACAGAGAGGTTGAGCTTCGCTTCCCTCTCATTTCCCATTCTCCTTGAACCAAGTGCAATGTGAATCCGCTTCGAACCTGGCGCTTCTGCATAAAGTAGTTCGCTCGGGTTCAATGCTAGTTGCCGTTAGGAAATGACCAATAGGGAAAACCCTAATTCAAGTCGGACGGAATACTTCTGCTACGTGGCAGACGTAGAGAGTCCTAGATCGCAAACCCTGTAACATTCCATGGGAGTGCCGGGGCATAGCCTTCTAGATATACTTTCCAATGGACTGCTAAGACATGTCTTGAAGATAACAAGTGGACACGTTACAATACACTAGCTGGAAAGGGGTTTGTCCTATAGCTGCCTTATGGGAAGTTTTGTATGCCCAGAGGGTCTCTATAAGTCGATCATCCCAGTCATGACAATGTGCAGCAATAGTTCTTGTCAGGATCGAGCAAAGGATGTGATTGATGACTTGAACTTGGCCGTTGGCTCTGTGGTAGTAAGGAGTGGACTTGCGGTGGCGGATCTTATACAGCTTTGTAAGCTCCTCCATGATTTTATTCAGGAAATGAGTGCCTCTGTCACTTACTAGCTCGAGGGGACTACCGAAACGGGTGATAAAAGTCCCACTTCAGGGCTTTAGCTTCACACCACTTTGTGACATAATCTGTACATACTAAGATGTATTTGTTTTGCTTCCGTTTGGTAGGTGGATCAATGGGACCCAAAAATCAATCTCCCACTTCTCGAACTACTTTAGGGGAAGAATGGGTTGCAGTGGCATGGAACTTGTTTTGGTGGGTTTTCCCATTCGCTGACAAGTATCACATCTCTTGCAGTAGTCATGTGCATCCTTGTGGAGGGTCGGCCACCACCAATATCCCACCAACAAAGCCTTCCTGGATGTCACTTCTCCTGTGAAGTGTCCATCACATGGTTAGTCATGGCATGCTTTCAATACTATGCTGATTTCATCTCCTGCAACACATCTTCTCAACACTTCATCTTTGCCTCTCTTGTACAGTGCATCGCCTAGCAAAGTATAGGGGGATGATTCTAATAGAAGATTCTTCTTTTCACAGCTTGAGATGCCAGGAGGATACTGTTGAGTTGCCAGGAGGTTGGCTATGTCTGCATACCAGGGAGTAGCTATTTCAACTAAAAACAAGGAAGCATTAGGAAGGTCTGGATCATCATGTTCCTCTTCTGCAGTTTGAGGGATCCGTGATAGATGATTGGCTAGGACATGGGAACGGCCAGGCTTAGTGACCACTTCAAAATCGAACTCCTGGAATAGGAGCAACCATCTCATCAGTTGTCCTTTGACATTTGCTTTGTTCATCAGGAGAAGGACATGGCTTCATGATCCATGTAGAACTTGAAATGCATTGACAATAGATAGTGTCGAAACTTCTTCAATGCAAACACCATTGCCAAGAACACAAGCTCTGTCCACTGTGTAGTTCTGCTCCCTATTAGTGACCTTTCGGCTTTCATAATATATTGGTTGATCTAATTTAGAGGAGCCCTTTTGACATAGGACATCACCTAGCCCTTTGGCTAATGCATCTATGTGCATGTGAAACTCCTTCATCCAATCAGGAGGTTGCAAGTTAGGTGCTTGGATAAGGTACTATTTTAGGGTATTAAAGGCTCCTTCGCAATCATCAGTCCAAAGGAAACCCGCATCTTTTGTTAGGAGCTTGTGCAGAGGAGCTGCCTTGGTTACAAAATGTGCAATAAATCTTCTGTAGTAGCCCACATGGCCAAGAAATCCTCTCAATTGCTTGAGGTTTGTTGGTGCTTCCAAGGCGGCAAGCTTCATGGGTCTGTTGTAATCCCTTGTGCAGAGACAATATGGGCTAGAAGAACTCCTGATAAAATGTCAAAGACACATTTTTCGGCATTGAGAGAAATCCCATACTCTCGGCATCTATCAAAACATTGCTCTAGGTGTCCCCAGTGCTCACGGATTAAGCTATAGACACATAAGTCATCAAGATACACCTCAATGAAATCATGCAAATGATTCTAGAAGGCATCCATCATTACTTGTTCGAAGGTGGCAGGAGCATTACATAGCCCAAATGGCATTACTCTATAGGCATAGGTCCCCCATTCTATGGTGAAGGTTTTTTTGGATTGGTCATTTTCTACGATTTGGACTTGGTTATATCCGCTGAATCCATCCAAGAGGGAATATAGCTCATAGTTTGCCACTGTGTCCAACAATTGGTCTATAAAAGGGATAGGGAAGTGATCCTTCTTCGTCTTCAAGTTTAGCTTCCGAAAGCCCACACATATTCGAATTTTTCCATTCTTCTTGGGTACTACCACAATGGGCGAAACCCATTCACTGTTAGCCACGGGATAAATGAACTCGGCCTCACGAAGTTTCAATAATTCGGCCTTCACCACAGTATAATAATTAGGATTTATATGCCTTTGTCTTTGCCTTACAGGTTTGGCATCAGGCTCTAGGTCAATGCAATGTTGGCATATTGTGGGATCAATCCCCTTTAGGTCTTTGTACTAGGTCTTTGTATGACCCAGCAAACACGTCTAAGTTTTCCTTTAGTAGATCTCGTAGGACCACTAGTTCTTCTTCCGGAAGATTGAGACCCACTTTTAGGTGACGTTCAGTACCATCAGTATCCAAGAATGTCACTTGCCTTTCACCTTCCATTTCCTGGATAAATATCCCATGAATTGCTTCTGGATAGAGGTCCAACTCTTTCAAGGGAGTAGTGTCATCGTCTGATGCTCCACTAGAACCAGTGTCCTCCTTTTGAACAGATGACTTGTTTGTGTGTTGAGATTGTTGGAAGGTTATCAGAGCTTTGTTTGCTTCTGTGTGAGTGGTGATTTCTTTTGGACTTAGGGATTAGTCTTCAAAGGATGTGTCCAAGAATGTCACATAGCATGGACCTTCTAGAATCCATGGCTCTGATGGCTCTGGCTTCTGTTGACAGGGGGCATCATCATCATCTTTTCTTTGGAATGAATGGTCTGGGTGACAGGAGCCACTGGTGAACTTAATTTTTATGCCTTTAATCCATTTCTTATGCGGATTCTGCATACTTTGTGGTCCATTGGTCAACCCGAATGGAACCATGGTCATTCCCTCCAACACCCCGAGATCATCCGCCTATGAAGTCTCTGTAAGGACATCAACAAGATCGTCCACTATAAGAGGAAATTCTTCATCTGTACTTTCATATCCTACTTCGTTTTCTTCCTCATCATTTTCATCCTCTTCCTCTAGAGACTCTGTCTCTGCTTCTGTAGAGGCTCTGTAGAAGAAGAATAGATCCTTCATCTCTATGTCTGTTTATGCTTCTGCTTCTGTATTTAGCTCTGTCCCTATCACTGTCACTGTCTCTGCAAGCAACTGACATATAACAGGGATTGATCTAGTACAAAGGTGATTTCAAAAGTTAATTCTAGTTGACGTAGGAGGTATTCTCCCATGGACAAAAACTTTTCTTCCTTTGGTAGTTGGCTTACAGTGCCCACTGTTAGGGACAGTGCCTCTATTTTCTTGGGAAAGATCTGTTTAACAGCCTCTTCGTCTCCTGATTTACCATCTCTTACCTCATTGGAGGAGTTAGTTATGACTTCGATGGATGTGGATCCATTGTCTTTTTGCGATCCATACAATTTCAACACCACTTTATTGGGTCCTTTGCCTAAGATTAGGGTTCCTTTGAACCAGCCCATCCTAGCTCTTGCTTCAAAAAGCCAAGGTCTTCTCAACAGTAGAGGGTATGAGGTCCCATAAGAATTTGGTTTAACCATCATATAGGTCAGCCCCAGTAATCTTTTCCTGCAGCAAGGGTTGTTTTTATGTGTGGGAGGATACCCAACTTTTTAAATCTTGCTTTGCTGTGCCAATTTGATAAGCCACTGTGTAGGTTGAATTCCTTGCAAACCTAAGTCCTTCATTGTCACATCCGTCATTATGTTTATTGATGAGCCTCCATTAATCAATGCATCTGAAATAAAGCATCCTTCGATCCATACACTAATCTCTAGGGTTTCAGGATCTAGGAAGGCGTTAGCCACATCTACTTCCTTTATAGGCTCTGGGGTCTTATTGGTCTTAACAGTCACTATTGAAAGAGCAATCCTTAATCCACGTCTTCTTGTCAATATGCTTTTGAATTTCTTTCGGCAGCGACGACGGGGGCAAATTTTGTTGTTTGTATTTTTGTCGCTTTAAACGTCGGTATAAGGTCTATATCTTGTAGTGTATGTGTGCGTGTGTGCGTTGTCGTTGTGTTGGGGGTTGAAGGTCTTCCACCGGGGTTTAGAGCAGAAGAGGAGTGTGGGATTCAAGGTTAGGAGAAGGGGAAAAAATTGGGGTTTGATAAGTTTTGGGTTTTTGAGATGACTTAGTTGAAGAAGAAGACCTCAAGCTTTTTCTTTTATTTATCATACATGAATGGAATGAAAGACTTTGTTTATGACTAGTTTTTTCAGTCCAAAATAGCCCATACACCTTCAAAATCCTCCCCTTTGCTTGCCCCCAAAGTCACTCAAGTACTTGGGTACAAGACGGGCTTCATTGGACCATGAATATGGTAAAAGAATGAAAGAAGATGTATATAAGAGCAAGCTGAATACTTTTTCTTAGGTTTCCCCCTTTTATGGACTATCATACCACTCATGGATGGGCAAGAAGAGCTCTCACCTTCTTTGTTTGTATCTCCTTCTTTTGCTTCAGTTTGTCTTGAGTTTGCATGCTTTGGGAGCATGCACCATAGCCTTCAGCTCACCCTCCATCTGCCACAGGTATGCAGGCCCGTTTTTTGCGCCGAAAAATGCGGGTTGCATTCTCTTCACCTCCCACTCTTCAGTTTGACCATTTAGGTCACTCATAAGTCATATAAGACCATTATTCCAGGTCCCATACAAACCTAGTGGACTTTTGGCACTTCTCTTAATTTCCAACCAAATTTTCCTCTTGAACCAATGTGACTTAGCCTACAAACTATCAATTACCTCCAGTTGATCAAGTTGTGGGTTCTCATAGACTTATTTTTTGTCAATATACATGGTACAACTAAAAATTGTATGACAGTTACAAAAGAACTTATGAAATTAAGTGATATCTAAGTCGGATGTTGGGTAACAATGACTGAACTAAGTATGAAAGTTCCTAATGTGAATCTTAATGAAGTTCTTCTGCAAACATAAGAATTCTATGATTTATATCATGAACAAAAAACTCTTTGACTGCGTGCGTGCGTGCGTGCGTGCGTGCGTGCGTGTGTGTGTTTGTGTGGAAGAGAAAGGTAAGAAAAAGAACTAAATATGCATAAAAATGGAGGGAATAAAATCATGTACTAAACTAAAAATGATAGACTAGAAAATAAGAGGATGAGAAGATATTGTGCATAATGTATGGAGAGAGACAAAGAGAGTCTAAAAAGTAAAGTGAACTATAATTTCTCATTTCATTACTTGTAGCTATATATATATATATATATATATATATATATATATATACGTGAATTTTTAATATCTAAGATATTTACAATGAGGATCATTATGGGATCCTCTTGTCCACATGTTGCATATCCTTATCTCTTTACAATAAATATATTATTCTCTGTAATACTTCTATCCTAACATTCCCTCTCAAAAGGATTCCATGGTGATTGTAGAAAATGAAATATAATTGAATACAACTGAAGAAAAGAACAATGAGTTGATAATGAAGATTACATAATGATCATACATCCATTCATCAATCCATACTATGTCCCCCTCCCTAGAGCATGCAAAGTATTTGCATTACAATCTTATATTTTAGGTGAGGATTGATTTGGTAATAATGTCAATAGCATTGTCACAAAAAGGAACATAATCAAGTGTAATATTAGTTTTTCACTAACTCTCATACAAAATGATAGCAGATGTCAATGTGAAGGATTTTAAGACTTAATTTTGGCCTTTGGGCTAGAGAAATTGTTGAGAAACACGGATCTAGAGTTAGTTGGCTATGGTGGACGCAAATCATAGAACCGATACATGATAGAGAGAAGAGATTGTACCTCAAGTGAATTAGGTTCCAAGATAGATTAGCTTGGACTCATAAACACAATCTTGAGTGACTCAAACTGAAAGTACCATTCTCATTAAAAAAGGGTGTCAACCAAGTACATGCCTTTATAGCTTTTTGGATAGTACCACCGTACCTCACTGTGCATATGGGATTTTGGACATCTCTTCTTAGAGCTTCTAGAGCATACATCTTTGTCATATCTCTCATACAAAGCCACTTATGGACAAGCCTCTTTTGGGCACACATTTAGCCTCTATGGGCATACATCATTTGCTATTCTCAACACCCCCCCTCAAATGATGAGTCTCTACCCTTGCTAGCTTTTGCCCCCCTTACATGTAAACATGGACCAGGAGACTAGCTCTTTGGCAGCCTAGTCAAGTTAAGGCTTGAAACTTTACATTCTTGGTAAGGGTTTTAAATCCACTCTGGGAAACAGATCCATTTAGGGAATTCAAGATCCTCTATGGGAATTTTTTGCAAAAACATTTTGTTGGTTTGCAACAGCGAAAAATATTTTATTCATCCTTTTTTGTTTTGTTGCTTCATTGGCAACCTTTGATCTTTGACTTCAGGCTCTTTTCCTTTGTTGTGCTCTTTATCCCTTTTGTTGATGTGTGGTACGTGCTTTTACTGATGGGTACATGTCCTTGTCTCGACAAGTTCTCTTTTGTCATACATGACATAGATTTTCGGGTACATGATTTGTGGGGTCTATTTAGCTTGGTCACATGGCTCATCATTACATTGGTATTGATCATTTGAGCGTGGTGCAGACAATTCAAGACTGGGCACAATTTTCTGACGAGTAAATCCTGGAGGGTCTCTTTTGCTACATCAAATAGTTCCTCTTTACTGAAAAAACTAATCAAGATGTTGTAAGTTGCACGATCTGGTGCCACATTTTCTTCTTCCATCATCTTTAGTGTGTTTGACATGCCATCCATTTGGCCCAACTCAGCATACGTTCGAAGAAGGTTGTTGAACAATGGCAAATCCAAGGATGCTTTTGGCAAATGATAGATTTCTTGTACCAATGACTCAATAATGTCAGCTCTCCCCAGCTTTGAGTATGCTAAGATCAATATGCAGTATGCATAACATCCTTGTTTTATGGCCCTGGACTTCAATTCCTCAAAAAAACAGTGTGCTTGATCAACGAGCTGAAGCTTTTCGTTTGAAGATGACGTTTTCCAAGGATGTAGCTAGGAGAAACCTGTTACACAAACTGCAGCACAAACCGCAACCATGCTGAAGTACACTGGAAACATTTTTTATTGTAGATTGCCAAACTGATGTCGAGGAAGATGTTTGAACATGATGATTCCGCCTATGAAGGTGACCCATAAAGAAGCACCCCAAGCTGTTGCGAAACTGAGGAGATAAGCAAGGCGAAGGGCTACTTTAGAAGCAACGAAAGAGCTCGGGCCTCCATGATTACTAGAGCTATTGCTATTGTTGCTGATGGGAGCAATCAGAAGCCCCAGCACCATGAAGGACGAGTGATCCACATCTTCTCTCGCCAAGTCTCTCCTTTCTTCCTGCCTGAACTTTTTAACAACAAGGCACATGGAGTGTGCATAAACGAGACAGGACAGCTCCAAAAGAGCAATATAGAAATTGAACTGACACGGATCAGATCCTGCGTGCTGTCTCATAGAGGTGGATCTCTGACATAGAGCCCCTCATTAAATGAGGGCAAGAAGCTTGCTGTGATCTACTAGAACCCTAGAGTGGCATGAGATGTGGCTTGACATTGTACACGATCTGTGTGTTGTAATGTTCCTCTTGCTATTTGTCAGATCAATCTGCAAATAATATTCCTTCTCATGGAGCTCAATGAAATGAGATTGAAAAAGGTAACACTAAAAATGAACAGCTATGCTTCAAAGATGATGACTTTAAGAAATGGAGAGAATGAGAGAATGGAAGAGAGGAAGATTGAGAAAGTGCACATACATTAGCCAACTAGCTCGGCCATGGCTCTGATACCATGTTGAGAAACACAGATCTAGAGTTAGTTGGCTATGGTGGACGCAAATCATAGAACCGATACATGATAGAGAGAAGAGATTGTAACTCAAGTGAATTAGGTTCCAAGATAGATTATCTTGGACTCATAAACACAATCTTGATTGACTCAAACTGAAAGTACCATTCTCATTAAAAAAGGTGTCAACCAAGTACATGCCTTTATAGCTTTTTGGATAGTACCACTGTACCTCACTGTGCATATGGGATTTTGGACATCTCTTCTTAGAGCTTCTAGAGCATACATCTTTGTCATATCTCTCATACAAAGCCACTTATGGACAAGCCTCTTTTGGGCACACATTTAGACTCTATGGGCATACATCATTTTCTATTCTCAACAAAAATACATGCTTGGTTGTCAATGAAGATAGGAATTGGTTGAGACTTGTAGCCAAAACTTATGTCTTCTCTGAGTTTCTGGCTATAGGTTACCTCTTGTGATGCCATACTACATGCCACATATTTTTCTTCGGTAGTAGAAAAGGGCTAGTGATTGTGTTATTTGGTACTCCGAGAGATGGCCCCACCTATTAGAGTGATAATTAATTCTATGAGAGACCTCCTAGTATCAAGGTCTCCTCCCCGATTTGCATCTAAATCAGCCTTCAAGGTAAATTCATTGCATGCTTTGGCAAATCGTATTTTCACATGAGATGTGGCCTTGAGATAGAGAGAGTATGAGAAGTAGAGTGAACTTTAGTTGCTCATTTCATTACTTGCAATTGTATATATACATGATACATTGAATGAGGTAGGTTAACTCATTTTCCTAATATCTAAGATATTTACAATGAGGATCATTATGCCATTCTTCTATCTACATGTTGCATATCCTTATCTCTTTACAATAGATATTTTATCCTCCAACACTTCTACCTTAACACTTGCCATTTTATGCATTCATGAACTATACGGTACTCAATAAGATACAAATATTCCAATATCATGTTCTTTGGGATGATGTTGGGTTGCATGAGATGATCTTGAAGTTAGATATTAGATGTTGTGCTATCTATGCAATTGTTTGGATGAAGTCTAGATCAGAGGTGATAGAGCCTTCATGGAGATTTTTGCAAGGTGGGTATGAGAAGTCCTTCAGGAAGAATAGGGACATTACTTTGACGATTGCAGAGAGGCCTTGAGGTAGAGGCCTTGAGGTGTGGGGATGCCCTTTCTGTTGAGATATCGAGCTCCACTCGTGATATGCCAGGGTGACCGTTGTGCATTTATGTCACCGACTTGTCAGTTACAGATGCGGTTGGTACAGCGCCCATGAATAATAGCTACATGACAGCTATCCTTGTCTACTCTAGTTCGTACTTGGGTTCTTCTATTTCTTTGTACTTGAGTTCTTTTTGACTTACACAACTAGGAAGCCCTTGGTGACCCGATTTTTTTGATTTGAGGCCATTTCGGGGCCTGTTTTGGAGGCGGAAGTTTTCTGCACGCACTCAGGAAAAGGCCCTGTTTTATGTTGTGCAGCCACTGTTCTACAGAGGTCGGTGAAAAGTTACTGTAGAAATTGCATCGTATGCCTGTGCGCAGAGACGTTGGGAGTTACAGAATCATCCTTGTTGCCTATTGATGCAAAATCGTCATTAGGAAGTGACTGTGTGGTCAAATACCACTTTCGTCAGTTTTGCAGATTTGCCCTTGTGAGGCTGAAGCTATGTTCTTTGCAGTGATAGAATTTTTTGCAATGTTCTATAATGGCGTCTGATTCTCTTTCACAGATTGTCACTGAAAAGCTCGACACGAACAACTTCCAAGCATGGAAGTTTAGAATGCGAATTTCTTTATGGGAAAAGGATATTGGAAATTTGTTGTAGGAAATGAAGAAGAACCAGTTCTTCCTGATGTTCCCAATCAACAGCAAATGCAGGCATTTAAAGCATGGCATGAGAGAGCCAGGAAAGTTATGTACTGGCTGTCTATCAGCATTTCAGACTCTATGATTGTGCATATTCAAGATGCAAGTACGCTAAAGGAGGCATGGGATACTTTGTCAAAAATGTATAGCACAAATAGACAAGCCAGGAAAATGCAGCCCAAGCAAGAGTTGCACAATGTGCAAAGAGAAAGTATGAGCATCAATTACTACCACATGAAGGTGAAGAAGATTGCAGATGCACTTGCTTCCATTGGATCGCCAGTGGAAGATGATGATTTAGTCTCAGTGACCTTGAATGGTCTAGGAAAGGATTATGCACAGTTCCGAACATCCATTTTCGTCCGTGAAAGATTTCCTGATTTTGAGGAGTTGATTGCTCTTCTAATTTCTGAGAAGCAGAGAAATGGTGGTGCATCTTCTTTAGGAGGAACTTCAAAAGAAGCAGTCTTCTACTCAAATGTTGGAAGAGGTAGAGGCAGAGGTAGAGGAGGCCGATTTGGAGGCCATGATAGAAATCAGAATATGCAGCAAACTCAAGAAAACCAGTCCTATAGAGGAGGATGTGGTAACTCTAGAGGCAGGGGGAGCCAAAGAGGTCGTGGTGGATGGCAAAGAGGCCAAAATGCAAACAACAATGTTGAATGCTACTACTGTGGTAAAATGGGTCATATGGCTAAAGACTGTTATAAAAAGCAGAATGACATCATGAATGGAAAATTGCAACAAGGGAATTATGCATCTTCTAGTAGACAGGGTGATGATAGAAATGAGCATTTGTTTATGGTGCAACACATGAACAATTCTGTGACAAGTCCAGAAGAAAGCAACGATGTATGGTATGTTGACTCAGGTGCATCAAACCACATGACAGGTCATGCAGAATGGATGGAGGATGCAAGGAAAATGGAAAAATCAGGATTTGTGGAGACTGGTGATGATACTGCACATCCTATTGTGCAAATTGGAAAAATTCCTTTGTCTATGCAGGATGGGAAAAAGAAATACCTGTCAGATGTATTTCATGTCCCAAATATCACCAAATGAAAAATAAAGGTCGCTTGATAGCAAAAGGAAAGAAGAAGGGCAGAATGTTTATGTTGGATGCAGACATGCCTGAATTGAGTGCATCAATGTTTGCACATGGGATTGGTGTAGTTGCAGATATTGATATCTGGCATAAACGCATTGGTATTGTTAATGTACATCGACTTAAATCAATGCAGGCCCAAAATACTGTTGCAGGATTGCCAAAATTCAAGGTTGCAGAAATGCATAAGGTATGTGAAGCATGTCAGTTTAGAAAACAGGCAAGGAAACCATTTCCTAGTGTTGAGTGTTGAAATGACTTGTTTTTTGGCTGATTTTTGTTGTTTTTGAGAGTTGAATGGTTGATTTTATGAGATGATTGATTGGTTTGGAAGTGGTTTGAGAGTGTTTTGGATGATATTGAGAGTGTTTTGGAAGATCATGATGTTTGTTGGTGGTTCTGTGATGTTCTGATAGGTTTTGAATGGTTCTGTATACCTTCTGTTTTGTTCTGTTTTGGTCTGTTTTTGTTCTGATTGTCTTTTGTAAGGAGGGAAGGAGTATTGATTGATGAAGAATGAGATATTGAGAAAGCTTAGTGAATGTTTTGTGAGAGTTTTGAAATGGTTTGAGAGTGAGTTATGTAGTTTTGATGACCTTCTGTAACCTTCTGTAGGTCTTCTGTAGAGCTTCTGCTTCTGTTCTGTTTCTGTACTGTAACTGTTCTGGTACTGTTCTGTAGACTGTTCTGTAAGTGTTCTGTGGAATGTATGTGTGATTTTGGGAAAGTTTTCTAGCCTTGGAAAGAGGTGAATACAAGTGCAAAAGAGCTGAAAGAAGTGGAAGAAGTAGCTGCTGAAGACTCAAGAGAAGACTAGAGTGAAGTGACAGTAGTGAGCTGTGAAGAGACACTGTAGTGGCTCTGGTGACCCTTCATATCAGACATACCTCTTGGGAGGGGTATCCACGACCTAAGAGTGATTATTGAGAGTAATTTTGAGAGATTGTAGTGAGGATATGATGTATTATTGATGGAGTGTGTGAGAGAGAGTCAGAGATAGCCAATTCTACTAAAACAGAGTGATTGTATATGAGAGAATTGAGAGAAAGACTATGAAGATATTGAAGATGAATACTATGTGATGTATTTCCATTCAAAGATGGTGTACTTCTTTGCTTTCTTTGTGATATTGATGGATTTTATGAGGATGTTGAAGAATATGGTTGATTCTATTAAAAACCGTGGGAGATTTACATGATGCTGCATGAAGATTTGTTGTGCCTGGTGTTCTTTTCTTCATTGTGATCATATGAAACATGATAAACAAGCTTGTTGATGTTACAAGATAGATTTTCTTGCAAGAGAATTCCCTTTTCCTGGGTGTTCCTCTTGGGGCTCCATGTTTTTGGTGCGCAGCCGGGGAAACTTGCCATCAACAAGCACCAAAAGAGGCTAAAAATGAAGGAATTGGCATTGCCAAGAAGAGAAGAATTCAATGGATGTCTGTAAAATTCCTTCTTCCACTGAAGAGTTGGAATTTCTCATAATCAAAGCCACTTTTCATAAGAAGTTCATCCCACAATGGCGGAAACATATCACCATCATGATGCATGCTCTATGTGGTGGACAGTTTCCTCTTCCTGTTGAAGCAGCAGAAACTTGCATCTTGGTGGCAAACTGTTTGGGAACAAACTGAAGAGCAGAAACAGAGAGAATGAACATCCATGGAAGATTTGGCATTCATTGAGAAGTTTCCAGACAACATCAAGTGGGAGATTGTGAAGAAGCTTCAGGAGTCTTGGTCTGTAGAGGTTCACAAAGACAAGAAGGAAAAAAGTTGGAATTTGTTCGTGGATGCTCAACAGCAAGATACATGGGATGCTTGGTGTACTGATAATCTTATGTTTGTTCAATTAGCAACCCACTGGAAGTTGGTAGACAGAGTGTTTTTCACAACATACACTGTTGAAACCATCAGAAGCTGGCATTATTATGATGATGGCACCACCACAATGCTCAGACGTATGCATTATGACACCTTCAGAACCGAATACCTTCCTCTGTGCAGTGGCATGAAAGCAGAATTTAGGGACGTTGAAAAGAAAGAAGTAGAAGAAATGTTGGCAAGAGAGTCCTCCAGAGACTGAAGCCTTCTGTTAATCCTCTGTGGAGCACTAACAACATAGTGGAGCCAACCCCCTGATGAATGACGCAATAAAAAGGCAAGCGTTAGAACGAGTCCAGAGGTACGTGAGAAGAGAGAAAGCAAGAATCAGAGCCGAGAGCGAGCTCGCAGCAGAAGCCGCCTTTGACGCCCTTGCGGAACTCTTTACAGAAGTCCCAATGGCACATCAAGCCCTTCCTCCTCCTGCTGGAGGTCCACTTCCAAGCCAGATCCGTCCTGGAAATATTGATGACAGACCAGCGAATGTAGTCCCATTGCCAGTTTTTAAGGGAGAGTACAATGAAGACCCCGATCTTCATGTAGCAGAGTTTATGGTAGCATGTGTGGCTAACAATGCCAGAACCCCTGAGCATTGGTTAGCAATATTCCCCGCCACTTTTAAGGGCGCGGCGTTTCAGTGGTATGAGAGACAAGCAGCAGGAACTTTTGGCACATGGGACGACCTGAAGTTGGCCTTCCTCACTAAATTCAGGCGTGAAGGTTTTGAAGAGCGGATGAGAGAGGAATTTATGAACCTAAGTCAGTCCTCTGGAGAAAGAGTAGAAGCCTATGTCTCACGAATGGAATCCATCTTGAAGAGATGGACTAACCATAATCTAGATGATGGCATTCAGAAGGGAGTGTTTCTCAGAGGATTACAACCAGAAGTCCGTAAGTTTGTGGAGCTACAAAGACCAGCCACCCTGCAAGCTGCAACAGAAGGTGCAAGACTGTACGATGAAGTGGAAGCTAGATTAGCAATGAATACAGGAAGAGGAGTCTTACCTCCTCTGGTGCCAGGAATGATGTACCCACCAAATGCAGTCCCAGGGACTGTTCCTTATCCATACCAACAGATGCCCCCGGTCTCACAGTACAGTGCACCAAATCCACAGTGGCCACAATCCATGCCTCAAATGATGGCCCAACCACCACAACAACCATGGTCCCAACCAATTTCCTCAATGCCAAATCAGCAGCAACAATGGAACCCTACCAACTGGAGTCAACAGCCAACAGTTCAAACAGGAGCTCTGAATCAGAACCAGAACAGAGACCCCTCTGTACCAGCCCAACCCGTTTATGCAGTGATTACAGAGACTCCTCAAAACCCTCCTGTCAGTACGTCTGGAGGAGAAAGCTTGAAGGATTATTTATCCAACTCCGTTGCAAACATAAAAAAAGAGTTGATGGATGTGATTACAGAGCAACTACAGACGCTGAAAGTGAACACAGCGAGCATATCCAACGTTGTAGGAGCAGGAAGAGATGTGATGCGGTCAAATACTTGGTGTGGTAAGTGTCATCAAGCAGGCCATTTAGCCACTGAATGTACACGGAAACCAACTATCCCTGGAGCCTTCTGTTCCTATTGTTTGCGGAAGAACCATACAGAGGACATTTGCTCCCTAAAAGAGATGCATGATAGGAGAAGAAAGGAAGAAGACGCAAGATTTAACTTGCTGGAATCCAAAATGACAACACAAGATATTGGACCCAAGCCTAGAGAGTTTGGTCCTAATTTCGGACCCAGAAGATTTCCTTCTCAAAGTTACAGAGGAAGACAGTCTGGCGGTGGTCAGAGGTCAGAAGTGGAGTGTTACAGATGCGGAGAAAAGGGCCACATCTCACCAAATTGTCCAAATCCTCGAAGGTCAGTGGATTACAAGCCCTTATGCAGTCGATGCAAAGGAGAAGGCCACACTGCAAAAGACTGTCCAAGCCCAGCCCCAGTGAAAAACAGTGCTACTGATAGTCCGTCCAAGGCCCAAGAGCCTACCTCCAATTTGGTAGAATTGGAAGTTGCTGCCATCACGCGTGCAAAGCAGAAGGAACCACCTACCCAGAAAGAAAATAACCCTCCTGCCAGAACAGTGAAGTTCAGTCTTCCACCAGAAGAACAGAACAGAACAGAGCCTAACAGTGTCGTACAGAGCCCTACAGAGCCACAGAGAGTTACAGAGACAGTTACAGAGACAGGACCAGAGGTCCAGGATACAGAAGAGGAGGAAGTGCCAGAAGTGGTAGAAGAAGTTTCTGTAATGCCTCTGTTGGAAGAAAGAGGGAAAATGAAAATGGGTGTTGCCCCATTTCCTAACCGGTTAGAGAAGCCAGTGGATCCTATTAAGGAATACGATCTGGTTAGAGATCTAGATACCTTTAAACCAAACCTCACATTCCGACAATTATTGATGTTGTCTCCCAGTTGCCGGAAAAGATTCAAAAGTATACTGACAAAAAGACGTGGTTTAAGGATTGCTCCCTCAATAGCAACAAAGTCCAACAAGGCTCCAGAGCCTGTAAAAGAAGTGGATGTGGCTAATGCTTTCCTAGATCCGGGTACTCCAGAGACTGGCGTGTGGATAGAAGGCTGCTTTATTGCAAATGCACTGATTGATGGTGGTTCATCAGTAAACATTATGACGGATGTGACGATGAAGGATCTAGGCTTACAAGGTGTGCAACCAACCCAATGGCTCATCAGACTGGCGGATCAGAGCAGAATCAAGCCTTTGGGCATTCTTCCATATGTGAAGACTACAGTGGCTGGAAAAGATTATTGGCTAACCTATCTGGTGGTGAAGCCAAACTCTTATGGTACATCCTATCCTCTGTTACTGGGCAGACCATGGCTTTTTGAAGCCAGAGCAAGGACGGATTGGTTTAAAGGAACTTTGACCTTGGGTCGAGGACCCAACAAAGTGGTGCTGAAACTGTATGGTTCTCAAAAAGGACATGGCTCCACCTCCTTGGAATTATCTTCTGATTCCCCTAACGAGGCTACAGATGGAACGTCAGCAGACGAAGATGCTGTCAAACAGATCCTTCCTAAGAAAACGGTGGCACATTCCTTAACAGTGGATACAGTAAGCCGACTTCCAAAGGATGCAAAGCCATTATCAATGGGTGAATACTTCCTGCCTGAACCAGGCATGACTTCTGAAATCACTTCTGATAGTGAGATAGAAGCATGGATGTACTGCTCTCCCTGTTACATGGCCACAGCAGAGACAGAAGCAGAGACAGAAGCAGAGACAGAAGCAGAAGCAGAGACAGAAGCAGAAGCAGAAGCAGCAACAGGAGCAGACGCAGAAGCAGAGACAGAGACAGAAGAGGATGAATATGATATGGACGAAGAGAATGATGAAAGTGAGCCAGAAGAGTCTATCCCCCTTGAAGAGGATACATTTGGGGAAGAAGTTCCAGAAGCATCAGAAGCCGATGAGCTCATGCTATGGGACAGAATGGCGATGGTACCATTTGGTCTGGTAAATGGATCTTCTCATATGCAAAACCTTTATAAGAAATGGATGAAGAAGAACAAGCCGTCTTTCAAGTGTGGCTCCTGCCGTCCTAACCTATCTTTGCCAAAGAAAGATGATGATGATGCACCGTGCCAACAAGCACCAGTCCCATCAACCCAACAAGCATCAGAGGGTCCCTGTTATGTGACGTTCCTGGATGTATCATCAGAAGATGAGTCTTCAAGCCACGAGGTAATTAATTTTGAAACCAAACCCGAAACGGCGCTTATCCCATTCCAACGTCTTAAGGAGCAACCTAAGTCTCCACCAAAAGACGAAGTTGGTTCTAGTGGGACATCAGAAGAGGATACCACTCCCTTGAAGGAGTCGGATCTGTATCCAGAAGCAGTCCGCGGGACCTTCATCCGTGAAGTAGAAGGTGAAAGGCAGTTGACCTTTGTGGATGCAGAAGGCACTGAACGCCACTTAAAGGTGGGTAGCAGTCTCCCAGAAGAGGAATTGTCAACCTTGTACAATTTGTTGAAAGAGAATTTGGACGTGTTTGCATGGTCTTACAAAGACCTAAAGGGGATTGATCCCACAATATGTCAGCATCATATTGACTTGGATCCTGATGCCAAGCCAGTACGGCAACGACAGAGGCGAATGAACCCGAATTATTCCACATTGGTGAAAGCGGAGTTGCTGAAGCTTCTGGAAGCCGAGTTCATTTATCCAGTGGCAAACAGTGAATGGGTTTCACCCATCGTGGTTGTACCCAAGAAGAATGGCAAATTGCGCATATGTGTGGATTTCCGAAAGCTTAATTCCAAGACGAAGAAGGATCACTTTCCTATCCCTTTTACAGACCAACTGTTGGACACAGTGGCAGGACATGAGATTTATTCCCTTCTTGATGGATTTAGCGGATACAACCAAGTCCAGATCGCAGAAGAAGACCAGTCCAAAACAACCTTCACCACAGAATGGGGGACCTACGCTTACCGAGTGATGCCATTTGGGCTTTGCAATGCCCCTGCTACTTTCCAACGCGTCATGATGGCTGCATTTCAAAATCATCTGCACGACTTTATTGAGGTATATTTGGATGACTTCTGTGTCTATAGTTTGATCAGTGAACACTGGGACCACCTGGAACAATGCTTTGACCGATGCCGGGAGTATGGGATTTCCCTCAACCCCGACAAATGCATCTTTGGGGTCTCTTCTGGAGTCTTGTTGGGCCACATTGTCTCTGCACAAGGGATATCAACAGACCCTGCAAAGATCGAAAAGATCGCAGCTCTGACAGCACCCACCAACCTCAAACAGTTGAGGGGATTCCTAGGCCATGTGGGTTACTACAGAAGGTTCATAGCCCATTTTGCGACAAAGGCAACTTCCTTGCACAAGCTTCTGAGGAAAGATGCAGAGTTTACTTGGACAGAAGAATGTGACAAAGCCTTTCACACTCTGAAGCAGTGTCTGATAGAGGCACCCATTCTGCAACCTCCTGATTGGACGAAAGAGTTCCATGTACACACTGATGCATCAATTGAAGGCTTAGGTGCTGTCCTCTGCCAAAAGGGCTCCTCAAAGTTGGATCAACCGATCTATTATGCAAGCCGAAAAGTCACTGATAGGGAACGAAACTATACAGTGACAGAGCTGGAGTGCTTGGCAATGGTGTTTGCCCTGGAGAAGTTTCGCCATTACCTCCTATCTACCCACTTTAAATTTTATGTGGATCATGAGGCCCTGTCCTTCTTGATGAACAAAGCAGATGTGAAAGGACGAATGATGAGATGGCTCCTTTTATTCCAGGAGTTCGACTTTGAGGTGATTACTAAGCCTGGTCGTTCCCATGTCCTGGCTGATCATCTGTCGCGTATCCCACAAACTGCAGACGAGGAGCAGGATGATCCAGACCTCCCTGATGCTTCCCTATTCTTGGTGGAAACTGTAACTCCCTGGTATGCGGACATCGCCAATCTGCTGGCAACCCAACAATACCCTCCTGGTATCTCCAGTCGGGAAAGGAAGAAGCTCATGCTAGAATCAGCCCCATACACCCTGCTAGGCGGTGCACTGTACAAGAAAGGCAAAGATGAAATGCTCAGAAGATGTGTTGCAGGAGACGAGATTGGGATTGTTCTGAAGGCTTGCCACGACGAGCCATGTGGAGGTCACTTTGCAGGAGAAGCTACAGCCAGGAAGGCTCTGCTAGCAGGATATTGGTGGCCTACCATTCACAAAGATTCCTATGATTACTGTAAAAGATGTGATGCTTGTCAAAGAATGGGGAAACCCACGAAGACAAGTGCCATGCCATTGCAACCTATCCTTCCGTTGAAGCCGTTTGAGAAGTGGGGCATTGACTTCGTAGGTCCAATCGATCCTCCTACTAGAAGGAAACAGAACAGATACATCCTCGTATGTACGGATTATGTCACAAAGTGGTGTGAAGCTAAAGCCCTCAAGCGGGACGATGGTAACAGCGTGGCACTGTTTATGTACGAGAATATCATCACCCGTTTTGGCAGTCCCTTAGAGCTGGTAAGTGACAGAGGCACTCATTTCCTTAACAAAGTCATGGAGGAGTTGACAGAATTGTATAAGATCCGCCATCGCAAGTCCACTCCCTATTACCCTAGAGCCAACGGCCAAGTCGAAGTCACCAATCGCATCCTCTGCTCGATTCTGACAAGAACGATTGCCGCACATCGTCGTGATTGGGACGATCGACTTACAGAGGCCCTCTGGGCGTACAGAACCTCCCATAAAGCAGCAACAGGACAGACACCCTTCCAGTTGGTGTATGGAACAGAAGCTGTTTTTCCTGTTGAACTAGAATTACCCTCTTTGAGAGTGGCAATCAAAGAGCGTTTGGGGGATGACGATTCACTGCAACGCCGTCTCCTGCACTTGGAATGTTTGGACGAAATTCGTCGGATGGCTCTACAGTGCATGGAAGCCACGCAAGCTCGACGTAAGGCTTACCATGATAGCTTCATCAAGCATAAAGAGTTCAAAGAAGGTGATTTGGTCCTAGCCTATGATTCACGATTTGGCAAGTTTCCTGGCAAGCTCCAACAGCGGTGGATGGGCCCCTATAAGGTACTTGCAGTCAACCCTAATGGCTCTGTCCAAATACAGACTGTTGATGCCTCTGATGATTCCTTTCTGATCAATGGTTATCGCCTGAAGAAGTACTTCCCTCCTTGGGGATCTTGACAATTACGGTCACTTGATCTTTTCCCTCGTTGTCGCGGCACTGTACTTCTTATGTTGACACTTCTGTTAGCCGTTCTTCAATCACTCCTGATGAAGTGGACGCAACCCTCTGTCCCCTCAAAACCCCTTCTAGCCTTGATCTCTTATCCTCTATTTTTCACCAGCGGCAGTACAGAGGATGGTTTTGACACATGGTTTTTCTACCATTCCCTTGTTCAATTTGAAAAAAAAAAGAGAAAAAAAAAACAAAATATATCGGTTATGGGAGAAAAGGACTTAGGTCCCTGTCATGCCGACCTATTCTTCGAGAAAAGGTGGAAACACCCTCGGGAATAGGGGAAAATAAGAAAAAGAAAAAAAAAACAAAGAAGAAAAAGAAAAAAAAACAAATAAACAAATCTGTTATGAGAGAAAAGGAAGAAATTCCCTGTCATAGCAGGCCTCGTTCCAAGAAAAGGTGGTAAACACCCTTGGGCGGGAAGCTGGCTGTGGAAAAGGTGGTAACACCCAGCAGTCCAGAAAGTGGATTCATTGATTGATATCCCTAGGATCCAATTCCGACGATGCCTCCCTTGGTACGCTGTGTCTTGGGTCTTTCTGCAAAGTGAGTACCTGTTCTCCAGCAGACGACATATTCCTATCCAACACAATATTCGATTTGATGGCTACCTCCCTGGGTACGCCTCTTCAACAACTGATGACGCGATCTTCATCGACAACCCCTTGAGTGATGTGAGCTTTCATCCTAACCGGATGGGGAAGTGAGTATGGTTGCCCCCTGTATCTATCAACAGAGAGTGAGACAGAGGGTGGGTCGAGAGACCAGTCTTTTCCCTTCAAATCGAATGAGAGGTGAGAAATATGAATGAAGTGTTGCACGCACGGGATGGGCCTCTCAATGCACAAAGCACAATTTGTTTCTGTGCACTGCACCATAAGGCTCCCTGGCCTTCCTTCTTGCACTGTATGCCGACACAGGGCGGGATGCACTGTTGCACCATCAAATGCGCACAAGGCATACAATCTTTGCACAAGTGACTGTGAGGATTACATCAATGGGTTTCAGGAAAAAGCTGCCCTCCTGTATCTATCAACAGAGAGTGAGACAGAGGGTGGGTTGAGTGTGACTGGAGTTTCTTCAATCAATTACCGAGAGGTGAGATTGAGGGACGTTACGACACTTGGAGTCAGGTATGTTCCCGTTTCCCTGTGCACCCACGAGATGGGTTTTTGTCGTCATCACAAGATACATCACCCTATTCTGTACACTGCACTGTAAGGCTCCCTTGCCTTCCTTCTTGCACTTATGCCAGACGGGTTGGACGCACTAATGCACCATCAACTGTGCACCCTGGCATACTCCTTCTGCACCATTTCCCCCTTTGTCGATTCCTCAACCGGGTATGAGATATGGGTTTTAATCATTCTTTCTCGTGTGATATTAGTCATGGGGCGAGTGACTGTTCTTTCATTTCGTTTGAGTGACTGTGAGTTGAGTGCAATATCCCTCATCATCGACGGATTTCTTGCGATTCCTTCCATCAGCTACCTCCCTGGGTGCTGCTGCGTGGTCCCTGCCATGACGAACGTGTGCCGAGAAGATGCCTTGGTCCCTCCAGCGCCGACAACCACACTGGACGTGCCGTTGACACTCAACCTTGATTCTTGACAAAACGGGCCAAGTTTTTCTAACCCTACAACTTCTGTTTCTTAGTGATGGTCATGTTTTAAGTGTGGGGAAGTTAGTGGATGGTCTGTGGCATGGTCCTGGGTCCCTAATGCTCGGTTAACCCTATCCGTTAAGGTCTTAAGTGTGGGGACGCGTCCCGGCGCGTCTACATTGCCTACCCATTTGCATATGCCTTATCTTGCTCATGCATGTATACCATGACTTGCTTTTACCCTCCTGGGGTCCCTTCCCACAAGCCCGGTTATGTTTCACTCACCCTTGGGGCTGTTTCCTTGCAGTTTTCCTTCATTCCCTGATTTTGAGGTTTTTCCATGTGAATGCACCCTACGTTCACTTAAATCCACATCCAACCTTATAGCCCTGTTCCTCCTGTTGAACTGACCATTTTTCCTTTTTACCTACCCCTGTTCCGGTGCACGGTTTTTGAGTTATTAATTTTTGAAGCATTTTACGCAATTAAGACGGTTTTCCATGTGAACGCGCTTTTCTTGCTTCGGAACCGTGATCTGACATCATAGCCCTGACCAAAGCTTTTCCCCTGACATTTTCCTTTTTTCCACATCATTCCGATACACGGTTTGTCCGTTATTAATTTTCCGGCTTTTCGCAACTTTTTCGTGCGTATTTTTGACATTTTTCCATGTGAACCTGCCCTATTTGCATCGGAATTCCAATTTGATTTGACAGCCATGTCCCCTGTGCCTTCCCCTACCTTTTTCCTTTTTCCTCCACCCTTTTTCGACTTCTGGATTTTTACTTATTAATTTTTAACTGAGTTTTTGGGAGTCTTTTTGGAGTTTTTCACATGTGAACCCCTCCTATTTCCGCCGGAACTACAGTTTAACGTGATAACCCTGTGCCATTCCTTTCTGCGGACATTTTTTCTTCTTACTGCATGTCATTCCGGTGAATGGTTCGTCCGATATTAATTTCCGATCCCCTTTTCGGGTTTTGTTTTTGGGTTTTCCCCATGTGAACGCATCTTACCTTAGTCGGAATTATGTTTTGACATGATAGGATTGTCGGGCACATCTTTTTGCACCGTTTTCCTTTTTGCTGCACCTCATTCTGATGCACGGATCTTTCGATATTAATTTTTAAATTGCGTTTTTGGTTCGTTTTTTGTGTTTTTTGCACGTGAACGCCCTTTACCCCTCCCGGAATACCCGTCCCATATTTTTCTTGTTTCCCCCCTGTTGTCCTACCCACTTTTCGTTTTTACGATATTTCGTTTTGACATCCGGATTGGGAGTTATTAATTTTTCTTTATTTTTCCGTTTTTTCTCGCGCTCGTTTTGCGCGTGAACGCGCCCTTTTTCGATTTAACGCGTCTCCACGCGCCCCAGTCGTGTCCGCGAAACCCGTACCGTCTTCCCCGCGCCATTTCAATCCCGTCACGGCAAATTTTTTTTACCCCGCCCCGCGCACGAGCGCGGGACGGGGGTCCGCGCCTTTGTCCCCACCCCATGGCCCCCCCATGGGCCCCCCCCCACCTCTTCCCCCCCACTTGCCCACCCCATGGCCCCCCCATGGGCCCCCCCCCACCTCTTCCCCCCCAACTGCCCACCCCTTCCCCCCAACCGTCCTCTTCTCTCTCTTCTCCCGTTCTCTTTTCTCTCTCTCTCTCTCTCTGGGCGTTCTTTCTCTCTCTCTTCTTGCCTCTTCTCCCTGCCCCCCGCAGTGCTTCTCCTTTCTCCCCCCACTCCCTCCTCCTCCTGCATTCCCCCCTCCTCCTACTCCTCCTTCCCCTTCTTTTCCCTCCATTGCTCCACCTCCCTCTCCTCTTCTTCCTCTTCCTTCTCCCTCCCTCTCCCTTCCTTCTTCCACTCTCCCCACGCCTTCTCCTCTCTCCACTTCTTCTCCACTCCTTCTGCGTCCTCCACTCCTCCTGCGTCCTCCTCCCTGCTCCTCCCCGCCCTCCTGCTCTTCCCCCACCCTCGCCTTCTCCAGCAGCCTCCTCCACCCCTCCCGCCCCAGACTCCCTCCCCCTCCTTCATCGCCGCCCGCAGCGACCGCCATCGTGCGCCGCCACCACCTGGTCCGCCGCCGCAGTCGCCGTCGAATCCGCCGCCGCAGTCGCCGTCGAATCCGTCGCCGTCGCCGCCGTCCAGCGCCCCCCGTCGCCGCAGTCTTCTTCCCTGGCCCGCCGCCCCGCCTGGTCGCCGCCGACAGCGCCCGTCGCCCCGCCTGGTCGCCGCTGACCTCCATCGTACGCCAACGCCACCTCTCCCCCTTCTCCTCCACCTCCCGCCTCCACCTCCTCCACTACCTCCCTCCCAGGTAGTTACAACTAACCTAGTTAGTAACTAACCTAGTTAGTAACTAACCTAGTTCAATCCTAACTCCCCTAGTTAATTCTAACTGACTTAGTTAATACTAACTTACCTGACTTAGTTAGAACTAACCTAGGTTGATTTCCCTGACTAACATGACTAACCTAACTTAAGTAACTTAAGTAACTTACGTGACTTAAGGGACTTAAGTGACTTGTGACTTATGTGATTTATGTGATCAATGTGACTTACTTAATCACAAAATTCATTTTTCCATTAAAAAATTTCAAAAAATTTCTAAAAATTCCTTCTGTCTTTTGCTAATTTTTGGACCTTTTTCTGCTAGGAATTGCCTTTCCTATAATTTTAGAAAAATCCATCTTTCCTAAAATTACCCATAAATTGCCAAAAAATATGGAAAAATCATTTAAAAAATTGTAAAAATTTCTAAAAATTTCTAAAAACATTCTAAAAAATTTCCCTCACCTCCCTTCCTCCTTTTTCATTTATTCAACCATTAAAAATCACAACTAAAAATAAAATAAAATATAAATATAAATAACAATACACCACCATACATCAAATTCATACATCTGCTAAGGTGTTGTTTGTTGTTTCATCAGTGATTTTTGCTTTTCCTCTCCTGGGACTCTTCCGTGCGCATTCCTGCATTTCATACACACCCTGCCAGGTATTTAGTTTCTGTTATTTATTTATTTATTTTTCCCCCTTAATCACAAATTAATTGTTAAAATAAACCCTTTAATTCACCCACCGTTTCCACGCGCATTCGCGCTCAACACACATTTTTTTAAATTAAAATCAACCAGCCGTTCACTTAGCACGCGCTACGTGCGCTACAGAGGCACTCTAAAATTTTTAATTAAAAAGAACCAGCCGTCACATGAGCACGCGCTGGCAAAAAAGCGCTCCACATCACCTTAATTATAATCAATGAATTGCATTTAGAGACCCAGTCGGGAATCGCAGTCCGGGAATCGTATAAAAGCACCGGTTTAACCTAATAATTGGTAAATAAATTTATAACAAGGAACCGCCGTTTTCTTATTAAGGTTTATCACCTAATAAAAATTCACCCATTTTTAATAATTGATTCAAATGAACCCTTCATTAAATTAAATTCCCCCTCACTGCACTTAATTCCCTTTTTAATGAAACGTTTCGTGGGATGGGTATACGCAGTTCTTAGTGATGTTTTCGATGGTCCAGTCTTGGTTCTATCACAGTTGTCGTATTGATATGTGTCGGATATGGTATGGTTTTGGTTTCCTGTCTTAGTTACGATTACGGGTACGGTATGTAGTTTTTTTTCTTTTATTGCCTGATACGGGGTTCAGGGTGTTTGTTTGATGCATCGCATGAAGCTTTCGGTCGCATTTGTCTCGAGGTCATGTCAAATTTTTTCTAGGATGTGGTTTGCTTGGGGTTAGTAGGTCGTGTCACGTTTTATTTGGTAATCCTCTTATCCTTGGTTTTTGTCTGTTGCTTTGCAGGCATTCACCTTGATTGTCTGTGTTTGTGGTGTGTGTGTAACCATCTGAATGGCGCCTTCTCATGCTCCTCCCCCTATCCAGTACGTCCCATTAGTTAGTAGGGATTACTCGTCCCTACTTACTTTTGAGCCCCTCACGAAGGCAGGACTTGCTGCTTTTGTGGCCACTCCTTTTCCATTACTTCCTGAGGATGCGTCCGTATGTGATGAGTTCCTGGCCTCTTACAGCAAGAAGACAGGAGTAGTCCAAGGCATGTCTATGACATTGACGTCTCGCGGCTTAGGGAAGGCTTTGTCCTTACCCTCTAAAGGAGAACCTTTTGTGACCACTCGACAACTCTTCTCTAATGAAGAGATTCTCAAACTATTGCAGAAGCAGACACGGGAGGTCCTTGATGTTAAGAAAGTGATAAACTCTTCAGGAGTTTCGTTTTCTATGATTACTGATCCCGTCTGGAAGACCATGTGCCAGTTCCTTCAGGACAGGTTCATGCCTGCCAAAACGCCATCCCATTATTTGTCCAAAGAGCTTTTCACAGCTTCCAGGATGGTGCTAAAAGGAGTTGCCATTGATTGGAGCACATACCTCCTTACTAAGATGGATCAGCATTTTGTTAAAGTCACGAGGGGTAATGTTACCAATGTTACCTATGGATCCTATTTGTCAGCCTTCTTGACCTATTCAGGTTTACAGAAGACTGTGCCTCTACCTCCTCCATCAGATCCAGTACCACCTCCTCCACCTTCAGAAGAGTCAGCACCTATTGACATTGAGGATGATGATTCTCCGCCTCCCCTGGTTATACAGCGCAAACGCTTGAAGAGGGTAGCGGACAAAGCCCCTGCTGTACTTCCCTCAGTGCCTATCCCTGCTACTTCTGGTAGTGACCTCCCTGGGTTTCTCACTTGCAATAACCTATTCAGGGCACATAGAGAAGGATCCTTGGAGATCTCAGTTCCTTCCCTGAACAGTCTCGTTTCAGGAGATGCCATTCCTTTCCTCTGCAAGGATATTCAAAGTTCCATTGAGTTGTCAGTGACAGCCTGTGTTCAACAGCTGTACGCATCTTTCTATGAGGAACTCATGCAGTCCAAAGACCAGTTGCATAAGGCAACATCTGAGTTAGCTTCTACTAAGGATACCCTAGCAGATCTATTTAAGCAAATGGAACAGCAAACCCAACTGGTTGCTACTCAAAGCGATGAGATTGCTTCATTAAAGACCCAGTTACTAGAGGCTCAGTCACAGGTTACTAGCCTTTCCGCAGAAAAGGAGAGGATGTCCAGTGAAGCGAAAGAATTCCAAGTTCTCTTAGATGACAAGCTTTCAGCTTTACAGATGGCTAATGACACAGTGGCCAACCAAGCCTCCCAAATCCAGCAGTTGCAAGATCAGCTTGCAAAGTCCCGCTCTGTTCCTCCAAGCCCTCCTGTTCCATTAATTCCCTCTCTTTCACAACAGGATTTGGCTGCATTACAGAGACAGGCTACTTTGTGCCCTTTATTCCAAGACAAAGTGGAAAGATTGCAGTCCAGAATGGACTTATTATGGTCTACCTTTGAACAATTTCAGGACTATGTCCTACCAGACCATTCTTTCTTTGTCCACTACCACTTACAGAAGTTGGTCTTCTATATGAAGCTTTCCACGATGGATTTACCTTTTCCAGAGGATGGCTGGAGTGGGGCTTGGTCTGCTGAGTTGTTGACAGAGGTAGTCAGAATGCTCTTTGAAGATTCTGTCACGCCAGACACCATGCTGATGGCATACATGTATCTCCGAGGAGATTTGTTAATTCCAGATGAGGTAGATATGGCATGGTATGTGGGGGATGTGGTCTTACAGGCTGTTCTCTATGTCAATCATTTGGAGTTGCGCATAGCTGAAATGTTTCAGAGTTATTCCTCCAAAATGGCTGATTGTCAGGATAATTCGTGGCATCCCATGATTGAGTCAGTGGTCCTAAATCAAAGACAAAACACAGCTCCTACCTTTGTACAGAGTACTAACCAACTGAGGATGGATCTCTTAACCTATCTTTCCAAACATAATCCATTTGATGCTATTTTCTTTGATGCCTATCAGAGACGATCTCTCTTGGGACCTTCTGTTCCTACCCTCCTTTATTACCAACAATTGGCTCACCGTTATGCTCTATATTTTTCCCTTTGTCAAACAAATTCCACAGTAATTTTACCACTTCTTTTCCAACCTTCCAATTCCCCTCAAATTCCTATTTTCACTTACTGTTCCTTTATTGAGGATAGGGTATTTTCCCCTTCTCCACCTTGTCCTTCACCCCTCATAAATGTACCCTCCACATTTCCTATTTATCAATTAACACCATTCCTTAGTGATTCCTTACAAATTTCTGCCACTCCTTCTTTAACCTTTTCTTCCTTTTATGATTTTTCCTATCCTTCCCTACATCCACTTTCCCTTATTCCATTACCCTCTCCTAACACTTCCATATCTCAACCACCTCAGTTGGTTTGTGACTGTGCCGGTTTTGATACTCAGATTTCCAGAAGAAGGGGATGGAGTACGGATGATTGCCTTACAGGACCGCAGATTAATTGGCCAATAATTCCAGGGGAATGGACAGTTTCAAGTCAAGCTTATCAAAACTATGTTCATTTTGCCCAACAATATTCACAGTCTGCAGATCCCTCAGTGAGATTAACTGCTCACTTTGCTTGGTACCTGGCGTATATGCATAGGCATTCCCATACTGATTCAAAGCCTATCCCAAAGTTGTGCATGAATGTCAATGTTAGCATTGATTCTCAACAGTTGGAGATACTGTATTTTCATGCCCTCTGTTTGCCTAGCAGATACCTAGTCCTGTTGGAAAGGATGTGCTGTCTCCAATTTTTTCAAAATCCTCCTAAAAACTTTGTAGATGAATCCTTATCTATGGATCGATTCAGACAACATCAATCTTTTAAGAGGGATCATCTTCATTGATGCCTTTCCAATGTATGGTGCAAGCTTTTTAATGCCAAACTCTTCTTTTTGAAGAAGTCATTCAGATGGTTGTGTTGTGTATTAGTGTTTGTGTTGTGAGTTCATTTATGTCAAACGAACGTGGTGGTTTCCTATTGGATCTTGTGTACGAGCTATGTTTTGGAGATTTGTAGAGATGGGGTCGTGGTTGGAGAGTTGAAGCTGATGCTGAAGAAGAAGAAGCAAACTCTTATATCCTTTACAAATTTGTGATGATTTTTAGTTTGATAAGAGGTGTTAATGTCAATAGAGTTTTCCTTTCTTTGTATTTTTATATCAGAAACAGGTTATAAGTTGGGGTCGTGGTGGATGGATTCTTTGTGAGAAGATATTGAAGATCACAGTGAAGCTTTGAAATGAACTTGTATTCCCTTTTTCCTAGGTCGCGAGGACGCTTCCTTATTAAGTGTGGGGATATGTTGAGTGTTGAAATGACTTGTTTTTTGGCTGATTTTTGTTGTTTTTGAGAGCTGAATGGTTGATTTTATGAGATGATTGATTGGTTTGGAAGTGGTTTGAGAGTGTTTTGGATGATATTGAGAGTGTTTTGGAAGATCATGATGTTTGTTGGTGGTTCTGTGATGTTCTGATAGGTTTTGAATGGTTCTGTATACCTTCTGTTTTGTTCTGTTTTGGTCTGTTTTTGTTCTGATTGTCTTCTGTAAGGAGGGAAGGAGTATTGATTGATGAAGAATGAGATATTGAGAAAGCTTAGTGAATGTTTTGTGAGAGTTTTGAAATGGTTTGAGAGTGAGTTATGTAGTTTTGATGACCTTCTGTAACCTTCTGTAGGTCTTCTGTAGAGCTTCTGCTTCTGTTCTGTTTCTGTACTGTAACTGTTCTGGTACTGTTCTGTAGACTGTTCTGTAAGTGTTCTGTGGAATGTATGTGTGATTTTGGGAAAGTTTTCTAGCCTTGGAAAGAGGTGAATACAAGTGCAAAAGAGCTGAAAGAAGTGGAAGAAGTAGCTGCTGAAGACTCAAGAGAAGACTAGAGTGAAGTGACAGTAGTGAGCTGTGAAGAGACACTGTAGTGGCTCTGGTGACCCTTCATATCAGACATACCTCTTGGGAGGGGTATCCACGACCTAAGAGTGATTATTGAGAGTAATTTTGAGAGATTGTAGTGAGGATATGATGTATTATTGATGGAGTGTGTGAGAGAGAGTCAGAGATAGCCAATTCTACTAAAACAGAGTGATTGTATATGAGAGAATTGAGAGAAAGACTATGAAGATATTGAAGATGAATACTATGTGATGTATTTCCATTCAAAGATGGTGTACTTCTTTGCTTTCTTTGTGATATTGATGGATTTTATGAGGATGTTGAAGAATATGGTTGATTCTATTAAAAACCGTGGGAGATTTACATGATGCTGCATGAAGATTTGTTGTGCCTGGTGTTCTTTTCTTCATTGTGATCATATGAAACATGATAAACAAGCTTGTCGATGTTACAAGATAGATTTTCTTGCAAGAGAATTCCCTTTTCCTGGGTGTTCCTCTTGGGGCTCCACCTAGACATGTTCAAGAGAGTGAGAAGCCATTGGAATTAATCCACTCTGATGTGTGGACTACTAAAGCTGCATCTCTTGGAGGCTGTCATTATTTTGTCACTTTTATTGATGACTATAGCAGAAAATTTTGGGTGTATTTTATGAAAAAGAAAAGTGAAGTTTTTGGGCATTTCAAAACTCTTAAATCTATGGTTGAAAAAGAAACAGGCCTGCAAATAAAATGCCTAAGGTCAGATGGAGGGGGAGAGTACCTCTCAAATGAGTTTGCAAGATTTCTGCAGGAGCATGGCATAAAGCAGCAATATTCATGCAGTCATACCCCACAACAAAATGGAATTGCAGAAAGGAAAAACAGGCATATTGGAGAGGTATCTCGTGCCATGCTCAATGAAAAAGACTTGCTAGATTTTTACTGGACTGAAGCAGTTGCTACAGCAGTCTACATAATGAATAGGACTTCCACTGCAGCAATACATGGGATGACTACAGAGGAGAGGTATACTGGTAGGAAACCAGATATTTCTCATTTGAAGATTTTTTGTTGCATTGCCTATGTTTATGTGCCAGATGAGTTGAGATCCAAGTTGGATCCAAAAGCTGAGAAGTGCATCTTTATTGGTTACTCTTTGCAGCAGAAAGGGTATAGATGCTATAACCCTTCTATTTGTAAGTTTACAGTGAGCAAAGATGTTTTTTTTAATGAGATGAGTAGCTGGTATAAACTAGTAAATGTGATTGATGATGTAGATGCACAAAATGGTAATGCTGCACAGAATTCACAGCAGCAGTCACAAAATATTAGTGGGCCTGGAGCATCCTCTAGTAGTGGTTCACATTCTTCGCCATGGACAGGCAGATTGAGATCAGGAGAATCTTCTCAAAGCAATGTAGATAGTGGTATGCAGGTATCACGAAAAGGAAAAGAGAAGGTAGATCAGCCCATGTTTGATGTGAATGCAGGTCACTTTTATGTGGATGGTGAATCCAGTGGCTCAGAACGGAGCATTGATAATAAGTTGGGTATTCCTTCTATTGTTACACCTGGAGTAAGGAAGGCTAGGGATGTTTTGAGAGCACCTGGGAGTGAACCTACTTTGTGCAGGTCTACTAGAGCTAGGTATCCTGTGGATAGGCTGAAATATGATGGATTTACAGCCATTCACTATGCATATATGGTCAAAGTGATACAGAAACCAGAACCCACTTCTTTTGAGCAAGCCATGGGAAAAGAAAAATGGGAGAAAGCCATGGATGAAGAAATGGATGCCTTGGAAGCAAATGCTACATGGAAGTTGGTATCTTTGCCTAAAGCTAAAAATGCAATTGGTTGTAAGTGGGTTTATAAGGTGAAGCACAATGCAGATGGTTCTGTGAACAGATACAAGGCAAGATTAGTAGTCAAGGGATATGCACAAACATATGGCATTGATTATGAAGAAACATTCAGTCCGGTTGCAAGGATGGCAACCGTAAGAGAAATCATTGCTATGGCTGCATCAAAGGAATGGTCTTTACATCACATGGATGTAAAGAATGCATTCTTGCATGGTGATTTGCAAGAAGAGATCTTTATGGAGCAGCCACCAGGTTATGTGCATGCTATTCATCTTGAGTTTGTTTGTAGGTTGAAGAAAGCCTTGTATGGCTTGAAGCAAGCACCTAGAGCATGGTGTGACAAGATAGGACAGTATCTTGTCACTATTGGCTTTCAGATTTCCAAGGCAGATTTCTCACTTTATGTGAGAAAAACAGAGAAAGGTATTATGCTACTTGTCATTTATGTTGATGATTTGATTATGACAGGTGACAGTGATGAAGATATCCTTCATGTGAAAATGCTATTGAAGCAGAAGTTTGAGATGAAGGATTTAGGAGAGCTGCGTTATTTCTTGGGCATTGAGGTGATTAGATCACCAAGTGGGATACAGCTCTTGCAGAGGCAGTATGGATTGGACATGCTGTCCAAATATGGGATGACAGGCTGTAAGCCTATTTCAGTTCCTTTGGAGCAGAATGTGAAGTTGAGCGCAGATGCAGGTGAGCTTCTCGAAGACCCTACTATGTACAGACGCATAGTAAGAAGTTTGATTTATATGACTATTACCAGGCCAGATTTGAGCTATGCTGTTGAATTGGTAAGTCAGTTTATGCAGGCTCCAAGGAAACTGCATTTAGATGCGGCTAGACGCATACTCAGGTATGTGAAGTCCACATTGTAGTATGGACTACTTTATGAGACTGGGGTTCAGATACAGTTGTATGGATACACTGATGCTGATTGGGCTGGTAGTATTTCTGATAGACGATCTACCAGTGGATATGTGTTCTCTTTTGGGAGTGCTTCAGTCACTTGGAGCAGCAAGAAACAGCCTACAATTGCCTTGTCGAGCACAGAGGCTGAGTACAGGGGTGCAGCAATGGCTGCATGTGAGGTAGCTTGGTTGCATAAGCTACTTTATGATATGCATCAGTCTACAAATGGGCCAGTTGTCATTTATTGTGACAACATGAGTAGTATACACTTGGCAAATAACCCAGTTTATCATGCTAGAACAAAGCACATTGAGGTGCATAATCACTATGTGCGAGAGAGAGTTTTACTAGGTCTTATTGATCTAGTTTATGTCAGCACAGAGGATCAGGTAGGTGACATATTCACGAAGGCATTGGGCACAGAGAAGCTGCGCAAGTTCAGAGACCTGCTTGGTATGCAGGAATTGGGATTGAGCTCGAGGGGAAGTGTTGAGATATCGAGCTCCACTCGTGATATACCAGGGTGACCGTTGTGCATTTATGTCACCGACTTGTCAGTTGCAGATGTGGTTGGTACACCGCCCATGAATAATAGCTACATGACAGCTATCCTTATCTACTCTAGTTCGTGGCTCAGTTAGTATGCCACCTTAGTTAGTTGAGTTTTGTTTGAGACCCATATATAGGGTTCTTCTATTTCTTTGTACTTGAGTTCTTTTTGGCTTACACAACTAAGAAGAGGAAAACTGTTTTCAGCCTCCACCTCTGTGTGTATTCCCCCATTGTGCAAGCAAGAAAGCTTCAAGTGAGACTCCTTCCTTCTCTCCCACAATCTTGACACTTTCTTTGCTTCAACTCCTCTCACTTAGCCTACCCTCTCTCTCCAAAATGATATTTGGTATTTTCACTCATATATACACAAGTAAATATGATGATATTTGTGCTCCTACGTGTGTCAATGTAGGCATTGATATATGTTATGGTATACGTATCCATATAGACTAGCACAAATACTGGTTCAAATATCATCGCTTTTATACAAGTATGCATAGCAATGTAAATCTTGGCAATTATAATCATGTATATATTGATAGCATTCCAAGAAACATTGGATATGTTATGTGTGGGCTGTAAGAGTTGATAGGAACTATCATAAGGAAGTACTAATAGAGCATTTTTAAGGTAGAAATGATAGGGCATGTCATAAAATGTGCTAACAATGCTTTAAATCTAGAGATATTTACTAAGGAATACTTCTTTCAAGTTTCCTTTCCAACTCTATCTATATTGTCATTGCTTCGTATAGAGATCAAGTCTAGGTTAATTGCAAATGATGATGGTGTGAAATAACTTATGCAGAAAAACTCTCATAGCGGAAACATAAAGTAATATGAGTTATTTTTCCATTACAAATATTTCTTGATCTAATAACAAGTGTCCGTTTACCATACTTTTATTATGGATAATGTAATTGAATTGCCAACATATGAAAACACAAAACTTGCATGGGTTTAATTCAGAATATATAAGATAACATGTATTACATGCAATAAAAGGTATTTCATTTTCCAGTGGAGTTATAGAATGTGTGTGTTTGCATTAGAGGGTAGTTCAAGAGTGCACCTTGAAAAATGTAAATGTATCTATGGGATCTATAGAACAATTATTTTATTTGATAAAAGTTTAATAAATTTACAAGCTTAACTTAAGAGAAGTAGCTTCTTTATTGCAATTTGGAAAAAAATACCAAATTATTAAGAAAAATGGTTCATTTTATTGCCTTATAACATGTAAGTAAGGGAATGTTCCTAATAATCTTTAAATACACATGATATGGATGGTTTCTTATAAGTGCGCCCCTTGAAATGGGGTATAAAAGGGGTACAAAAATACCCAAAAATATTATACATTGAGCACATGTAGGGTTTTTATATAGTGAAGCCCATGTGCATGGAACATGTATGATATATTATCCAAAATTTCTACGATGATATGTGGTAAAATGGGTATACTCTATAGGGCCAAGTAACACCTCTACAAGTCCAAAAGAAAAAGATTCATGTAAGAATCACGAAAAAATTTCTCAAGCAAGAAAAGCACATGACTACTTGGGGTCTATTGTGACAAGGTGAAGAAATTGTGGAAGATATGTGGAGTGGGCCAACTAGTGGTCCTCATCATAGCTTCATTATTTGCCATAATGGTGATGTTAGATCACATGTTCAAAAAGCTATTGAAGTCAAAGTTAGGATAGAGATGATAATTGGATATCTACTATAGCCTGTTGGTGAAAATTTCTCATGTGGATCCCAATTCAAGGAGAAAACTATTAACGTTCCTATCATGCTCAATACGAGTGGTCAATATGAAGTCTGATAGTGAAGTGTGAGCCAAGTCAAAATTGGTTTTGCATTGGGCAACGTTAAAAGCAACAATGATTATGAATATGTTTTGATACTCGTTAAGTTTTGAGGACTATTCATACTCTTCTAGTTTCTCTCATGCTCAAGATGAATGGTCTTTGAGTATACTTAGTCTCATAAGGAAATTCGAGTCGAGATATAGGTGGGCACTCGACTAGGTAGGGTCAAAAGCATTCTTATTTTATGATTGTGAGTTTGAGAGTTAGATTCCATTATGGGCTTTGATATTTGAATATAATATAAGAAAGTCATCTATGTTAAAGAGAGCACAATGGGAAGGAGATCTTTCTATCCTACTATGGTTCATGACATGTGATGAAAAGTATGAATGAGATATTTTTGTTTTGTAAACACGTTGGTTTCACAGAATTTTATGTGCAACATGGGCTAAGTACACAGCACCAGTATTTTTTTAGGACACGAGTATTGCTTCAAACAAACGTAGGTATAGTGTAACCCCACCTTCAAATGTTGGAAAATCACCGTCAAAGTTAGAGTTTAAAGGTGCCAAAACTTGTAAAAATCCAAAGGTTTAGCGTTAAGTCTTGTATTTACCCTAACTTTTCACAAAGATACATGTGAATTTCCTTAGATAAAGGTATTTGCACCTTAAAATTTATATTGTTCCTTTCTAGCAATGGATGGGAGAGCTGAGAAACCCTACTAAAGTTCTCTTAGTCCTTAGGAAAACCACCTAATTTGTTTAATATTCTCACAGCTCACTTCAATGCGTCTCCTTTTGCACGAGGACACGAGCAAAGCCTAAATTTCACGTAGGCCTTAGAAAAACCAACTAATTGGTATGATGTTCTGAAATCTCACTTTGTACGTCTCCTTTGGCACGAGGATACTACCAAAGCGTAGCCACAGATGTCAGCTTTGCTTATCCGGTGGATTATTGATCCGAGTCTTTACCAACGCCGGGGCCCATGACTTGGCACGAGGTATGCATGTTGCAAAGCCAATTGCTATTCAATATGGCATCGCTATTTCTGTTGCTCAAACTGGTCACCTCCCCCCCGTCTCTCTCTCTCTCTCTCTCTCTCTCTCTCTCTCTCTCTCTCTCTCTCTCTCTGTGTCTGTGTGTAAGAAGATGTCCTCTTTTGTAAGCGTCAAGGAGTTGATTGATAATGGGATACAAGAAGTGCCGCCCATGTTTATCCGCTCTCCGGAGGATAGGCCCTTCGTCGATGGCTTCCTCGATAACGGCGCATCACCAGACGAAGATTACAATGGCACCTGTCAACGACAATTGATGTCTGATGAGGAAATCCCGGTCATTGATGTCTCTGATCTAATAAGTCTCACCACGGATGCGTCTCATCAACCTTCAGGAAGGATGAAGGTACTCGAGAGGATAGGTCGTGCATGCGAGGACTATGGCTTCTTCCAGGTAACCTCCGCTTGCTTTGCTCACCCTAATTAGGCACCACTAATTCATTCTCATTCACTTAGCCATTTGTCAAAGCTTGTTAGGCGTGAGTGCCTGGTAAACCTACTACTCTCTCTTCTCTCCCTCTCTTGCCATTTCCACTCCGTGCATCCTATATTGTTCTTATGTTTCTTCTTGTGCATGAATTAGAGCTTTTGTGACACTTCAACAATCTCATTGATGGCACTTTGTTTGGCTTATTGAGGTGATAAACCATGGAGTAGAATCAGATGCCATTCGTAACATCCGCAAGGCTGCTTTGCACTTTTTTGATCAACCCCCTCAAGAGAGGAGAAGGATTGGGGGCACGTTTTATAAGGGAGGCTTCAACTCACAATTTGCAACGTCACCACAAGATTGGGTGGAGGGGTTAATATTTAAGCGTCTCCCACCCTGTGGAAGTGATACTAATGACTTCAAAATCGCCCCCGACAATCTTCCAATCCGCGGGCAAGCATCTAAATATTCCCATTATACACCACATGAGTTTAAAAGGAGAGATATAATGTGAATTTTTCAATGTACATATTGCACAAGAATGCAAGTTTTTGGTTTGATTCCATATACACCTTGAATACACATGTACTAAGCAAGACTTCATGGTAGTGCACCTCGACTAGAGTTCTAACATTATTTCAAGAACTTCTTGAGCTTAGAGTTTTCATAGTTACATTTTTTATGGGACATACATTTATACATACTTTTGTACCTACACATACACATGCAGACGTACATACACATGCAGACGTACACACACACACACACACACACACACACACACACACACACACACACACACACACACACACACACACACACACACATGCACATGCATTCATCATGCATGTATGTGATTGACTAAACACGCATACCTGCATGTATGTATTTATGTATGTATATTGTATGTAACGTGTACTTGCACATCCATATCTCATATATGAATGCTTACATATTTTTATTCATGTTCTTAATGAGTAACTTTGCATCTTCCAGAGCACCACTTCTTGAGTACTTTGATCGTGTGGAGAGGCTTGCAAATATAATATATGGGGCCATCTTCGATAGTCTTGGTTTGAAGAGTGACTGTGAAATGGTTGTACCAAAACTATCTTTTGGTGCATTAGGGATCCACTACTATCCCCCTTGTCCCAACCCAAGTGTTGTTATGGGGTTTAGCCCCCATTCTGACCTTGCTAGTATAACAATCCTTCACCAAGATGACGTCCCTGGCCTACAAGTGCGCAAGAACAAAAAATGGATTCTTGTCAAATCATGTCATCCAAATGCCCTCATTGTTAATGTTGCCGACCAAATAGAGGTAGGTCCCATCACATATGACGGTGGGTTCCTTTTCAATTACTTGCTTTTTATTTTTACCATGTGCAATGCTATGAGGTTGTTATTCCATTTTCCAATGGTCAATTACTTATCATGTATTTTGTTTGACTTGCTATGTCATGTGGAAGATATTGACAAATGGTATGTACAAGAGCATTGAACATAGGGTGTTTACCAACTTCAAGCAGGCAAGAATGTCAATAGCATGCTTTTTTGGACCTGCTTATGATACCACTATTGCCCCCATCCCTGGCTTGATAGATCAAAAGAATCCACCTCGTTTCAAGCCAACACTATTTGGAGACTACTATAAGAATTTTTTTAGCAAGGCACTTCAAGCAAACAAGGGCGGTCTTGATTTTGCAAAGGCATGAGCCTTTGACTATAAATAAAGCTAGTTGTGTATAATCATTGTATGAATGTAAAATCAACCATGCCCTTTTAAGTATGCAACATCCTACTTCATAAGACACTAGAGCTAGCTATATTAGGGATTTGATATCATCATACATTAACTCAACTTCACCATGTGGAGATCGTTTGTAAGTAGTATTATAAATATAATTTTATATTGCTATGGTCAGTTGCCTAGAATTTCAAATGGTTAGTGTGTAAGGAGTCCAACTTTCATGTCTAAACTACTAACTTCTAAAATTTAGTGGGAATGAGGATGCACATGGAGTGGTGCACTCACACACACGTGTGTTTTGCAAAGGAGGGGGGAGGGTGGGGTTCATCATTAGATGTTGAAATTTATGCATATAGCATCTACATGTGACTAGCCAAAATAAAATGGGAGATGGGAAGCTTATATAAAGTTCAATAGAAGGCTTCTCAAGTGTCTTATGATTCTCATATTGGTGTTACACATGCTTCTATATATAATTCAATTTAATAAGGTGAATTGGCCAAGAAAAAACCACGAAGGGATTCTTCCATAGAATTTACTAGAACTTAAAACCTTGTAAGTATCTCAAAGCACCCCCGTTAATACGGGGTGACATTTTATGTAGGGGGACCAATCCAAAATAACATTGCTAAAAGTCCCCTTGTTAATGTGGTGTGAAGTTCTCTGTAGGAGGAACAATCCAAAACAAGACCAAAAAGGAGACATGAAATAAGTGAAGGAGATTAGATCACATGATCCCAAAAGGTGAGGTATTCTCAGAAATGGTGAGGTATTCTCAAAGGGAGTCAAGCTATTAAGGTAAAATAAGCCTCTTTCATATCATTGATGAGATCCTATTTGCAAGTTTTTTTTGTTTCTAAAAAGATGAGTTAGTTTGGAAATAGGCACGCCTTGGGAATGAGGCTATCAATGTAGTATGGCCTATTCATATAACAAGTGAAAGTGGCCTTGAAGTGGACACATTAATGTTATGATAGGAATAAGGTTCGATGCATTTTTGTCTATGGAAGATGGAGGTAAAATGTCTTATTTGAGATGCCATGTTAAGAGATATTTTCATATACTTACCCCCATATGAGTAAACTTATCTTTATCATCTCTAGATTGTTTTCAATTAATAATTCTAGCTAGAAATAATGTTCACTACAAGATACAGGTCTCATACCGACCTTCAAAGCGATGCAAATGTTCATTAAAAAAATTTCCCCCATCGTCGCTAAACACGTCGGTATCAGTATCTCTACAAAACTATCGCTATATGTGTCGCTATTTTTGTTGATTTTATGACAAAAATAGGGATGCATATAGCGATGGTTTGCGACGCATATTGCAACGCGTGCAGTAAATTTGCGATGTTAATAGCGACGGTTACAGAGAAAAAAAAATGTGGCCTTGCCATGTATAGCACCATGTGTTGTGTTTATATTCTACAAATGAATTACATGTTGGGTACACAATGGTCGTCAAGATGAGTGCAAAATATACTTGAACCCACATGATTGATACATAGAATAAGTACAAGATCGTTGATGAAAACTCATGGAATTACGGCAAGATACAAAAGATGATAAGTACATAGTATACGGAAGATGCCCGCATAAATCATAGGACCAAAAAAGAAGAGGGTGTGCGCTCCATGAATCCAAGCGTGAGCTATAGATCCTTGCCATCTAAAAGCTCGTCTTGACACAAAGGAGCATCGAACGAACTCTGCACAATGAACAACTACACATTAGTCCATCATACATAATGCATTTTAAAAATAATAGTAACTATGAATAAAAAAGATGATTGCCTTACCAGGCTACCGCATGCATACAGTCTATCGATCAGTGCAGTGAGATCGTGTCCCTATGCATATCGAGTCTCCAAGTCAGTGGGATCACGGTTTGTAATGGAGTCCTGCAAAGAAAATAGAATACAACTGTTAGAAATACAATTGTCAGTGCCAGTGATATTGCAAATAAGAAAGTGAGAACAACAAAAGAAAAAATTACAAAGTCCTCTAGATAAGTCTTGTGGCCACCACTCCCCAGATGATGCACGACCCCTACCTCCAATCATACCCTTGCTGCTTTCCATTGATGTCGCCAACGTCCTGGAGAATCTATAGCCTCTCCTTGAGTCTCCGCCAATCATCTGTGTCTAGCCACTCAGGCTTTGAGGCACCACTCTTGAGTACCTTGTGTGTGTCTAATCGTCTATGTGACATATACGCATGCATACACTCCATCATCCACCCAATGGAAAACCTCTCTACCACGGTAGGTACCAGAAACTCCTCGTGCAAGGATTCCACTATATAGTCCTTGCTCCCCTCGGGTATGTTCTTCCAATGGTCCAAGACATTGTGCCACAAAACTTGTTGGCACAACTCTCTCATGCGAGACATCACCCTCCGCCCCTCATCATTCATGATCAGAGCTCTTGTCCTATCATCTACGAGGTATCCATACCCCTCTCTAGGGTATGTCTAAGGTGTGTCCTCTCCCACCTATGACCATGCTCCTGGGCATAACCAGGAGACCCTTGTACATCTGGTGTACCCAGGGGGGTCGCATCACTCAGAGTAGCACCCATAGGGGTGCCACTAGAGTAGATGTTCCCACAAGTGTGACAAATCCTACAAGTGACACACCTCCACCAAAACGATGAGATGGAGACACTACATTGGTGTCTCCATAACATCCACTTGAGCCACCCTCTCTAGAAAATGTATGAGAGCTAGGAGTAGCGCCCCTATCTGGAGCCCACCGTGGGCTCACAGCATCCACACCTCCGCAGCATTCCCCAGAACCACTCCCTCCGTCCGAGTGGAGCATCAACTTCATCTACTAGAAACTGAATCATCAGAGCATGCCAAAGTAGATCTAACGGAACGGCCCGGTGGTGTTTGAGACAGCTCCCGATCCGCCATATCTTTGAATCAGGCCCTCTGATCTGGAGACATTCGTGTGAATATCTCTTGCAACTCCTCATATGCTGATCCCTCGACTCATCCTACTCTCCAAACATCATCAAAAATGTGACCTACACAAATAGAAAATGATGTTATATAATCAATATAAAGATTCAAGTAAAGCATGGTAATATAACTCTATAAAAAATGATGTTACTTAAAATACATATTCTAGACTACCCTTAAAAGTGATTCATCAACGAATTGAGTAGGCAAATGAATGCTGCAAGTATGACGTAGTCTATGGTTCCATGTCAATCTCCTGGCACAACTCCATGTACACACTGGAAGGTCTATAGATAGGTCACCACAAAAGGTGGAGCCCACTTTGTTCTCAAAGAATTCCTGACCTCTTGTCTTTTCGTCATCGTTACCCGATCTGCCTCCTCTACACACTCCAAGCCCTCTTTGACCTCCACCCCTTGCAAGATCGACCCCTCCACCTGCATACTCTCCTCATATATGTTTGGAACATTGCTTTCATCATATACTCACACTCCGAGGAGCTGAAGGGACAACATATCACCATCGAGGTTGTCGAGGGTTTGGAAAGAAAATTACCTCTTCAAAATCACATATAAGATATATTCAACATTTGTGACTATTCTATGTCATGAAAAATTTTAAAAAAACTGTTCATTTACCTGTTCACAATGGGCCGGCAAGACAAATGTGTCGTCGCGCAGGTCCATCCATTTTTTCTTAGAAACTATTTCGAGAAATCTAGATGGACCTCGCCGATGAACAGTTGCCTTGGCTCCTTCCAATACCACTTTAAGCCACTGTACACATCGAATATGATAATGGAGAAGCTATGGTAATCCATTGAGATAACACTTTGCAAGTTTCAAAAAAAAAATTGATTAAATGGGAGTGTAGACAACAAGCTTGTGGCTGAAATTGGTCTTATGGGTAGTAGTAAGCATAGAGAGAAGGCTATGTATAATGGGGATGTCCATCAACAAGTATATGAAGAAGAAGATACTCATTTTATTCCAAGCAGACATTATTCACAAATGCATTGGGCTCATGCTACAACAGAGACAATTGTTAAAGTTGGAGAAAGAGAGATGCCTTGCATAGCTCTCTTGGATCATGGTTCCGAAATCAATGTTATGGCACATAGCTTGTATGAGAATGGAGGTTGGCCGATTTATGTAGATCTAGGATGGCGCATGCAAACAACAAACAATTCATTAGGGGATCTTTATGCGGCTTTGTCCGAATGTACCCGTGACTATTGGAGATGTTAGGGATGAATATCATTTTTTTGTGCAAGATTCATGTAGTTATCCGGTGATTTTGGGGCAACCCTATATTTTGGAATCAAGGCTGGAAACAAAAGCCTTGGATGATGGTTCTTCATATGCTCGGGTTCAAAGTAAAGACAATACAATGGTGGTACAGTTCCTCACTATTTGTGTGAATCATCCCCACAATCGGGATAAGCTATGGGATAATCCTATGCCACCTAATACACGAGAGTTTAAGGGTTTTTAGATAGCATTGTTGTAAGTGGAGACTATGGCAGTGCCTTTACGAAGATAATTATGCCTCCAAGAAAGGGGAAAACTGTATTTGTGTCCGGATTGCAAGAATGAACAACATATAGTCTTGGAAGTTTTAAGAATGTTTCAGCCATGTGCAAAGAAATATGTAGGATGGGATGAAAAAGAGCTGAAGACATATGGTTTGATGGTGGCTACAAATGAAGGTATTTCAAGATTTTTTTCAGGGCTGGTTGATGTTGATGATACAGTGGCTGAAATTTCTACGGCAATTAATGCTAAAAACAAGGCAGAAAAAGAGGTTATTTATGTTGACACTTTAGAGATGTATGAAGTCATTCAAGACTTTATTGAGCATGAATGTTGTGGGCTACAATACAGGGTTGAAGCAAGGGTGGATACAAAGTACAAAACAGTTGCAAAGAAGGTTAAGCCTGTGGCTTTGCCTTTACCACACCTGAAAGTGACGGATTGATTGAAAAGGTGACTCAACAGCCTAGTTTACGGGATCCACATGGAGTAGGACATAATTTTACAACTAAAACTTTACAAAAGCTGAAAATTGGTGATACAAGCTTCCTTTTGTCCACCGCAGAAAGAGCTTGTTTCTTACAGATGTTGGCAAGGCATGGGAAAGCCTTTGCATTTCAGTCAGATGAAATTGAATGTGTTGATCCGACCATACTTGCACCTATGGTAATCTTTACAATACCTCATGTGCCATGGAATTTATAGTCGATTCCAGTACCTCGGGCATATTTGCCTAAGTTGCTAGAGCTTTTGAATGAGAAGATCATAATGCGGATTTTGGAGCCTTCTTCAGCTCCATATTCGAATCGGTGGTTTATTGTTCCAAAGAAAAATGATGCTTTGAGGTTTCTACTGGATTTACAACTAGTTAACAAGGTCACCATAAGGAATGTTGAATCAGGCCCGATAGTGGATGAATTTGCTAAAGCATTTGCATGCAAGGAAATCTACTCTATGGGTGATTTATATTTAGGATATGATCAGTTCCAGCTTCCATTGGAAAGTTGAGATATCACTACCATGAAGACACTACATGGATTAGTTAGGATGTGTACGCTTCCACAAAGAGTAACCAATTCAGTGGCATATATGATGAATGATATGCATAAAGTTTTGAGGGAGTATATTCCTCAGTTGACCTTACCCTTTCTTGATGATGTGATGATCAAAGGATGTGATATCTATGAGAATAATGATGAGTTGAATGAGCATGGATGTAGAAGATTTGTGGTTGATCATATTGCTGATTGTGATAGGATTTTGAGCCGTCTTGAAGAAGTGCATTTGACTCTGTCAGAAGAAAAGTCAGTTTTTGGAGTGGAGGAAGTATTAGTTGTTGGGGTCATGTGTGGACCATATGGAAGAAAGCCCTCACCAGTAAAAATTGATACCATAAGCAAGATGCAGGAGACATATTTGAATGCATCCGAGGTAATAAGATTTTTGGGTGCATGTGTCTTTTACTTGATATGGATTCCCATTTTGCTTAAGTGGGTGAAAGTTTATATCAGCTCTTGAGAAAAGGGAAAAAGTTTTGGCGGGGTAAACAGTATACGAAAGTAGTTCAAAGGTTAAAGAGCTTATTGATTTCAGCCCCAACACTAAAGAGAGGAAATTATGAGAATGGGCAGCCTATTATTCTCGCCGTGGATACAAGCCCAATTCGCATTGGTTGGGTAGTGGGTCAGGATGATGCTGATGAAAATAGGTATGCCATTCAGTTTGGAGCAAAGGTCCTCAATGAATGGCAACAGCAGTATTCTTAAGTCAAAAGAGAGCTTTGGGGTGTAGTGACAGCCCTTAAGCGTGATAAGAACATTTTATGGAAGCTCATGTAGTTGTAGAGACTAATTGTCTACCTCTATTGGGCATGATAGTAAATTGCTCAACTCCTGATATTGCCATGTTATGATGGATTGCATATATAAAGTCACTTAACCCTGATTTTCAACATATTGCAGGTAGAGAAAACCTTGTCGTGGTTGACATGCTTTCACAAGCAAGGTTTGAAGATGAAGAGGAGCTTATAGAATATGAAGATGATGATGTGATAGGTGCTGAAAACGGCTTTATGACAATAGGGAATGAGTATGCAGCTACTATTACTATAGGTACAACTATTGTAATAGGGATTTCAATAGTAAAAAAAGAGCTTACAACCATGGAGAAGAGATGGGCAGTAGAGAGAAAACATCATCACTATTATGCTTCAGTGAGAATACAATTTTTGGAAGAGTTGTATGAGGATGAATGGCTAAAAATAGGCCAATATCTCAGCCTCATGACAATGAAGGCTAAGTGGTTTGAAGCTGAATTCAAAAGGATTAAAAGAAAAGTTTATGGGTTTTTCTTGAAAGACGAATATTTATTAAAGCATACAAAGAAAAAGAGAGGAGCTCCAGTATGTGTATTGGGAGATAGGGCTTCTTAACAACAGGTGATGCATGAGTTTCATAAAATTTTATGGGCTGGACATAGAGGAGTTTGGGACACATTTGCCAATATCAAAGAGAAGTATTGGTGGCAAAACATGTATAAAGATGTGGAGCATTATGTGGAATCATGTAGTGTCTGTCAAATGTATTCCATGGTAAAGCATAGAGATGGGTTGCAACTAACGTATCCATTGTCTATGCATTACAAATGGGTAGTTGATTTGGTTACCATGGCTACAGGTTCATGGAATATGAGATATCTTGTGCTTGCATGAGAAGACTTGACAAATCAACTGGAAGGTCAAGCTCTTAGTACAAATACTACTCAAGCAGTTTGTAGGTTCTTATTGGAAGAAGTCTTTTGCAAGTATGGTTGTGTTGGTAAAGTGATTGCAGATAGAGGAGAATTGGATGCGAATGAGCCTTGTGACTTCTTTTCACAATTGGGTAGTAAGGTGGCTTTAAATACAGTCTACAATCTTGAAGAAAATGGCAAAAGTGAAAGAGGTCATTAGCCTATCATTAAGGCATTAGCAAAGTCATGCAAGGACAGGATGAAAGAATCGCCAAGAATATTACCCTTTGCTTTATGGGCTGATAGGACCACTCATAGTGTAGTTATAAGGCATATGCCTGCTGAATTAATGTATAGAAAATAGCTAATCATGCCTATTGAGGAGACTATTACTACTTGGAGTGTTCTATCATGGGAAGAGGGTTTGAATAGAGAAGAGTTAATGGTCCTATGCATTAGACAATAAGAAAGAAGGCCTGAAGACATTGAGACAGCCATGAAAAAGCTGATAACTGCAAGAATCAAGAACAAGAAGTGGTTTGACAAGCGAGAGAAGATTTGACCACGAGCTATACAAGAAGGGGACTGGGTGCTGGTTTATGAGAGCAGCTTGGAAAATCAGCATAGTGCCAATTGAAAGATGGCAAAGCGGTGGTTTGGTCCATATGTGGTAAGGTTTGTTTTTGAAAATGCTACTTATGCATTAAATGAGATGCGTGGGATAGCTCTAAGGATTCCAGTTTTGGAAAACATATCAAGCTCTTTAAACATAGGGAGTCTTCAGCATATGAGCTAAAGGAGTTGGATATTGAGCATGAACATAAGAATATGGAAGAAGAAGTGGTGGAAGATGAAGACATTGACATGGTAGAGGATACTTCTTCTGACATTGCAAATCCATAAGACTTTGGCACATGCCGGAGGATGTGCAAGAGGGGGTGGATATCGTACCGCTACATGCAGACAATGTGAAAAACTCTAGAGTGCATTGTCATTCGTCTTTCTTATTGATCTAAACATCCAATGCCATATTAGTCATTAGTGTCAGTGTCCATAGTCAGTGTCCATAGTGTGGATGGTTCAAAAATACTAGATTTTTGGACAAGTATAGACTATTTTTTATATTTTAGATATTATCTCTTGTAAATATCCAAAAGCTGTAGACAACTTCTAGAATAGGATGACATGTAAAAAAAGCACTCTGAATTGGGAGAAGAAGAAGGAGTGATCTGAGAGTATTCTGACCAGGTGCCTAGTATTTTACCTCCCTTTTGGAGCCAACAGAAGCATCAGATTGGCGGTTTGAGCATCAAAGAGAAAGCTATTGTTTTATGCACGTTTTTGGTCTATAAGAGATTTATCTTCTTAGGATGCAGAAATAAATTGATAGGCTTCACCTCTATGAGTATTCTTCCACATCTTCTATTTCTTTAAACCCCTTCTCTTTTGTCTATTTCTCTCCCCCTAAATCCCCTTTCATCCTACTGACTCTTACCCCTGTGGTAGACTTTTGACCCCAAACACTCCGACACCGCGTATTTTTGGAGTGAGGTATCTGGTGATCCCGATCGGTAGTACAAACTGCCATAAATGAAGAAGAATTATGAACAGTGACTAGACACTAAATAGCAAAATACGTAGGTCATCTACAATCGAGGCCTAGTACAAACCTGACATATCTTATGCCAATCATGGGTTTTTAGCCCTGATAGTTGGTCGTCTTTAGAAAAAGTGAATATGAGAAAACACATCATACCCATAGAGGTATGGATAGATCTGATAGTTTTCTTTACAATGCGCTCCTCTTTAGTTGATAGAACCCAAGGAGTGTGAGGTAGCTACAAGTGACCATCAGTGCTTGACTGTGGCCAAAGCGCCTCTATCTTGCCTATCTCCTTCAAATCCATTCGTACCCCTGTAGTGTCTCTCTTTCTTCCTATGATGTAATCCCATAATAAGTTGCCCACATTCTTGAAAATATGCATGGGATCCAACAAGTGGTTAATCTATAAGTGGGTCCAATACAACAACTTATAGAAAACCAAGAACCGCCGCATTCTATTTGGATGTGACTCTACGTGGACCACTTTCAACTCATACTAGTTTTGGGTGTTCATTCATGATAGAGGTCGTCCAAAAAACCTTTCCTCAGTTCATGACCCTCCAGCAAGAAAGTAGCGTGTCCTTGATATACCATCTTCTTCATGGTTTATGACCTTCGAGAGTCTCTAATTATGGCCCACACAATGGACATGCATGATAACCTGAGGTAACGAGACATGTCCCAATACCCCTATCTAGTTAACACAAACTTGAATGAGCTATGTTAGATATCACCAACAAGAATGGAAGCCTCCTTACTTGAGCACTCTCCAAATCTTGGAAAGTCATACATGGTCCACATGAGAATGGCTCGTATATTGGTGGACCATCGACCATCACACTTGCTCATATCTTCCACGGTGACCCCCTCCTCCCAGAAAATCTTAAGTTCATCAACTAATGGACGAAGATAGATATCCATTATTCTAATCAGGTGTCCTTTCTTTGTAGAAAACCATAGCAGGATGTTCTAGTTAATAAGGACTGCCACACACTGTAAGAAGTTGAGTGGAGAAAAAATGGGTTCATGCCATCCATAGCAAGGCCGAACCGAAGATTCATTGGCTCTTGTGCAAAGTGTGGAAAGGTACATTCAATGTGGCTTCATGTGCATGAATCTGCTAATATTCATTGGACTCCATCTGTGGATCTATCGTGCACATGCCACGTTGTCAACAAGCTCCCTATGCCTGACGTATGAAACATGTGACGTATATGTGGGATAAGTGGAAAGTATGTAAGAACTTTTGAGGGATGGTTTGCCCTTGCCAGTCATGTCGATACCTGTGAGCACCACACCTTGGACATGTCTCCATTGTCCCGTAGTCTCCTCAAAATAGCACGCAATCGTTGGCACATGCATGGATGCTATTGTAATCCATTGTCAGGACCTAAAACGGGCTCAACACTGGCTCTCTAGCACTAGCCGGGCCTCTAAGACACACAAGACACTGCACACGGCCTCGCGGCTAAAGAGCATCTAAGGGACACACTATACTAAGCTCTAATATCGATCTTTGCGTTTGTAATAAGACTAGTCCAATTATTTCCTTCCCCTACTCCTCAAAGGGAGATCCCATAACATATATAGATATAACACCTCGTATCCCAAACATAGGGAAGCACCTCTCGGCTGACTGTTGCGGCTCCACTACAACTCTCCTACATCTCGGGGATTGGCTCCAAGATGCACTGGCTAACATATAAAACATAACGCACAAAATCCACTCTTTTCTTGTTTTGTATGATCCAGGAGTATATAGATCCTCACCAAACAATCCCAAGGAAACCGTACAAATAACCTACAGCAAAGGCTCATTTTCACTCCACGTATAAGTCATCTCCTAGGAAGACAATTGCTATGCAATCCAGGACTGATACCATGTCATGCATCCTGATAGTGCATATGATCCTAGTGCACAAACCATATTTATCAAATCAGCATTTTGTGATGTGAAAAAACGGCCCTTTCATGATCTTCTCTAAACGTATGCTTCAATGTATGGAGACTAGCACCGATTTCTCATGCTACTAGCCCCTTAAAATGAAATATCGCAATTCTAAATGCAATGCATAGTCAAATATTTCAAAGATTCACATCTTCTCAACCCTCTTAATTCTTTAGCATCACCCTTTTCCTCTAACGTTTAGGTTATACTACTACTGTGTTGCGTAGGTGTAGGGTTTTGTTTTTTGTCATTTTCGATATAAAAAGCAATAAAGATGCACTAAAACATAAAAACAAGGGTGAGATGAGGGTTAACCTCATGCCTCAACCTTGCCAAACGTGCACAAACCCTATTTTTTCTAATTTTTAGCTATTTTTTTCTATTTATTTGTGCATAAAAATAGGTTATTTTATGATCTATGATTAGTGACTAATTATGATAGCTAAAAAATAGTTTTTATCAGAATTTTATCCCATGCGCATCTCTTTTACCCACCCAAAACTAACAAAATCTTCAATTTTTACTCTAAAAATGAGCTTTTTGGGTTATAATTTAATTATTGTGACTATTCATCATTACGGGTCTGCATTCCTTTTATGCACACCCCTCAATCATAATGCAAAAAAGATCCAAACTAATTTTTTCTCCATATGAATTTCATTTAGACTATCAAACATCAGAAAGAAGCAATTTTCCTTTGTAAAAAATGACGCATACTGCTTACTTGCATGTTGCATGTTTTTTTATTATTTTTTCGGGTTGCCAATGGACCGACCAGTAGCAAATCTTCAATGCTAAACATCTCCCCTCAGCCTCCTCTCGATCATGGAGCAATCCGGTTCATGCGAACAAGCATCCGTCTCGTCATCACATCCTCTACTTGATTCTTGCCGTGTGAAGCACCATTTGGAGGAGAGAGATGGAGGAGAGAGAAAGAATAGATTTCTTGCAAACTGCATACAATAGGACGGGTAGCCCCATGCTACTCATGCCATGTATCTCAAGGCTTGATCTTAGGCTTTTGTAAATCCACTAGCCCAAGCCCTTCTACTGATATAACCTCGATATGGCCTATCCTTCCTTGGGTACCATTGGCTAGGTGAATGACATCATTGGGCTCACATGTCCCACATTTATTGTCATTCAAATGAACTAGACATTCAAGCGGCTTAGAGGCTCCTTCGACAAAAATAATCACAGCTTGGTGCTCATTCGAACCTTCCCTATTTGGGTTTTGACATAAGTCAGTGTTGCAACCCAAACTAGGTACCATTTCAATCCGAGACCCATCACATGACTATATCCTAGAGCGGTGCATATTGTCAGATGTATCATTATGGCCTTTTACCACACCTACGTCGAAATTGGTCACAATATATCCGCATGGTGTTATTGACCTTGTATCTAACGCACCAGCCACATTTTGAGAGATCTTGGGTTTCCAAACCCATCTCACATTGTAACGAGCCCGCCCCTCAAATTGCGGGACATGTCTTAGCAGCCCATCGAGAGATCAATCTAGAAGATGTCGCCCAACACTCCCAAGGAATAACACGGGGTTTGCCAACTAGGGTCTCTCGAGTCTGCCCCGCAACGGAACTTATCCGGCCGTTCCCACTAGGATCGACCTGAAGTCCGGGTTCCTAACAGTCGGGTTGAGAGCGAAGTTTTGAGCCCGGGATGTGCCTAAAATTTGCCAAAAAAATCGAAATTTAGGGGAAAAATATTTAACATAGAAGGCGGCGGCTACAACTAAGACAATTTTAAGCACCAAGTGAAAGACGACTTTTAAAAGGCGCCCGAGCGATACTTGTGGATTTTTTATAATTTTTTCGACTACCATGCGGGATGCCAGGAGCTTCTAGTCAGTGCGGGATGTCAAGACGGACGCGCAGGATTTTTCAGAGCTCGAAATGGAGCCCGGACGAGGAAGAGGCCAGAAAATGGGCAAGATATAAAAAGGTGGGCCAAAGGGGGGGTGCCCTTTGGGACCTTTTAACCCCCCCCCCCCCCCCCCCGTCCCCCCCCAAATTTCATGAAAAAAAAACATGAAGGAGAAGAGGATGGCGTGATCAGCAACGCGGTGCATTTTTCGCCCTCATCCTCCCACATGATGATTCCTGGTTGTGAGCAACCTATGCAACCGACATTGGGGCTCAACTTCTCCCTCTTGGCTGACTCTATCATCGGTCTTCGTGCGAGGAATGGCTATCCGGATGAAGAGAACATATTCTATTCTTTCTCTCTCCTCCCTCTCTCTCTTCTCTATGGGCTGTTCATGTGTACAATCTTGAAGGAGGAATCGGGAAGGAGAATGAAGTGGTGATGAAGATTGATGGAAATGCTGAAGATTGAAGTGCAACATTGGATTGAGAGCAATGGAGGCTCCATCTATGCTGGTTATGAAGTCATTGAAAGCGTCTCGGGTTACGTAAAAACACGGTATGACCATTTTTATGAAGAAAATGAAGGCTTTTTTATAGTTTATGTTGATAATTATGTTCTTATTGGGTGAAAATTTGTTTATGTGCTGGGTGCATTATGAGTAATTGCTGTGTATCAGAAAATTTTGGTTTTGCAATGATTTACATACTCTATTTAATTCCCGTAAACCCGAAATGCGGTCTTTAAGCGGTAAAATGGTAGTTTTTCCGTTTCGGGTGGGTAAAAGGTGTTCCCATGGGGGGAATATGGAAGATAAATTGAATGATAGTATGTTGAAGTGATTGGAACAAGAAAAATCAAAAAATAGCATATTTTATTATCAAATAAATCAAAAAATGGAAAAAATAAAGGAAAAAATAAAAATACATATTGGAAAAATAAGAAAAAATATAATGATTGTTTGTGGATGTATGATAGTGGCAAAGCATGAGGTTTAGCCTTAGTTTGCCCTATCTCTTTGTCAAAGTTTGTGATTTATCACTTTTTATATATTAAAACATGACAAAATGAACCTCTACACCTATGCAACGAAAGCAATACCTAAACGTAGGGGGTTGGGATATTTGAATGGTATGGTTTGCGTGCTGATTGTAGCTGATTTTCTGATGCATTTCATGACATAGAGTTTTCTCGCGTTTTAATGAAGAGGATAGTAGCACGAGTGTGGTCTCGGTGCTATCCCTTCATCGCCGCAACCGGTTAGGGAATAAGCATTGAAAGCTTGGTTGTGCACCACATGTTTCTGATTTGAAAATTATGTTTGAGCACTTTAGAATCATTCACTTTGCATGTCATGTAAACCACGGTATCGAAAAATAAAACCTGGATGCATAGCACATGTTTTCAATGACAATGACCCATGCTTGAGTGTGGAAAGGCATCCTGAGCCGTACGATAGACGTTTGTTTCCTGGGGGATTATTTAGTAAGGAAACATGGTATCTCCTGGAGTATTTTTGAAAATGAAAGAGTGGAGTTTGTTCGTTTGTTTTATATGTTGAGCAGCGCATCAAGGGGCCAATCCCTATGATGTAGGAGAGCTGCAGTGGGGCCGCCGTGATTCCACCGAGAGGCTGCCTCCCATGTATGTGATTATCGTGGCATTTATGGCCAATGTATATGGATTCTCCCTCTGTGGAGTTTATAGAAAGGGAAACGTTGGACTACAAAACTATAAAACTATAAACGCATAGATTAGGCTTTAGGGCAGTTTGTCCTTTAGCAAAAGATAGACACTCTTGGTCCGCGAGGCCGTAAGGGTGTGTTTGTCTGTTATGAGCATGAGGTTCGGCTAGTGCCATAGCCAGTGCCGGTCCATTTCAAGTCCCATCAGTGGTGCGTCTGCCGAGAGCTACCAACAAGTGGTGGTTCTCGAATCTAGTTGTTAGGGACTAAAAAAAAATTGGTTTATGTCCTCTGACAAGGACCGTCAAGCCGAAATACAAAAAGAAGAACGTGCTGAGAGGGCTAGACGGCGGTTGGAGATTGTAAGTCGCTATTCTCCTCAAAGGAGTAGCCTGATACGCATAAAAGGAAGTGGTCTTAGTAACCCAAGTGTTGCACATAGTCCTTTAGGTGTAGGAGGAAGTGCAAGTTCTTCCTCTCTTCCACCAAGTCAACCCACTTTAAGTGGGGGTGTAATCCCATTAGTCCAAACTCCTATTGTTAATCCGATTGTCATCATGGCACAACCCATTGCAATTCCTGTAGGGACGCCGGATCTGCCAGCTTTAGGAGTGCCTTTGCCCATTTTTAATGGGTTAGTCGAAGAAGATGCGGAGTTTCACATTTGTGAATTCCAAAGATTAATATTTAATTACCGCATCCAAGATGAGGGACATCTTATGATGTTCTTTAACATGACATTAAAAGGTAGGGCTGCAGTATAGTATCATAGCATAGAGACTAGAACCATAACTACAATCGACCAATTTTATGTAGCTTTCCGAGGAGAGTATGCCCCTGAAAGAGGTGGCCAATACTGGTTGCGTGTTTTGAATGTAACACGCCAAGACCCCCATGAGAATGTGAAAGCCTATGCCAAGAAGCTTAAGGAAGTGTTTCTTAAGTTACAAACTTACATTCCTATTCCACCGGCTGCCCAATTGCAATACTTCTTGCATGGATTGGATTTCAATATTCAGGTACAATTGAGCAGTGTGGCTTTGGCTGATATAGACACCGCCATCACGCGGGCAGAAGGAGTAGAGTCACGATTACAAACGGCCAACTCCTCTCGAATAAATCTTAATGCGGGTTTAGTACCTGGAGGCAATTTACCATTGACAAATGGAAGTCAAGGGATGCCTATGAATAGCCCTAATGGGAGAGGAAGCATGGTTCAAAATGTACATTTGTTGCTGCCAGCTCCTCCCAGTGTGACTATGCCTATGGCTAGTCAGTTGGCTCCACCAAATGTTGGAGGCCAAGTTTCGAATCCTAATATTGTTCCTGTGAGTCAACAACCAATGCCCAATCAAATTGTTAGGCCAATGGAACGACGGATAGACGATCAAGGCTATGAGTCGAGCGCCTCCAATGTCCTTGGCGAAGTTAAGGATATGATGAAGCACTATACTGACATGATTTCTGAACAATATCGGCAAATAATTGTTGACGTCAATTTCCTGAAGAAGCAGCAGAATCTGATAGGGCCACTTAACTGCTACCTGTTGGAGTAAGATTAGTTCCCTCTAACAAGGGAGTAAACAGCCATGTCCAGTTAATCATAGAGCGCAAGGTAATAACCTCCAGCAAAATGATGGACCAAGATAAATATTGCAAAGGGGAAAGACCAATATAGAAGAGTTGCCACAAGGCAATGGAGTCATCCTTATCGAGGCTGTACGCGTCAATGACGCTAAAACCTCTAACCTACGAGCCGTGACAAGAGGCCAAAAGGCTAGAGAGGGTGATAAAGATAATACAAAACCGGTCGAGGGGAACCCTAAGCAAGGGGATAAGGGGACGCAAGTCCTGAATCCTAGCGTGGAAGGTGGACCTCTAAGGCCTGTTGACAAAAAAGTCAATCCTAAGAAGGATGAGGAAGTGCCAAGAAAGAAGGCAAGAGCTAAAAAAGAAGCACCAAAGCCGATCCCGAGACCAAAAGAAAGGATGGTGTGGCGAGAAAAGAGAGCTTTGGCTACCTATCATGATTTTGATTTAGCAAGTTCTCTTTGCAAAGTCAAACCAGATGTGAACCTCTTACAGTTGATTAAATTATCTCCAAGAGTACGCAAGGAATTCAAGAAGATCCTACGTATTGGGTATATTGTAGAACCTTTGGGCATAGCACGAGTAGGGGAAGATTGGTTTGATCATGCTGAAAAGAATTGCCCTAGGGTTCTAGCATACGTGGATGGAATATTAGTAGAGCATGCTATTGTAGACATTGGGTCCTCTGTCAATATCATGAGTTCAGAGTTGATGGAGAGGGTGGGTCCTATCACCCTGTCATCTACTATCCAGAAGAGGTACATTATAGTAGCAACTTTTTATTTTACAAAATGGTCAGAAATGCGGGCGACGAGGCAGGACAATGCAAAGAGACTGCAAGTTTCCTCTTAGAGCAGATTATCTACCGTTTCAGTCCACCGAAGGAACTAGTGTCGGACCGTGGAACCCACTTTTTGAATAAAGTGATCAAAAGCCTAACTGAAGCTTGGTAAATCAAGCACAATAAAACGACCCCCTATAATCCACAAGCCAACGGGCAAGTCGAAAGTACTAATAAGCAGCTTGTGGGTATCTTGTCTAAAATAGTCTCGGAGAAGAAACAAGACTAGGACAGGAAGTTGTATGTGGCAGTATGGGCGTACAATACAACATTCAAGCGAGCTACCAGCCATACTCCATTTAAATTAGTTTATGGGGAAGAGTGTGTATTACCCCTCGAAATCGAGTTGCCAACCATACGGTTTGCAATTAACCACTCTTTGGTGTTGAGATGACAAGCTCAACACATGCGGACATTGATGATGGACCGCCTGGTTAGATGGGTCCACACGTCTATACTTAGCACGTCGGTGGTCATTATGCACCTCACATGGCCACTGACTCATTACTTATTATATTTAGGTTGTTACACCTATTTACAGCTGGCATAGTTATAGCGCCAGTCGACTAGTGTAGTCGGTTATGCATTGTTTGACTTAGTAGGCCACTTTCCTTTTATGTTGTATCTTATCTATACTTTGTGTACATTGTAAAGAGTGTGAAAGAAGAAGAAGAAATCAGCAAGAAAACGTTTTGGCCTCCATCTCTCTTCTTGTCTCTTGAGTGAGCTTCTCCTTGTGCATTCTGTGTGTGTTCGGCGCAGCATCTTGAGCAACCCCCTCCACCACGCGATTCTTGACATTTGGGAGATAAGGATGCACTCTTTGAATGTTTCACGACCATAGTCCGCCTAGATGAGCTCAAATTGCAGAGCTTATTACACTAGGAGGTAGCAAAACGTCCGAATGAAGCAGTTGCACAACCTTAAAGCAAAGAAGTATACCTTTAAAGAAGGGCCATTAGTTCTGTACTATGATACGCGTAGGGAGCTGTTTTCAAGGAAGCTGGAACCTAGATGGGATGGCCCCTACAAGATTGTCAGGATAGGGAAAAATAGGTCTATGGCTCTACTAGCTGATCTGCAGGGAGTAGAATTTAAAAATAAGGTTAATCTTAATAAGATTAAACCCTATTATTTCTAAGTATGCTAATACAGAAAAGTGCATTGCAAGTCCATGCTAGGGCAGATTTGAGACGTGCAAAAGAGGCTAAAGTTGGTTGTTGGGGCGGTTAATTCCTTATTTGGACCACCCATATCTGGAGCAGAGATACCATCAGGGGAAACTTATCTGGTGGAGCAAAGGATACAAAGTGATTGAGTAAGAAGTCGAAACCTTTGTGTGGGAGATCAAAGTCTTCTGCCCATCACTGCTTATGAATGTTGACAAGGATCCCTGTTGAGTTCAATGAAAAAGGTGGGATGGAGCCATCAGTTCACCCTCTCAACATGTTAAATTTTGACTATCATAATTACGAATAGAGGAGTTCGTGATGGTAGGCTGTGTAAACCCATTGTGGACATACACATTATATTTTGACGGAGGGTCCAGGGGCCCTAATTAAAAAGGGAGTGTTGGAGTAGTAATCTGAGATCCCCGACATAGAGTTACGATGAAGTTAGCTGCTTATCTTGGGGTAGGATTCACTAACAATATGGCAAAGTATAAAGCCTTGATTATGAGACTGCATATTGCCAAGCAAGGTGGTATTCGGCGCGGTTGTTAGTAGATTCACTAGCAAATCTTGCTTATGAAGAAGACCTTTTCTTCAACTGTGGTCCTAGTTTGGATATTGCTATCAATAATGAGACAGGACCCGGTCGCTTGTGGGGAATGTTATCAGAGCATGTATTATATGGCAGGCGATGGTTGATATGGGTGATGAAAAGAGTAGCCGAGACCAATCTATCGTTGTTATCCTGGACCCATTGGCAGATTAGACAACATGTTATGCGTACGCCTCTTGCTATATATACAGGAGGGATGGGTCATAATCTTATGCATTTAGTTTAGGGCTGCGAGCCCCATTTTTCCTCCTTGGAACGGAGCACACTATTGTATATCTGTACTATTTCGGAAAGGGATGTGTAGGTGCTATTCTGTTTTATTTCATTAGGCCAAGAGGGCCGATCAATTTTTGTAGTGAAATGCTTTATTTCATTAGGCCAAGCAGGCCAGTTGTCTGTTTAATACAGGTGCCGTTAATGGTTTCTTGTTTTAGTTCTGTGCTATACAGGTTCAAAGAAGAACTTGGAAGGAGCTTATGTCACGCGGAGACTTCTTGTGGCCCTATCTAGGTGATATCTCTCCTTTATGAGTACCGTGTTTTTATGCTATATGTGTCTGTGTACTTGTAGGGGATTTTCTTTTCTTGTTGGGGACCGGCGTCCAAGGCATGAAGTCCCAAGTTTAGATTAGGTATGTCAGAGGGAGGTCTGAGTAGTCGTTGCCTCCTGTAATGATATTGCCAGGCATCGAAAGACCTGTTTTTGAAGGGAGTTCTAGTGACCCTATTCTACTAGCCTGCTAGGCAGCCGTTCTAGGAGTTCTTGTTAGTTGTGAGGCAGTTAGAGAAGCTTGCCGGAAGGAAAATGATGATAAAGAGGAAAAAAACCCTGAATATCTCAAAGAAAATAAATAGATACAAAGGTGTGTAAAAAGGGGTTCTAACCCCTATAAAAATAGAAAGAAAAGAAAGGAAAATTTATAAGCAGTTAAGCATCGCCTTGCGAAGGCCTGGTAGATTCCTAGGGACGAGTCAGACCTAGGGCCTGGTAGGTTCCTGGGGACGAGTCAGACCCAGGGCCGATGCCTTGTCTTTAGGGGTGGCATCTTGCTGGAAAAGAAGAAAGTAAGGAAGGTTGGAGCGAAAATAAAAGTGAGCATCAAAAAAGGATTAAGTGTCGCCTCGCGAGGGCTTGGTAGGTTCTTGGGTACCGAGACAGGACCTAAGGCCGATGCTCTGTTCTCCTTGGGTCACTACGCTCAGCTCCCTTCTTTTTACATGCCCAAGTATGGGAAAATAAAAACCTAAAAGAGGAAATGCACTAAAAGAAAATACTTCTTGATCAGGCTATAGGAGTCCTCCCCTAGTAGGAGCTCCTAGTTGTGTTGTCCTTAGTTAGGTAGGTAGTTCAGACCACCACTTAGGGTGACCTCTTTGATAGTTCTTTTTAGTTTGGCTATGTTGGAGCGGTCGGTTAGTGACTAGCTTTGGCCCTTTTGTCAGATTATGCTAGGCCTACTCCTTGTGGATTTCATGCCTTGGTTTTGTCAGGGGGTAGGGTGAGCATTGTGCTGTGTTTTAATATGTATCCATTTTGTATCAGCTTGATGCTTCCTTTGGTTGTTTTGTGCAGATCTGTTGTGGGATTCGACGGGCTGAGTCGCCCTATCCCGTGGTCACCAATGAGAGTGGAGTTTTGAGCCCGGGATGTGCCTAAAATTTTCCAAAAAATCCGAAATTTAGGGAAAAAATATTTAGCATCGAAGGCGGCGGCTGCAGCTAGGACAATTTTAAGCACCAAGTAAAAAACGACTTTTAAAAGGCGCCCAAGCAACACTTGTGTATTTTTGATAATTTTTTCGACTCCCATGCGGGATGCCAGGAGCTGCTAGTCAGTGCGGGATGTCAAGAGGGACGCGCAGGATTTTTCAGAGCTCGAAATGGAGGCCGAACGAGGAAGAGGCCACAAAATGGGCAAGATATGAAAACGTGGACCAAAACTTGGACCAAAGGGGGGGTGCCCTTTGGGACCCTTTTAAACCCCCCCCAAATTTCATGAAAAAAAAACGTGAAGGAGAAGAGGATGGCGTGATCAGCAACGCGATGCATTTTTCGCCCTCATCCTCCCACATGATGATTCCTGGCTATGAGCAACCTATGCAACCGACATTGGGGCTCAACTTCTCCCTCTTGGCTGACTCTATCGCCAATCTTCGCACGAGGAATGGCTGTTTGGATGAAGAGAACAGATTCTAGTCTTTCTCTCTCCTCCCTCTCTCTCTTCTCTATGGGCTGTTCATGTGTACCATCTTGAAGGAGGAATCGGGAAGGAGAATGTAGGAAGTGGTGATGAAGATTGATGGAAATGCTGAAGATTGAAGTGCAGCATTGGATTGAGAGAAATGGAGGCTCCATCTACTAGTTATGAAGTCATTCAAAGCGTCTCGGGTTACGTAAAAACACGGTATGACCATTTTTATGAAGAAAATGAAGGATTTTTGATAGTTTATGATGATAATTATGTTATTATTAGGTGAAAATTTTTTTGTGTGCTGGGTGCATTATGAGTAATTGCTGTGTATTAGAAAATTTTGGTTTTGCAATGATTTACATGCTCTATTCAATTCCCGTAAATCCGAAATGCGGTCTTTAAGCGGTAAAATGGTAGTTTTTCCGTTTCGGGTGGGTAAAAGGTGTTCCCATGGGGGGAATATGAAAGATAAATTGAATGTTAGTATGCTGAAGTGATTGGAACAAGAAAAATCAGAAAATAGCATATGTAATTGCCAAATAAATCAAGAAAATGGAAAAAATAAGGAAAAAAATAGAAATACATCTTGGAAAAATAAAGAAAAATATAATGATTATTTGTGGATGTATGGTAGTGGCAAAGCATGAGGTTTAGCCTCAATTTGCACTATCTCTTTGTCAAAGTTTGTGATTTATCGCTTTTTATACATCAAAACATGACAAAATAAACCTCTACACGTATGCAACGAAAGCAATACCTAAACGTAGGGGGTTGGGATGTTTGAATGGTGTGGTTTGCATGCTGATTGTTGCTGATTTTCTGATGCATTTCATGACATAGAGTTTTTTCGCGTTTTAATTAAGAGGATAGTAGCACGAGTGTGGTCTCAGTGCTATCCTTTCATCGCCGCAACGGGTTAGGGAATAAGCATTGAAGGCCTGGTTGTGCATCACATGTTTCTGATTTGACAATTATGTTTGAGCACTTTAGGATCATTCACTTTGCATGTGCATGTAAACCATGGTATCGAAAAAAAAAACATGGATGCATAGCACCTGTTTTCAATGACAATGACCCACGCTTAAGTGTGAAAAGGCATCCTGAGCCGTAGGATAGACGTTTGTTTCTTGGGGGATTATTTAGCTTGGCTAACCGAGACCACCCTTCCGTAGGATAGACCCATTGGTCACATTCACCACGCTTCCCTCGGAGGTTGTTTTAGTTATCTATTTACCTATCACATTATGTTTGACACATAAAAGCAGCTTCCTTAATTAACCCGTTACTCATAGGTTCCTTTACATAATTTAGGACACTAACACGAAGACAAGATCAAACAAGATCAAACACTTCCTTAACTTATCTTAAGATTAGTGTTTGTCTCCTGCCCATACAGGAGAATTAAGTATTGCTTTCTGCCTCCGTAGAAAAAATCCTTCCGTCTCCCGGTAATAAAACCCGAAGGTTTATCCTTCCAAGATTCCACCTTGTAACTAATATCAAGGCCTCGAGATCCCATCTCGAGTCACGTAGAACACTTTTGTAGGGCCCGGAGGCATTGGGATTTACAGCCAGAGTCCCCCACTGGCACCCAAGCGTCCTCCTACACCAAGTAATTTCCACTGAGAGACCTCTCGTGGCGGGTTTGGTCCACATTCCCGACGCGGATTCACAACCCCCTTGGTTAGGGTTTGGCGGTTCGTGGGGGGTAGCTAGCACCATCTTTCCTTAATTATTCCTTTAGGGAATCAATCACAGCTGAAACACCCAGCTTACAAAAAATTACTAAGGAAAACGTCCCTTTCATTTCCAATTAAGAAAATATCATTTTCTACATCAAGCAATCACTTTGCTTATAAACCACTTGTCCTTAGTAGGATCTCCTCTTACTAGGGCAACCAGCCAAATTCACTTAGAAATATCCTTTTCGAAACAACCAAGCATAAGCCTTGATCAACATTCCATTTAGAGTCAGCTTCTCGTATGCAGTTTATGCTCTTGGAGCAAAACAGCATCCAGCTTATGCTGTTGCACCCAGTTCCAAGAGAGGCCCAGACGCTCCATTCAGACCCTTAATGTTGAAGCTTGTTATTTTAATGCTGTCTAGAGCCATCACCAAGAAAATTATGAATGCCTTGTTCTTTATCAAATCCTTTATTCCCTTTCTCCCAATTAACATGATCATGAAGCCATTCACTAGCGGATTTGCCTAGGACAACTTACTAGGCGAACAACTTACTCTGCACTAGTATGAGCCATGAACCAATGAGGGTCCTGCCACTTAATGCCATGGGGATCAGTGGCTATATGGATCTTAGCATCCAAACTAGGGTACTCTTGCTTGAGGTGCTCCAATGGAACTCGACTGATATTGGCAAACACATTGGCTCTGCCCTGACTCCCCCTCGGTATAGCAGCCTTAGACTAGAAGTTTTTGATTTGTGGCGGTATAACCCAAATGTAGTCCAGAACTTCCAACCTCTATCTTCCTACCTGTGTCTTGATTTTGTGGTTGCAGACCAACTAACATTCACCATCTTGTTCATTGTTACTACTTTCTTTAGCCACATCCTTGTCGGCACCCTCCTTGGCCACCAAAGGTGTTTAATCACTCAACTTCTTTTGAATCCCTCTTTCCCTTGCGTTTTTCCCTAGGGTTCCAAGTTGTGAATCCTCGATTTTTCTTGCACGTCTTTTAACATACTTGGTAATCTTTAAAGCACATTAAATATATCGCAAGACTTGTCATCCATTCTTTCTATCCTCTCTTAGTGCGATGCTATGCAGAATTTTCTAATCAAACTTATCTCGCATGCACATGGTGCATTTAATATATTAATACAGCCTAAACAATCTTTAACTCTCTTCATATCTGGCAATGAGTACTTGTTCCTAAAGTGCAGGGTCTCATGTGACTTGAGTATATAAAAGTTTAAACTCAATTCACTTATTACCTCTATGCTCTAACATAGGTAAAGTATACTCATATAATGCATAAAAATCTTTCCTTGTAAGTGATCCATGAAAGTCTAAGAACCTCTTAGTATTCTAAATGCAATTTTACCCTAATATTTCATGCGGTCTCCAAACATAAACATTGGCTATCATAGGATAAGACAACCTATTTGTGGTATGCAAGATCAAGACCTACCTTCCGCGTGGAATGCAAGTTAGATGACAAGTTCTCTATGCTTCTGTGCAGTTTGCATCCTATGAATGGAAAGTAACATTTCATGTATTTATTTTAATCACGGAAGTAAACCATGAATTATAGTTAACAAATCATGCACTAAACTAAGTGAAAGTCTATCATTTTATGTGACATATTATGAAAACCTTATCATTTCATGTGGCGGAATGAAATCAATACTTCTTCCCTAGGCCAAGGAGAACATGGTTCCATGAGACGGGGTCTGGAATTGTGCTAATTCCTGCGTTGGCTATACCCGATGCTCCATTAATGGCCGCAATCCCAAGGGCTCCCATTGCACCATGAATTCCATTTGTACTCGTCCCTTGAGCAACTATGGTGGCTCCCGCGGTCTTCACTCCTTCTTTACGCTTGGGGGCCATGGTAAGTAGCTAGCCAAAAATTGCGGATATGATATCAAGAGGGTAAGGTGATGATGATAGTCAAGAGGGAGGATAAAAAAATCTAACTCTATCCCTGTCCCTTATCTCTCTCTTTCTCACTATCAGTTCACTCCCCCTACCTCTCACCTTCTCCCTTTATTTCTACCTATTTGTTTTTCTTAACCTTTCTCTCTCAACCTATATTCTCTCTATTTATCTCCCCTAGACTTTCCTTCTCTTCCTTCTCTTCTCCTCCTCTTCTCTCTCTTCTCTCTCACCCTTCTTCTTCTCCTTCTCTTCCTTCTCTTCTCCTCCTCTTTTCTCTCTTCTCTCTCTCCCTTCCTCTTCCCTTCTCCTTCCTTCTCTTCTCCTCCTCTTCTCTCTCTTCTCTCTCACCCTTCTTCTTCTCCTTCTCTTCTCCTCCTCTTCTCTCTTTTCTCTCTCACCCTTCTTTTTCTCCTTCTCCTCCTCTTCTCTCTCTTCTCTCTCACCCTTCTTCTTCTCCTTCTCTTCCTTCTCCTTCTTCTTCTTCCTCTTATTCTCCCTCTCGTTCTTCTTCTCTCCTCTCTCTTCTCACTTCTTCTCTCTCTTCTCTCTCTCCCTTCCTCTTCCCTTCTCTTCCTTCTCTTCTCCTCCTCTTCTCTCTCACCCTTCTTCTTTTACCCTTCTCTCTCCCTCCTCTTCCCCTTATTTCTCTCCCTTTTCCTCCTTCACACGGATCACCGGGGGGGGGGGGGGGGGGGGGGATGTTTCCAAGGCGCCTACTGAACTGGGAGGGGGGGCCACTGTTATCACCAGCAGGGGGCGCGCTGCAGAAATGGAGGGAGGGGGGCCACTGCTGCATCAGTCGGGTCGGGGGGGACGGCTATTGTTGGTAACGGCGCTAGAGGGGAGGCACCGCGTGATAGTCTGGAGGAGGGGGGAGCTTCCCTTCCTTCTTCACGAGCCCCCATTGGGCTTTATAGAGGTGGTGTGGGGGGGGAGAGAGGTGACGTCCTCCCGCCACCTGGGGGGATGCATGCCCCCCTCTCTTTACCACTTCACTCTCTCTCCTCGCCATGCAGTCGGCAGGGAGAGAGAGGGGGTAAAAATTTTTGAAAAATTCCTGGGGGGGTTCCTATGGGGATATTACATCCTCCCCTCCTTAGAGGATTCGAGATGTCCTCATCTCGAAAAGACCTGGGGGAGACAAGCACTACTGGGCCTTAGGGCTTGTGGGTTAGGGCCCATCACGCTTCTGTTGCGCTACTCTAATTACTCAAATTATCAAAATAAAAACTTGTCACAACTCATAGGGTTCAATAGGATTTATTCCAAGTACAAGACTTATCACCTCAAGAGGATCTGCTTAGGATATCTAGTCATCCTCAAAGGTTACAACAGGCTCCAAGCCTTCATCATCATGTGATTCATAATGTGTGCCAAAAGCAAAGTTTAGACAGCTTCATTTGACCGCACGTTCCTGATTCTCAGGGTCCAACTAATCTGTTTGGATGTGTCCTAGTTCATTGCAGTGGAAACATCGGTGGTTGGGACATATTTTACCTACGGATGTGTCCTATCTCACCACACTTGTGGCACCTCTTGCCTTGATCCAGTGAGTCATCTTCATCATAGTCGCCTGTTTTAAGCTCTTGGACAATTGGACTCGCTCGGAATAATGCATCTTGTAAGTCAGTTGGGCGCATCGATTCCAATCGAGTGTTTATGGGTGGATTCAACCTAGCACAGAACTTTGACACCTATTGCGTCATGTCCATTTGTGGCACGTACTTTAAGAGAGAGACGAACTTTGAATAGTATGCATCTAGGGATAGTCCAAGCTGTTTTAATTCATAGAATTTGTTCATCTTCTGTGTGCGATAGGCAGGTGGCAGATACCTCCCTCGCACAGCTTCCTTAAGCTTGTTCCAAGTGACTGTCCCCTCCGAGATCGCTTGGTCTCTGCACCACTGTTTCCACCAAAGTCTCACTTCACTTGTAAGTTTAAGTTTGGCGAGCATGGCTTGGTTAGCGGGTGCAGTACTTGCTGCCTCAAAATAATCCTCCATGGATTCAATCCAAATCTGGGCATCAGTTTTGACGGTCCTTCACTTACCATCGAATTCAAGTGGCTTGATTTGTTTGAGAAGGAACTTCTTCTCTTGCATGTCAGCATTCATGGGTGCAGAAGGTGCCTGACAATCAAGCCACTTCAGTAGGTTATGTCTATGATCTGAACATTAATCAATCATGCATCAATAAGAACTTTTGCTCTGATACCAACTGTAATGAGCCCGCCCCTCAAATCGCGGGAACACGTCTTAGCAGCCCATCGAGAGATCAATCTAGAAGACGTTGGCCAGACACTCCCAAGGAATGACACGCGGTTTTCCAACTAGGGTCTCTCGAGTCTGCCCCGCAACAGAACTTATCCGATCGTTCCCACTAGGATCGACCTGAAGTCCGGGTTCCTAGCAGTCGGGTCTTCCTAACAGCCTTCTAGCATCGGTCTATAGCCGCTCTACTTTGTGTAGATATAACTGGACCCAAGCAGACTCATACCGCACTTGGTTCAAAGAGAATGGAAAACAAGAGGGATGCATCGCTCGACCTCTCTTCCCATAGGGCATAGTCCCATTCAGGTCCCCTAAAACAATATGAATTAGGGTTCTAACCAACATTGTCTAAGGTCATTGTCCGTCCTTCCCTAACATTCCTCATTAACATTTCCTTTTGAGGAAAGCTCTCGGCTAACCGAGACCACCCTTCCGTAGGATAGACCCATTGGTCACATCCACCACGCTTCCCTCGGAGGTTATTTTAGTTATCTAATTACCTAGCACATTATGTTTGACACATAAAAGTAGCTTTCTTAATTAACCCGTTGGTTATAGGTTCCTTTACATAATTTAGGACACTGACACGAAGACAAGATAAAACAAGATCAAACACTTCCTTAACTTATCTTAAGATTAATGTTTGTCTCCTGCCCATATAGGAGAATTAAGTGTTCCTTTCTGCCTCCGCAGAAAAAATCCTTCCGTCTCGCGGCAATAAAACCCGAAGATTTATCATTCCAAGATTCCGCCTTGTAACTCCACCTTGAGATCCCATCTCGAGTCACGTAGAATACTTGTGTAGGGCCCGGAGGCATTGGGATTTACGACCAAAGCCCCCACTGGCACCCAAGCGTCCTCCTATACCAAGTAATTTCCACTGAGAGACCTCTCGCGGTGGGTTCGATCAACATTCCCGGCGCGGATTCACAACCCCCTTGGTTAGGGTTTGGTGGTTCGCAGGGGGTAGTTAGCGCCATCCTTTCTTAATTATTCCTTTAGGGAATCAATCACAGATGCAGCACCCACCTTACAAACAATTACTAAGGAAAACATCCCTTTCATTTCCAATTAAGAAAATATCATTTTCTACATCAAGCAATCACTTTGCTTATAAACCACTTGTCCTTAGTAGGATCTCCTCTTACCAGGGCAACCAGCCAAATTCACTTAGAAATATCCTTTTCGAAACAACCAAGCATAAGCCTTGATCAACATTCCATTTAGAGTCAGCTTACTAGCCTAGCTTAAGCCTAGAGGATATCCACTTCTAATAATCTAAGACAAGATCCTTAAAAACAACTCACAAGCATGTGTGTTTAATCACTCAACTTCTTTTGAATCCCTCTTTCCCTTGGGTTTTTCCCTAGGGTTCCAAGTTGTGAATCCTTGACTTTTATTGCACGTCTTTTAATATACTTGGTAATCTTTAAAGCACATTAAATATATCGCAAGACTTGTCATACATTCTTTCTATCCTCTCTTAGTGCGATGCTATGCAGAATTTTCTAATCAAACTTATCTCGCATGCACATGGTGCATTTAATATATTAATACAGCCTAAACAATCTTTAACTCTCTTCATATCTCGCAATGAGTACTTATTCCTAAAGTGCAGGGTCTCATGTGTCTAGAGTATATAAAAGTTTAAACTCAATTCACTTATTATCTCTATGCTCTAACATAGGTAAAGGATACTCATATAATACATAAAAATCTTTCCTTGTAAGCGATCCATGAAAGTCTAAGAACCTCTTAGTATTCTAAATGCAATTTTACCCTAATATTTCATGGAGTCTCCAAACATAAACATTGGCTATCATAGGATAAGACAACCTATTTGTGGTATGCAAGATCAAGACCTACCTTCCGCATGGAATGCAAGTTAGATGACAAGTTCTCTATGCTTCTATGCAGTTGCATCCTATGAATGGAAACTAACATTTCATGTATTTATTTTAATCACGGAAGTAAACCATGAATTATAGTTAACAAATCATGCACTAAACGAAGTGAAAGTCTATCATCTTATGTCACATATTATGAAAACCTTATCATTTCATGTGGCGGAATGAAATCAATACTTCTTCCCTAGGCCAAGGAGAACCTGGTTCCACGAGACAGGGTCTGTAATTGTGCTAATTCCTGCGTTGGCTATACCCGGTGCTCCATTAATGGCCGCAATTCCAACGGCTCCCATTGCACCATGAATTCCATCTGTACTTTTCCCTTGAGCAACTATGGTGGCTCCCACAGTCTTCACTCCTTCTTTATTCTTGGGGGCCATGGTAAGTAGCTAGCCAAAAATTGCGGATATGATATCAAGAGGGTAAGTGATGATGATAGTCAAGAGGAAGGATAAAAAAATCTAACTCTATCCCTGTCCCTTATCTCTCTCTTTCTCACTATCAGTTCACTCCCCCTACCTCTCACCTTCTCCCTTTATTTCTACCTATTTGTTTTTCTTAACCTTTCTCTCTCAGCCTATATTCTCTCTATTTATCTCCCCTAGACTTTCCTTCTCTTCTCCTCCTCTTCTCTCTCTTCTCTCTCACCCTTCTTCTTCTCCTTCTCTTGCTTCTCTTCTCCTCCTCTTTTCTCTCTTCTCTCTCTCCCTTCCTCTTCCCTTCTCCTTCCTCCTCTTCTTCTCCTCTTCTCTCTCTTCTCTCTCACCCTTCTTCTTCTCCTTCTCTTCCTTCTCTTCTCCTCCTCTTTTCTCTCTTCTCTCTCTCCCTTCATCTTCCCTTCTCCTTCCTCCTCTTCTCCTCCTCTTCTCTCTCTTCTCTCTCACCCTTCTTCTTCTCCTTCTCTTCTCCTCCTCTTCTCTCTTTTCTCTCTCACCCTTCTTTTTCTCCTTCTCTTCTCCTCCTCTTCTCTCTCTTCTCTCTCACCCTTCTTCTTCTCCTTCTCTTCCTTCTCCTTCTTCTTCTTCCTCTTCTCTCCTCTCTCTTCTCACTTCTTCTCTCTCTCCCTTCCTCTTCCCTTCTCTTCCTTCTCTTCTCCTCCTCTTCTCTCTCCTCTCTCACCCTTCTTCTTTTACCCTTCTCTCTCCCTCATCTTCCCCTTATTTCTCTCCCTTTTCCTCCTTCACACGGATCGCGAGGGGGGGGGTTTCCAAGGCGCCTACTGAACTGGGAAGGGGGGGCGATGTTATCGCCAGCAAGGGGGACGCGCTGCAAAAATTGAGGGAGGGGGGCCACTGCTACATCAATCAGGGGGGGAGGGGGTGGCTATTGCTGGTAACGGCGTTGGAGGGGAGGCGTTGCCTGACAATCCGGAGGAGGGGGAAGCTTCCCTTCCTTCTTCACGAGCCCCCGTTGGGCTTTATAGAGGTGGTGTGTGGGGGAGGGGGAGGTGACGTCCTCCCGTACTTGGGGGGCTACATGCCCCCCTCTCTTTACCACTTCACTCTCTCTCTCTCTCTCCCTGCCATGCAGTCGGCAGGGGAGAGAGAGGGGGTAAAAAAAGTTTAAAAATTTTTGAAAATTTCCTAGGGGGGTTCCTATGGGGATATTACACGCATCCCTTCTTACATTCTTAGGCTGCTCGACTGCCCACATTGGTCCAATGGACTCACTGTGGATTTATCACCATTACCAAATAGGCTCACAGCCTTATGGCTTCTATTTAGTATAGGTGTACCTTTGGCATGCCGCATCTTCTCTACGTGAGATGTCTTTACCTGCCTTTGTCCACTCTGCAATTGCCTATTTATAGGAACCATGCTCTTACTAATAGGAACAACATCTACTCAAAAGCATGACTCATTTAAAAATGGAAAAGGTCTCTTTAGAGCCTTTCCACTAGCAAAACTAGAACCACCCATAGGATACTTATCCATACTCACATGTCCAATGGCTCTATCAATGTTACTGTCCCAACTACGTCTCATGGGAGAATTGCAAGCCTTGATGGGACTTACTAGGCTTGGAATCTTTTTATCCCCTGGGGGTATATTATCCCTACTATTGCCATTTTCTACTTGGAGATTTTGGCTACCAAGGTTTCACTCATAGGTTCCCTTGGTATCAACAAGTGAGCTATCTCCTTGTAGAAATGGTTGGAAGCTAGGATGCACTTGTATTGAGTAGGGAAAACTCCAAAAGTTTTCCCAACATCTCTCAATATTTCTCTCATAATCAGTGGCATGCATCTTTGCTTCCCTTAACGACTTAGGATTCTGCATTCCCACTTGGATTTGCATGTTAATCTCTAAGCCACTCAAAAAGAGCTCACATAGCACATCACTTGGCAATGTAGTAGCTCTTCTTGGCCAAAGCCTTAGAATATCATCAAAGGCTCTAGCGTATTCTTTAACAAAAGGATAGGACTCGTGCCTAATCTGCATCAGCTGCTCTAAAACTTGGATCATAGGCACCTTCTTCTCATATTCATCTAAAAATCAATCACTCAACTCCTGAAAGGATTTAATAGAACCCCCCTTGGGAGGCTCCAGTACCATTTTCTAGCCTCGCCCTTTAGGGTACTTGAGAATATGAGCATTTGATGAATATCATCATACCCACTTGCAAGGCAAGTTAGCGTTGTATTCTTGTAAATGCACCATCAAATTCTCATTAACCAGCCCATGAAACACTGAGAGATCCCTATAAGGAGGAGGGCATTTAGTCCTTTCCTTCGCGATCAACACTCGAGCATTGAAATCCTCCTATTCCTCTTGACCTAGTACCAGCATGTTAGGGTCTTTAATTTCTTCCACTTCCACCTTTGCTGGTGTTGAAAATTCATTGGCTCCATGAACTTCCCTTTCTGCCAACTCATAAAGTGGTTTAGGGAGGCCAACACTATGCAATATGGAATCTATCCCATCATCTGCTAGTGGTGTTTTAGTGAGCCTATTCTTATATGCCCCCACTTTGCTCGAACTTAGGATAGATCCTCATAAAGTCTTCCGTGCTAACAATGGTGTTCCACACATGTAGACATCATCAAATGCTTTATGGATCTTAGCAATCACACTATGATACCCAATTGCGTTGGGCACTAGCATCGAATGTTTCTTGAGATCATAGTCACAACTTGTCCTCCTATGTGCATATTGACCATCGTTGTCACAGTCTTTTCTTCTATGACATTATCATCATGAATGATCATAGATGAATGTGCCATCTTAGCATTGCTTTCACTTTCTCGTTCCTCTAATCCCCATGGGCTGTTAATCTTAGAGGTAGCTCCATAGATATTTTCCCCCATAGTGACCCAAACTCAAGCATGGTGCCACTTTCAGGGCAAAGGCTAAAATAGTCAATCACATGCCACATCCAAGATCCCATTAGACCATTCAGGATAAACAAAGTATATTTTGGGTTGTGGGAATTTCTTGGATTAATCATCATAATGATGACCAAATTTTTAACCAATCTAACTTGACATCCACCGCTTCAAGTTGGCTCTCAATTAAAGTATAAGGCTAACAGGTCCTGTGTATGACCAAGATTTCGAAACCGCCACTTCTAGGCAGCTCCCAGCAACAAATGCACCACTTGTAGGGACCTAAAACAGGTCCGACATTGGCTCTCTAGCACTAGCCGGACCTCTAAGGCACACAAGACACCCCACATGGCCTCGCGGCCAGGAGCGTGTAAGGGACACGCTATACTAAGCTCTAATATCGATCTTTGTGTTTGTAATAAGACCAGTACAATGGTTTCCTTCCCCTACTCCTCAAAGGGAGATCCCATAACATATATAGATATAACACCTCGTATCCCAAACATAGGGAAGCACCTCTTGGCTGACTACCACGACTTCATTGCAGCTTTCGTACATCTCAAGGATTGGCCCCAAGATGTGTTTCCTAACATGTAAAACATAACGCACAAACTCCACTCTTTTCTTGTTTTGTATGATCTAGGAGTATATAGATCCTCACCAAACAGTCCCAAGGAAACTGTACAACTAACCTAGTGCACAAACAATATTTATCAAACAATATTTATCAAATCAACATTTTGTGATGTGGAAAATTTGCCCTTTCATGATCTTCCCTAAACGTATGCTTTGACGTATGGAGACTAGCACTGATTTCTCATGCTACTAGCCCCTTAAAATAAAATATTGCAATTCTAAATTCAACGCACAGTCAAATATTTCAAAGATTCACACCTTCTCAACCCTCTTAATTCCTTAACATCACCCTTTCCCTCTAACGTTAAGGTTATGCTTTGTTGCATAGGTGTAGGGTTTTTTTTTGTCATTTTTTATATATAAAAACTAATAAATATACACTAAAAAATAAAAACAAGGGTGAGATGAGTCTTAACCTCATGCCTCAACCTTGCCAAACATGCACGAACATTAATCATATTTTTCCTTGATTTCTAAAGCACAAAAACCTATTTGTTTCAGTTTTTAGCTATTTTTCTCTATTTATTTGTGCATAAAAATAGGTTGTTTTCTGATCTATGATTAGTGACTGATTATGATATCTGAGAAATGGTTTTTATTATAATTTTATCCCATGGGCATCTCTTTTTCCCACCCGAAACCAACAAAATCTTCATTTTTACTCTAAAAATACGCTTTTCAGGTTATAATTTAATTATTGCAACTATTTATCATTACGGGTCTGCATTTCTTTTATGCACAACCCTCAATCATAATGCAAAAAAGATCGAAACAATTTTTTCTTCCATATGAATTTCATTTAGACCATCAAACATAAAAAAGAAGTAAATTTCCTTTGTAAAAAATAACACATACCGCTTACTTGCGTGTTGCGTGTTTTTTGATTATTTTTTTGGATCGCCAACAGACCGGCCAGTAGCAAATCTTCAATACTGAATATCTCCCCTCAGCGTCATCTCGATCATTGTGGAGCAATCCAGTTCATGCCGCCGGACACGCCCCGTCATCGCATCCTCTTCTTGATTCTTGCCGTGTGAAGCACCATTTGGAGGAGAGAGAAAGACTAGATTTCTTGCAGATCATCCGAGCAGCCATTGCTTGTGCGAGAGGTGGTGATGGAGAGTGAAAATGTCAAGTATCTTGCTACCAAGGTCAAATTATAAGGATACATTGAGGTGTATAGGCCCCCCTCCAAAAACGATGTTGCCTTTGCAATGGCGCCTTCTTCTCCACACGCACCTGTTGAAAAATCCCCCCCCCCCCCCACGAAATTGATTTTTTGGGGGGTGGCCCCAAAGGTCAGCCCCTTTCACTTCTCAGTTTGGGTCCCCTTCACACCATATTTGGTCTTTTTCATGGCCGTCGAGCGTTCGATTCGCACTCCAAAAAATCTTGCGTGTCCATCTCGAAGTCCCCCATCGCTTGGCAACTCCCGAGATCCATTCGGGTAGTTGAAAAAATTATGAAAAATCCACAACTGTCAGCAGCTGGTGTATCTTGAAGCACTTTCAAAACCCGTCTCTGACTCGCCACTTACAATCGAACTATCTACATCCGCCGCCTTCAACGGGGTTCAATTTTCTCCTGAACTTCGGGTTTTTTGGCAATTTTCTAACACTTTTCTAGGGTCAAAAAATAGTTCTCATCCATGCCAAGCTTTCGTAAAACATGTCGAGCATCATCACGAGGCTCAAACATGGTATTTCCAAGTGGTAATATATGATACTTTAGCAACTTGAAAAAAAATCATAAAATACCTTAAAAAGCACAAGTGTTTTTTATAATAGAGTCAAAAAAATCAATGGAATATACATAGAATGTACCTGAACACTCACTCATAGACTCGCATCGCTCCACCCATATTTTGCTTGCACACTTAGGAGCACAAGTAGCATCTTGAGGTGAGATACTCGGCACCCATCATATAATGGTATGGATGCTTCCTCTCTTCGCAGATCAGACGACTCAACATCCATGGGAAAATGCATCAGTCATTGCCTTCATCTGAGGCTTCAAGATTGGAGGAAGGTGCGAAAGGCTGATTGTCTCCTCTGGTATTGAGGGGATAGACTGAATCATGCCTTCCAAGTGGTGGATTGGCTCAAGCACTCCATCCATTGCATACCCACGAACTCTTCTAATTGGTCGTAATAAGTGCATTCCTCCTTGGGATGAGACATCACCTCCCTGAATAAATTTTACGACCACGTCTAATGTTTTTTGTATATGATATTCAATTAGTTTGCGAATGCAAGGCATGATTGATACACACTTTTCTTAACGTTCATTCAAAATCTGAGATCGCCTGATCAATTATCTCCAATTGGAACTCACCGAAGCGTCATACATGTTCTATAGACAAGCAACGATTTTGTCTGATCGCCAGCTTGCATTGAGAGCAAGGACACGGGACACACTGATTAAGATACGACTCGCGATCTTGGACATCACGACCATCATTGTTTTCCATTTTGTCTATGTTATGTCAAACAACAGGTTTTTGTTCTCTATCTCTTTTTCTTTTATTATTTGTCTCCCTTCGTCCTTCTTTGCTTCTCTCTCCCCCTTTATTTTTATAAATATTTCTTTATCACTCCACCTTCCCTCCCCACTCTCACTTCTTCTCTCTTTTCCTTTCCCTCCCTTCTTTTCTCCATGTCTTTCTCTCATTTCCTCTTCATTCACATGACGCATCTCGCTAAAATAAATATCAAAGACAAAAATAAAAAACTCATAAAACAAGGCATTGAAAGACTCTCTCCCCACCCCTCTTCGTGCCTCTCTTCCCCCTCTATCATTCTCCTTCTCTATCATTTTGTTCTCTCTAATTCTCTCATTGTTTCTGTTTTTCTCTCTCATTCTCTCGCTCTCTATTTGTTGTTTTCTCTAACTCTTTTTCTCCCTCTTTTTGTCCCTTTTTCTCCAATTCTCTTTCTAGCTCTCTCTCTTTTTTCCACTCCGCTTCTTCTCTTTACTTCATCCTTTTATCCACCTCTCCCTTCACTCTCCATTTCATGTACTCTCCCCCCTCTGTTTATTTCTCTCTTTCTCTTTCTATGTTGCATCTCTCTTTGTTTCTCTCCGCCCCCTCATTGTTCTCTCTCTCTCTCTCTCTCTCTCTCTCTCTCTCTCTCTCTCTCTCTCTCTCTCTCTCTCTCTCTCTCTCTCTTCCTTTTCTTTTCTTTTTCTCCCTCTCTCATTTTCTCTGTTTCTCCCTCAATGCACCTCATTCTCAAGAAAAACAAACAAAAGAAAAGAAAAAGGCACAAGAGCAAACCAAGAGGAGGCAATGTACTTACTGCAAAGGTCTAAGGATGGATTCTTCATCTCTTCTTCGCAACGTCCTCTCTTTCTTCTTCATGCATTTCTCCCTCTTCTTCGTGTACAGTGGTGGCGGTGGCCGTGACAAGCTCTCATTCTCACTTTCTCTCTTCCTCTCCCTCTCCCTCCCAAAGCCACAATCTCTTTCGCTCTCTCTCAAATT